>NC_086119.1:3495035-3795535 GCF_963921235.1 Mobula hypostoma | reverse complement strand
AATCTCCATTTCGCATGTTGAATATCCCATTTATTGAGCTTTGAATACATTTTGGAATGGACTAGGATGAATGTATTGCAAAAAATTGCTAGGTATTTGGTGAGAGCAGCAGGCAGTGGTTAGGTAAAGGTCTCATTCAGTGAGGTAGGATTGCCTCAGTGGGCCGAAAGGTCTCGTCCATTGTAGAAATGTGTTGGTGTGTGAATTGTGGTGAGCCTGTTGCCTCGAGTTGGGATTGGCCTCTGCGAGGTTAATTGTCCTCTGCTTTCTCAAGATGGCTGAATTGGTTTGACTTTGCTTTCCGTATTAGGTCATGAGGCCAACTTTTTTTTTGTGGTCTATTTAAGGGCAGGCTGAGCGAGTAAGGATTTCCTTCCTGGTGAGCAATTTTCACCAACCTCACGCAAGCTTTGCATCAGATGTTCAGGAAGGAGACTGCGACCCTGGGCTGCTGAAACACAGCTGAGTTCTCAGAGTCAGAACCAGGTTTTATTATCTGACATGTTTTGTGCCAGGCATAAAATATTAATATAATATTTAATATAAATATCAATAGAAGTTACAAAAGGAAATATAAATATGTGGAAAAAAGAGCAAAATAATGAGGTAGTGTTCATGGGCCGTTAAGAAACCGGGCTGTTCCTAAACGGTTGAGAGTGCATCTTCAGGCTCCTGTACCTCCTCCGTGACAGTAGCAATGAGAAGAGGGCATGACCTGGGTGGGGAGGGTCCCGAACCATGGATGTTGAAATCTTGAGGCATTGCTCTTTGAAAATGTGCACTAGTGGGTCGCCACTGCCCATGATGAACTTCTCTTACTGCAGAGCGGTTATGGCCAGATTTTCCTCTACACTGTCAACATAGAATGGGGCAGCCCAGGCCCTTCGGCCTGCAGTGTAATACTAGCCCCACCCTTTAACCTCAGATCAACCTAACTTTTCCCTCCCACATGATCCTTCATTTTCCATCATTTATGTGCCTATATAAAACTTTCTGAGATGTTCCTGATGTATTTGCCTCTCCCACCACCCTGTCAGTGTGATCCACACACCCACTACTCTTGTGTGGAAAACCTACCTCTGACATTCCCCTCTATCCTGTCCGATTCATTGCAGTGATGCCCTGATCGGGGGAGGATTAGAGAAGAAAATGGCTTCTGACAATGATAGTATCCGAATTTGCTTCAAGCTGCTCATGGCAAGGTCCTTGGTTTCCCCTTGAATTCTGCTCAAGGATTCAGTAATTCTTTGAATCACCTGCTCACATTATTCTGCCGGTATTGAGTCACACTTTACAATGTTTGTACAAAAGGATTAATGATGCACTGAGACGTCTTCCTATAACACCAGATATTTGGGACTTGGATTTGTATATTTATTAGTCGTGTTGTCTTGGTAGCAAGGGGCAGGATTGAAAAATGGACTGCACCAGCATTTATGTAACTTTGTCTACCCTCTAACTGAGAGACTTGTCTCATTATAATGCAGAACAGTAAATGTGAACTTGAATCAAATACGAGCCCTGAGATCGGATCTAGTTAGCGTGTAAACTTGTTGACCATGCTGAAATCAGTTGTTAACACTCTTCTCCGCAATATCTCCTCATCGTTCACAGAGCAACCACAGTGAGAGGGGTGAGACAGTGCCTTTGTGGGACTGTCACAAAGACACAGGGATCACTCAGGTTTCTGGCTGTGAACGTTGATGGCCCTGTTGTACTTGGAAACCAGCTTTCTGCTGAGCGTTGGCCTCTGATTCACCGAGTTCGGATAAAGATCCTTTCAGCCTTCTCTCATCCACAGCTATGATTTTGTCAGGCCTTACAATGTCATATCTGTGCTCTACAATTCAGTGCATTCCCACTCAGATCACTGCTGTGCCTTTAAACTCTGGAACTGCCCGCCCAAACCCTTTACACTAAATTGTTTCATTTTTCAAAATACAGATATTATTGCGGGCTTTTTGGTGCTGGATTACCTCACTTGAATTCCTATGAGAGAAAATGTTCAAAAATTTGAATCCTTGATGGCACCATACCCTGCCTGACATCTCTGCAGGACGTGTTGATAGGTACTCAACTGTACAACATCACAATACTAACAGTACACACCTTGTTCCAGTCTACAGTGACAGTGTTTCACTATGCATCATACCAGCCTATCCCCAAAAGTACCGTGGCCCGGTGTTACACAGAGACAGACCCGTCCCCTACACCAGTACCGTACCCCGGTGTTATACAGTGACAGACCCATCCCCACCGGTACCGTGGCCCGGTGTTACACAGAGACAGACCCATCCCCTACACCAGTACCGTACCCCGGTGTTATACAGTGACAGACCCATCCCCACCGGTACCGTGCCCCGGTGTTACACAGAGACAGACCCGTCCCCTACACCAGTACCGTACCCCGGTGTTATACAGTGACAGACCCATCCCCACCGGTACCGTGCCCCGGTGTTACACAGAGACAGACCCGTCCCCTACACCAGTACCATACCCCGGTGTTACACAGTGACAGACCCATTCCCACCAGTACCGTACCCGGGTGTTGTACAGTGACAGACCCGTCCCCACAAGTACAGCACCCCGGTGTTGTACAGTAACAGACCCGTCCCCACAGGTACCGTACCCTGGTGTGATACAGTGACAGACCCGTCCCCACCAGTACCGTACCCCGGTGTGATACACTGACAACCCATCCCCACCGGTACCGTACCCCGGTGTTACACAGTGACAGACCCGTCCCCACTGGTACCGTACCCCGGTGTTACACAGTGACAGACCCGTCCCCACTGGTACCGTACCCCGGTGTGATACAGTGACAGACCTGTCCCCACCGGTACCGTGCCATGGTGTTACATAGAGACAGACCCGTCCCCTACACCAGTACCGTACCCTGGTGTTATACAGTGACTGACCCGTCCCCACCGGTACCGTACCCCGGTGTTATACAGTGACAACCCATCCCCCCGGTACTGTACTCCGGTGTTATACGGTGACAGACCCGTCCCCACCGGTACCGTACCCCACTGTTCTACAGTGACAGACCCGTCCCCCCCCGGTACCGTACCCCAGGGTTATACGGTGACAACCCATCCCCACCGGTACCATGCCCCGGTGTTACATAGAGACAGACCTGTCCCCCACACCAGTACCGTACCCTGGTGTGATACAGTGACAGACCCGTTCCCACCGGTACTGTACCCGGGTGTTACACAGTGACTGACCTGTCCCCACCAGTACTGTACCCCGGTGTTACACAGCGACAGACCCGTCCCCACCGGTACTGTACCCCAGTGTTACACAGTGACAGACCCGTCCCCACCGGTACCGTACCCCGGTGTTATACAGTGACAGACCCATCCCCACCGGTACCGTACCCCGGTGTTATACACTGACAACCCATCCCCACCGGTACCGTACCCCAGTGTGATACAGTGACAGACCCGTCCCCACTGGTACCATACCCCAGTGTGATACAGTGACAGACCCGTCCCCACTGGTACTGTACCCCAGTGTGATACAGTGACAGACCCGTACCCCGGTGTTATACACTGACAACCCATCCCCACCGGTACCGTATCCCACTGTTCTACGGTGACAGACCCGTCCCCACCGGTACCGTACCCCACTGTTCTACGGTGACAGACCCGTCCCCACCGGTACTGTACCCCGGTGTGATACGGTGACAGACCCGTCCCCACCGGTACCGTACCCCGGTGTGATACAGTGACAGACCCGTCCCCACCGGTACTGTACCCCGGTGTTATACATTGACAGACCCGTCCCCACTGGTACCGTACCCCAGTGTGATACAGTGACAGACCCGTCCCCACTGGTACCGTACCCCCGGTGTTATACACTGACAGACCCGTCCCCACCGGTACCGTACCCCGGTGTTACACAGTGACAGACCTGTCCCCACCGGTACCGTACCCCGGTGTTGTACAGTGACAGACCCGTCCCCACCGGTACCGTACCCTGGTGTTGTACAGTGACAGACCCGTCCCCACCGGTACCGTACCCCGGTGTTGTACAGTGACAGACCCGTCCCCACCGGTACCGTACCCCGGTGTTACACACTGACAGACCCGTCCCCACCGGTGCCGTGTCCCAGGGATGTGGTATGGTGGAACTGCTGCTGAGCTCCTTCGCCGAGTATGTTGTTTCTGGATGCTCTGATTTCTGCTGTATTTCTGTGCTTGTTTCTTGACCACTTGCCCACATGAGTTGTCCTTTGTGTGGAATGCGTGAGTGGTCTGATTGTGTTGTGTGGGAGAAATATGGCATTTAATTCGTGGAGGTTGGGCAGTGGGAGCTGAAGAACCTTTCCTGTGTGACTCTGATACGCTAACTCAGTGGTCCCTAACCGCCAGGCTGCGAGGAAACCATATGATTTGGCTTTGGTGATATGAGCCGATATGCGTCAGCTGCACCTTTCCTCATTCCCTGTCACGCTCTGTTGAACTTGAACACCCCTCCAGTCGGCCAGTCCACAAGAATATCGTCAATATTGAACTGGTCCGCGGTGCGCACATGTCGGGGACCTCTGCCCCTGGCTCGCCGCTGTGTGCTGTACCAGCTGGCCCACCGCTGTACGCTATATTTACTTCTGATGAGATGTGGCATGGTTGCAGCTCCTTCTGGCCCAATATGCCTGCGCTGCCCAGTTACAGCCTTGTTAGCAAGTAACCTGCTGACCTGCATGTCTCTTGGTTGTGGGAGGGTCTGTATGCGGTCCCGGGAAGAATGTACAAACTCCTGTCAGGCAGCAGTGAGAATTGAACCCTGGTCAAATTCCAGTTTATAGTCAGTCAGCTATATGCGTGTCTACCTCTTTTAAAAAACATTGTTCCTCGGTGACCAATGTGGAAAGCACAGTATATAAAAAAAATATTAACAGATTAAAAAAATTGGAGAATTGTGTGCAGTTTTGGTTTGCTTGCTGCAGGAAACCTGTAAACAAGATTGGAAGAGTACAATGATTGCCAGGACTGGAGGACCTGAGTTATAAGGAAATGTTGAATAGGTTAGAACTTTATTCCTCGAAACATAGAAGATTGAGTTGAGATTTGATAAGAGGTATATAAAATTAAGGGGTGTAGATATGGTAAATGCAAGCCGGTATTTTCCACTGAGGGATGAGACTAGAACTCAAGGTCATGGGTTAAGGATCAGAGGGTGGTGACCACGTGGAATGAGCTGGAGTGCAAGTGGTGAGTGTGGGTTCGTGTTTTTTTTTTCCAGAGGTCTGGATAGATATGTAGATGGTAGGGGTGGATATGGGTTTGATTTTATTTGGTTTCAGAGGTCTGGATAGATACGTGGATGGTAGGGGTGGATATGGGTTTGATTTTATTTGGTTTCAGAGGTCTGGATAGATATGTAGAATGTAGGGGAGTGGTCCAGCTGCATGTTGATGAGACTCGGCAGTCTAAGTGGTTTGGGACAGAAGGGCCTGTTTCTGTACTGTAGTTTTCTATAACTGCAATCTCTCTATGTATAAAGCGCATATACAACACAGTAAAATATCCAACAGTATAATTGTAGACATTAGCAGTATTACACTAGTCACTGCCGTGCTGTCCTAATACAGTGAAGATCCGGCCCCACCAGTGCTGAACTGGGGACCCGTTTGTGATTATTTTCTGTGGACGTGCCTACGTTGGGAATGTGAATGTACAGAACTTCGTTGCTGGCTGAGTGAGGTTGTTCACACACTCAGCTTCAGAGTTTATTTGTTAATGCCAATACTGCAGAAGGCTGCTGAATCCTTTTCAGTCCTTAAAGGGAGTCTCACCTTGGTGAGAATTTACAATGCATCAGTGATGCTTTAGATTCATGAAGATCGCACATGAAATAGTGGGGTTGTCAAGAAACCTGTCTCCCAACTGCACAAAGGTACTCTGGTACCTGTGGCTAAAGCAGAGCGGCAGACGCTGGGGGCGATCTGAGAGAGGTTTATAAGATTGAGAGGCACAGGTGGAGCAGACAGATAATATCTTTTTCCCAGGCTTGAAATTTCTAATGCCAGAGGGCGTGCATTTAAGGTGAGAAGGGGATTGGTTCAAAGGTGATGCAAGGGGAACTCTCTTTTTACAGAGTGCTGGATGCCTGGAATGCACTGTCTGGGGTGGTTGTAGACATTAGAGACTGTTAGAGACATTTGGATAAGCACAGCAATGCTGTGTAGGCAGCAGAGTTTAATAACCATTTGGTTACGAATCGGTTGGGCACAACATTGTGGGCTGAAGGGCCTGTTTCTGTGTTGCTCTGCATTCTCTGATCATAAATTTTATTTCTGACAGAAAGCCGGTGAATAAGTTCTTGGTAGCTGTGAGCAGCAGTTGCCAGGGACAGGACTAAAGTTGTGCAAGAGTATGAAAATCTTGAAGGATGGCAGAGGGTTTGGTTATTAAGGAAGGAGGTTAAGTCCCTGAATTTTTTCCCCATCACATGGATGGTGACCATGTAATCTCACTGTGGAGAGAGAAGCAGGGGTCCATAATGTAAGGTGGGTTGGTGGTCACGTCCTCAGTAAAGCACTCAGTGCTGGAGGAACCCAGCAGCAAATAGGGAGGGGAATACTATCGGAGTGCTGATGAAGGGTCTTGACCCAAAATGTTGACTATTTATTTCTCTTCGTCGATACTGCCTGACTGCAGAGTTCCTCCAGCATGTTGTGTGCATTGCTCTGGATTTCTGACGTCATAAGAGATAATATCAGAATTAGGCCACTGAACCCATTGAGTGTGGTCCACCATTCCATCATGGTTGATTTATGATCCCTCTCAACCCCATTCTCCTGCCTTCTTTCAAATCTGCAGAATCGTTTGAGACCACAATGGATTCCTTGGTTTCAGTGGCGCTGCGTGTGAGGTTCCTGTGACACCACTTAAGCAGCTGATCTGTCTTGCTCCTGTACACCTCCTCGTTACCATCTGCGATTCTGCCAGCACTGATGCTATGAGTGAATTTATAGAAAATGTTTAAGCTCAGTACTCCTAGTCCAGAGGACGAGGGGACTTTGAGTTTGTTCTAAAAATAAAACTGCCATCAGTAAAATTGAGCCTGAGCTTCTCACATTCCGTTTTCCCCGTCCTCCATTACACTGAAACCCTCCTGCCCTCTCTGGAAGATGTCAACGATTCCACGGTACTGTTTCCAAGAGAAGCCAGCTAAGTGTCCGGGAGTATTTATCACGAAAATGGAGTCACTGGTCATTACTGTGTTGCTGTTTATGGGAATTCCGGCATCACAAGCGTGTCTGCATGTCGGGAGTTGCAGGTGTCTTGAGACACCCAGTGATGGTGAACCCTATTAAAGAGGGGGTTCCTCAACTTTTATGCCGTTAACCGAGGGGCCTATAGACCCCAGGTTGGGACCCCCATGTTAAAGCAATGCCTCCTTCCAGTCATTGTATCTACTGTCTGCCTCTCCACCTTCCTTTTTGCGTGACAAACAGCGGTCTACATCCAGTACGTCATCTGCCTACATTCCTTCTTGAAGACTGGAGTGATATTTGCAATTTTCCAGTCTTCTGGAACCATTCCAGAATATAGTGATACTTGATCATTATTAATGCATCCATGATCTCTTTCAGAACCCTTGGGTGTGCACCATCTGGTCCAGGTGACTTATCTACCTTCAGACCTCTCAGTTTCCTAAGAACCTTCTCTTTAGTTATGGTGACTCCATGACCCCTGACACCTGGAACTTCCACCATACAGCTCGTGTCCTCTACAGTGAAGACCTGAGTAAAATATTTTGGTTTGTCTGCCATTTCCTTGTCCCTATTACTACCTCTCTAGCATCATTTTCTAGCGGTCCAACATCCACCCTCACCTTACTTTTACACTTTTTAGTATAAAATTGGTTTAGGATGAGAGGAAAAAGATTTAAAAGGGATCTGAGGGGTCGCACAGAAGGTGACTTTATGGAACAAAGTGCCAGGTAGAAAGTTGAGGCAGGTACAATAGTACCAATGAAGGACTTGTCATATGAGGAGTGTTTGATGGCTCTTGGTCTCTACTCACTGGATTTCGGAAGAATAAGGGGTGACCTCATCGAAACCTATTGAATGTTGAAAGGCCTTGATAGAGTGGATGTGGAGTGGATGTTTCCTATGGTGAGGGAGTCTATGATCAGAGGACACAGCCTCAGAATAGTGGTGTCCTTTAGAATGGAGATGAAGAGGAATTTATTGAGCCAGAGAGTGGTGAATCTGTGGAAGTCATTGTCACAGGCAGCTGTGGAAGCTAAGTCATTGGGTTTAGAAAGGCAGAGTTTGATGGATTCTTGCTTAGTCAGGGCAGGAAGGGATACGGGGAGATGGCAGGAGACTGGGGCTGTGAGGGAAAGGGGTCAGCCATGGTGAAATAACGGGGAGATTCGATGAACCAAATGGCCTAATTCTGCTTCTATGTCTTGTTTTATTTACGAATGGAGGGGTGGGGTTTGGAGAGAAATGGACTGAACCCAGCAAGTTGGGACTAGCTGGGTGAACACTGGTCAGCACGGACTGATTAGGCTGAATGGCCTGTATCTGTATTGTACTACTCTGACTCAGCAGGCAAGTAAAGGGGGGAGGGAGAGAATGTGATTCGGATTGCTGTGGGCTAGTACACAGTGGGCCAAATGGTTTCCTATGTCATAACATGAGATCTGAGCGATTGTTTGTTCTGCAATTCTTGCTTTAAGAACTAAAGAGGAAATCGAGTCTCTGCCAGAGTTTCAGGTTGAGTCATGCACAGTATCTGTGGTGTGAATCTCTTGGCGTGTTCTTAGCTTTTTTCTTTACTGAGTGCTAAATTCCAAGAGAGTAGTTTGCAAGAGGTTGTCCAAGGACCTGTACCCTATGCCGACTACAACCCGAACACAACTTCAGGTTGTCCTGGAAGCAGCCACTCTAAGCTAGAGCTGGGAGGGAAGTGCTGTTTCAGATGAGCACCACCTTCCTGTTTAAATCAAAGCCACTGAGTCACTGCCACTTGCTGTGGCATTTAAGCAGTGCCCTGCCATTTGCCTATCGTGAGTCTCAGCGGTGTGATTCTCTCTCCACTAACAATTGTGTTTTGGCCTCCACTTCCTTGGCGAGGGCAGGTGGAAGTCCTTTCCCTGAGGGAATTCTTTCCTGTCTTCCTCTAAAACCGTGAAACCGAGGGGTAGACCAGGGACCTGTCCATCCACAGCAGCAGTCTCTCCTCCTCACTCCCATACAGGCCTGTTGGTCCATGACCTTCTCCATTGCTAACAAGAGGCTAAACATAACTTGGAAAAACATCTTATTCCACCGGGTAGCTGACAGCAAAAAGGTGTGAGCTCTAATTTTATTCAGCAATAAAGTGTGGAACAAGCTCTACTGGCCCAACAAGCCTTGCTGGCCAGCAACCCTTAATTTAACCCTAGCTTAATCGCAGGGCCAATTAACCTACTAGCCCGTCTTTGGAATGCAGGAGGAAACTGGAGCCCTTGGAGGAAACCCATGCAGTCACAGGGAGAGTGAGCAAACTCCTTACAGACAGCAGAATTGGTCTCCGAACTTCAGAACTTCAGAAGTACCCGAGCTGGGATAGCGTTGCACTGACCATTGTGCTACCGTGGTGCCTTGTTAATTCAATGCCCCAGTTTCACCTAACCTACACCCCGGACACTCCCTGCCCAACCAACATCAGTCTACCTCGTTTTCTTCACCCTGTTCCTCCCTCCATCCTCTCTCCCACCTTGTTCCATCTGTCCATCCACCCTCCCCTTTTGGCACCTGCTGTCACCAGCCAGAGTCCCTGTCACAGACTGTCCCTTTACACTCTCCAGTGGCCTTTTCTGATCCATTTCAGTCCTGATGCAGGGCCTCCACCTGGAAACTCTGCTCATGCCTCTGCCTCTGCAGATGCTGCTCGGCCTGCTACAGTTTTCCTGTGGTTCAGGCAGTTTTGTAGTGGAGGGGAAGTTGATAGCTTCGCGACACAAAAGTGCTCTCAATATCTGGTTTGCTTATTGTTGCGCTGCGGATATTGTTATGATGAAGCCCAGTTGGAATTGATCACCGTCTAAGAGGATATTATTCCTGTAAAAGTGAATGCTGGCAGGCATTGTAACTGTTGAGTGCACCATCCTGAGCCTTATTCTCAATCCTGGGCAAACAGCCCACTGCTGTCGGAATTCAGGAATCAGGCAGCATCTGTGAAGCGAGAGGGGTGGTTGACACAGGAATGAGAATGTAGAGACCGTGAGATATTGAACCGAATGGTCTAATTCTGCTCCGCACTGTCTTATTTATTATCCCTCTCAAACCCGTTCTCCTGCCTTCTCCCCGTAACCTTTCACGTCCTGACCAGTCATCACCCTTAGCTTTAAACACACCCAATGGTGTCTTCCACAGCTGCCTGTGGCAATGAATCCCACAGATTCACCACCCTCTGGCTAAAGAGATTTCTTCTCAAATCTGTTCTGAACTGGACATCCCTCTATTTTGAGGCTCTGTCCTCTGGTTGTAGACCCCCCCCACTATAGGAAACATCCTCTCCACATCCACTCTGTCTGTGTCCTCTGGTCCTAGACTCCTCCACTATAGGAAGCATCCTCTCCACATCCACTCTATCTGGGTCCTCTGGTCCTAGACTCCCCCACTATAGGAAACATCCTCTCCACACCCACCCTATCCAGGCCTTTCAATATTCGATAGATTTCAATGAGATTTCCTCTGTCTCCCCCCCCCCCACCCCATTCTTTGAAAGTCCAGTGAGTACAGGCCCAGAGCCATCAAAAGCTCTCCTATGTTAACCCTTTCATTCCCAAGGTCATTCTCATTGACCTCTAGATTTCAGGCCTGATTAGGGAAACTGGTCCAAAACGTCGATTGTTTATTCCTCCCCGTGGATGCTGCCTGACCCACTGAGTTCCTTTAGTATTTTGTCTGTTACTCTTGATCCATGGACCCCTTGCTTAATGGTGTTGGTCCATGGCATAAAGGTTGAGAACTGCTGCTTTAGATGGAGTTGGAGGTGAGGGGTAAGGGGTTGGTAGATGATAGGTAAGGAGTGAAATGTTGGGGAGATGGAGCTGGGAGGAGTGGAGTTGGCAGATGGTGGCTGGTGAATGATTGGAGACCAGGGGAGTACATGGAGGTAGATGGGGGGAGGGGGCAGAGGGCAAGGTGGAGATGAGATGAAAGTGGACAAGAGGTGCAAGAGCCTTCAGATGCTGGAGTCTAGTTGCTGGTGGCAATTGGAACCAGGGCTGATGAGCAGATGGAACCGATTTGGGGAAGATGTAGACCCCAGTAGCTTCAGTGGGTGGGTTAGAGTCAAGTGGCTGCAGAAGGCTTAGGGTAGGGTTAGTGTGAGAAAACTAGGTGGATCAGAAGGTGCTCCCACTCTTCCAGGGCCCGTCTCTCTTCCCCCAACTCCGTCATCCACCATGCCAGCATTAAAACCACTCATTCCCAAATGGCCTTGTTATCAAGACAGTTGGTCATCTACATTGGCTGAAACCATAAGATGCAGAAGTAGGCCATTCAGTCCATCAAGTCTCCTGCACAACTCAATTGCTTGTGGAGAAGAAATCAACTTCTCCACGAGAAGTCAACAGGCCAAGGCTTGCATTTTCTTTGGATTAAAAATTGTTAAGAGTGGAAAATGGGAAAGACAGTGAGCAAGAATTCACACTGTTCTGACAATTCCTTGATTTTAATTTGAAATTTATTTATATTAATCAGAATATTTGTAAGTCGTACCTTTTCATCCCTGCTCAAGATGGGGAGTGTTGTGGAACACAGGGATCCAGGAGTTCGTGCAGAGTTTGCTGAAGTCGGCCTCGGGGTAGACGGGGTGGAGAAAGTATTTGACATGCTGACCTTCATCGGTTGAGAGACTTTGAGAATAGGAGCTGAGGTGTTATGTAAAGATATTTATCACATCTACATGAAAACAGTGAAATGCGTCATCTGCATCAGCGGTCATCGCAGTGCAAGGATGTGCTGGGGACGTCTGCAAGTGTCATCATTATTCCAGCACCAACATGGTGTGCTCACAACTCACTCATGCTAACACGTGGCTTTGGACTGTGGGAGAAAACCCACACAGTTATGGAGAGTTCGTGCAAACTCGTTACAGACAGCGGTGGGAATTGAACCCGGTCACTGGCGCAGTAAAGCGTGCTAACCGCTATGCCACTGTGCCGTCCTGTGCTTCTGCTGGAGTTGTACACAACGTTGGATTGATTGCACTTGTGTGCAGCTTTTGTTGCCATCTTGTGGGAAATACTGATTTAATATTACCGTCATATATCGTGCAACTTGTTGTCTTTGGGCAGCAGTACAATGCAATACATAATAAAAACTGAATTGCTGTAAGTATATGTTAAATAGTTTAAGTAGTGCAAAACTAAAAATAAAGTAGTGGGGTAGTGTTCGTGGGTTCATTGTCCACTCAGAAATTGGATGGCAGAGGAGAAAAAGCTGTCTCTGTATCACTGAGTGTGTGCCTTCACACCTCTGTCCCTCCTTCCCAATGGTAGCAGTGAGAGCAGGGCATGTCCTGGCTGGTTGGAGTTCTTAATGATGGATGCCACCTTTCTGAGGCATCATTTCTTGAAGATGTCCTGGACACTTTGGAGGCTGCCGGTGCCCATGGTGGAGCTGACTAAGTTTACAACTCTCTGCAGTGTATTTCGATCCTGTGCAGTAGCACCCCCCCCCCCACTACCCTGCCCCTTATACCAGACAGTATTGCAGCCAGTTAGAATGCTCTCCACAGTATATTTGTAGACATTTTCAAGTGTCTTTGACATACAAAATCTCCTCAAACTCCTAATGAAGTATAGCTGCTATTGTGGCTTCTTTATAGCTGCATCGATATGTTGGGTCCAGGAGCTAGAAGTTGCACACTCTTTCCACTTCTGATCCATCTGAGGACTGGTATGTTCCCTCCTCTTACCCTTTCCAAAGTCCACAATCAGTTCTTTGCTGTTACTGAAGTTGAGTGCAAAGTTGTTGCCACACTATTCAACTAGCTGAAGTATCTCACTCCTGTACACCCTCTTGTTATCATCTGAAATTCTGCCAACAATAGTATTGTCAGCAAATTTATAGATGGCATTTCAGGCTGTGCCTGGCCACCCCGTCATAGGTGTGGATTTGTGTCAAATCAAATCAGCGAGGATTGTGCTGGGGCAGCGCACGAGTGTCTTACTCACCAACATTCTGAGTTGTCCACAACTCACCAACCCTAGCCTGTATGTCTTTGGAATTGGGGAGGAAATCCTTGGGGCAATTTCCAGCATACAAACTTCTGAAGCCTGATCACTGGTGCTGTAAAGTGATTGTGCTAACTGCTACACTACTGTAGTGTTCAATTGTAAATAGTTTAAAGGTGTCATTAAATGAGTAAGATTTCAAAAGATGTGAGTGCTTACGGACCAATTTATAAGGAGTGGTTGGACAGACTAGGACTTTATTCCTTGGAACATAGGAGATCTGGCAGTGATTTTAAGGAAGTATAAAATCATGGGGGGTATAAACACACAGCCTTTTTCCCAGGGAGGGGAGCTAAAAACTACAGGGCATCAGTTTAAGGTGAGAGATGAGTGATGTGAAACGTCACCTGGAGGGTGGTGAGGATATAGAATGAGCTGCTGGACAAAGTAGTTGAGAAAAGTACAACATTTAAACTAGAAGTAGGCCCTTCATTGATTGGGGTCAATGGATGTTGTCTCCTAGCTGTCTACGCAAGACGGGGCAGTACAATATGGAGAGCAAGCTGTTGTCCATGCAGCAGGCTCCCCTTCTCCATGCAGTCAATGAATCCAAAGGTACGGCAGAGACCAACACAGTTTGGCACCAGAGGTGTCACAAGAGTTACCAGTCAGCATTAAACTTAATGTAGGACTGCCTTCGGGACTCCAGCTCCGTATTTTTCCTTGGGATTTATTCGTGAAGCCTTCCCCGTGAATGGGTATAGCTGCAAGGCAGTGGATGTTTGAGATCAGTTTTCCATCTAGAAAGTGACAGGATTAAGATGCTGGTAATCAGCCTTTATCCTTCTCCTGTCAGTAGAAATGATTCTGCTAGGCTTAGTGGCTAAGCCACACATGAAGGCCGGTAGCCCCCATGAACCACAGGGCTGGAGTACCCACCACTCACTAAAGATCTCCAGAGAGCTGGTCGCACTCTCCAGGGGCACCCTGGTATCTTGAGGGTGGCTACTGACTAGATAGAGATGGAACCGGCCAGCCCCAGCTTCCAACATTCAGTATTTAAGATTTAGAAATCTTGTAAAATCTGCGTGCATTTTTAAAAGTGGCCAGATGGCTGCCAAAATGTTTCTTCTCCAGGCCATTGATGGTCATCACACTGGGAATGTGTCTGTCGTGTTTACTTTGGCCTACTTATTTCCGATGTCTGCACATTTCCTTAGCGAGGGGCTGGGAGACGGCCCACTTATCACGTGGCAGAGAAGTTATCAGGGAGAGGACTGACAAAAGGAAAAGTTGTAAGGCTTGTGCTGAGCAGATCACAGAATTACTGGTTGTGCCTTGGGCTGAGTGGTCATCGGGCTGTATCACTGTAATGACAATAGAAGCTGAAAGTGCTGGAGGTGTTCTGCAAGGATCAACTTTATTCGCTATATACATTAAACATGTTAGCAAATTGATCATGTTACTGTTTATACAAGACTTTTTCTTTGGAGCGGGTAGTCAAAACTACCCAGCGTATCACTGGCACCAGCCTACCTGTCATTGAGGATACACTGTATATATAGGGAAAAGGCCAGTAACATAAAGGATACCACTCACCCTGCTTACGGACTGTTTGTCCCACTCCCATTACATAGCATCCACACCAGGACCACCAGACTCAAACAGTTCACCTCCACCCACTAAACCTCCGCTCCACACCCCCAACCACCGCTACTTTATCATTTCCTGTCAGTCACCTTACGTACGGACACTCCTGTCTCTGGTGTCACTTTATGGAATACAATCTATCTATGTCTACAATCAGCCTCTAGCCCCTGGCCTGGATTTGCAGACACCTGTCCTCCGGCTTCCAGACCCTTGTCTGCAGGACTTGATCTACAAGCTTTAACTCCAGACTTCCACGGGCTTCTGACCCTTGGACTTACTGACCTTTGGACTTACTGACCTGGGGTTTGTCCCTGACCTGCACTCAGATTCACAGATACCTACACACCCTGACCCAGGGCTTTGACCGTCAGGGCTCACTGACTCTGTCTGCTCAGACATCAAGTGCAGACGTGTCATACTTGCCCTGAGGAACCACCTAGGAAAGATTTTCAGTGTTTGTCAGGAACAATTTATATCTCGTTTCACAAGTTCCTACATGGCACCCACTTCTCAGAGGCTGTTGGGCAGCAGGCATATGGAAATGTCACAAATAAATAACTTAAAGTGCCTTGAGCCAAAAACAATCACTCCACATTCTTAAAGTTAATTTCTCAAATGAAGTCTCCAACACTGACCAACATGAGATATTAAAGCAAGTGACTGGAGCTTGGGTCTCACCTGCCTCATTAGGAGAGTGGGATGTAGAGAAGGGTTTGATATCTTCAAAAGGTGATGCCTCGATAAGGCTGCATCTGTAATTAAGGACCCCTGTCACCCAGGGCATGCCCTCATGCATCCACTCAATGTTAAAGGAACAGCTTCTTCCCCCCGCCATCAGATTTCTGAAAGGACCATGAACCCATGTACCCTACCTCATAATGTTTTTCTTGCTTTACTTTTTTATATATTATATATAAATATATAAAAAAATAAAAATGTGGCCAAGTAGTTAAAGCATCCGACTAGCGATCTGAAGGTCATGAGTTCGAGCCCCAGCTGAGGCAACATGTTGTGTCCTTGAGCAAGGCACTTTATCACACATTGCTCTGCGACGACACTGGTGCCAAGCTGTATGGGTCCTAATGCCCTTCCCTTGGACAACATTGGTGTCATGGAGAGGGGAGACTTGCAGCATGGGCAACTGCCGGTCTTCCATACAACCTTGCCCAGGCCTGCACCCTGGAGAGTGAAGACTTTCCAGGCGCAGATCCATGGTCTCGCAAGACTAACGGATGCCTTAATAAATATACACACAATTGTAATTTACTTTTTTATTAAGTATCACAATATACTGCTGCCATGAAGCAAGAAGTTTCACAACATATGCCAGTGATATTAAACTTGATCCTTCAGCTGACAATAGCCAGTGGAGGGGTGATTACAGTAAAGTTCAAAGTAAATTTATTATTGAAGTACATATGTCACCATATACAACTCTGGGATTAATTTTCTTGCGGGCATACTCAATAAATCGATAATGGAATAATGACCATTATAGAATTAATGAAAGACTGCACCAACTGGGCATTCAACCAGTGTGAAAAAAAACAATAAACTGTGCAAATACAAAAAGAAAACTTATAAATAAATAAGCAATAAGTATCAAAAATGTGAGATGAACAGTCCTTGAAACTGAGTCCGTGGGGTGTGTGAACGTTTGGGTGAGTGAAGGTATCCCCACTGGTTCAGGAACCTGATGGTTGACGGGTAATAACTGTTCCTGAACCTGGTGGTGTGGGACCCGAGGCTCCTGTACCTTGTTCTTGGATGGCAGCAGTGAGAAGGGAGCATGGCATAGGTGTTGGGGGTCCCTGATGATGGATGCTGCTTTCCTGCTCCGTGTAGATGTACTCAGTGGTAGGAGAGGCTTTACCCGTGATGGACTGGGCTGTATCCACTACTACTGTATACCAGTGTTCAAAGTAAATTTATTATCAAAGTACCTATATGTCACCATCAGCTGCCCTGAGATTCATTTTTCTTACAGGAAAATTAAAATGCCATAGACTTTATGAAGATATACATAAATACTGACAATGTGCAAAAGACAAATTGTACAAATAGAACTAATACTGAGAATGAGTTGTAGAGTCCTTGGAAGTGAGTCTTTAGGTTGTGGAGTCAGATCAGTGTGGAGGTGAGTGAAGTTATGCATTCACGCTGGTGTTTCCATACCAGACTGTGATGCATCCAGTCAGGATACTCTCCACTCTGCATCGTTAGAAGTTTGTTGAAGTTTCAGATGAGATGCTGAATCTAAGCAAACCTCTGCGAAAGTAGAGGTGCCACTGGACCTTCTGTGAAGGCACTTAGGGTTAGTCCCAGAACTGATCCTGTGAAATGGAAATGCCAAGGAGTTGAAAGTTATTGACTCTCTCTTGCAGGGTTGTAGATCTGGAAGAGGATGGAAATTACAGACAGCAAGACAATGGTAGAATTAGACAAAGCTGATGGATCAGTTATGGTTTAACTTGGAGACATTTTCAGAATCACGTTTATTATCACTGGCATGTGATATGAAATCTGTTAACTTAGCAGCAGCAGTTCAATGCAATACATAATCTAGCAGAGAAAAAAATGAATAAAATAAAAATAACAATCACTAAACAGGTAAATCAATTGCATATATTGAATAGATTTTTTATACTGTATATATAAAAAAAAGTGAGGTAGTGTCCAAAGATTCAATGTCCATTTAGGAATTGGATGGCAGGGGGGAAGAAGCTGTTCCTGAATCGCTGAGTGTGTGCCTTCAGGCTTCTGTACCTCCTACCTGATGGTAACAGTGAGAAAAGGGCATGCCCTGGGTGCTGGAGGTCCTTAATAATGGATGCTGCCTTTCTGAGACACCGCTCCCTAAAGATGTCCTGGGTACTTTGTAGGCTAGTACCCAAGATGGAGCGGACTAGATTTACAAACCTTCTGCAGCTTCTTTCAGTCCTGTGCAGTAGCCCCTCCCCACCATACTAGATAGTGATGCAGCCTGTCAGAATGCTTTCCACGGTACAATTGTAGAAGTTTTTGAGTGTTATTTTGTTGACATGCCAAATCTCCTTAAACTCACAATGAAGTATAACAGCTGTCTTGCCTTCTTTATAACTACATATGTTGGGACCAGGTTAGATCCTCAGATCTTGAAGCTGCTCACTCTCTCCACTTCTGATCCCTTTGAGGATTGGTATATGTTCCTTCATCTCACCCTTTTTGAAGTCCACAATCAGCTCTTTCATCTTACTGACGTTGAGTGCCAGGTTGTTGCTGTGGCACCACTCCACTAGTTGGCATACCTCACCCCTGTATGCCCTCTCGTCACCACCTGAGATTCTACCAACAATGGTTGTATTGTCAGCGAATTTATGGATGGTATTTGAGTTATGCCTAACCACACAGTCGTGTGTATATGGAGAGTAGAGCAGTGGCCAGTGACGATGGGATGGTTCAGCAGGTTTGCATGTGTCCAGGGCTGAACGAGGGACTACGGCATTGGATTAGTGCGGCTGCTGACAGCACAGGATGTTGGAGCTGAAGATGGGCGTCTTTCATTCTCCTTCAGTAAGACAACCAAAGGTGACATCAAAGTTGCGGTGTCTGGCTTTGCTTCAGACAGTGTCACCGAGAGAGATCAAATCCGGCCAAAGTCACGGTGTACCTGGGCCAGACTTGGGTGTCAGATTTTCTGATAGTCAGTTGAAATTTCAGCTTGTCTGTGTCTGACCCCAGGAGTGTGTGATGGGACACTAGAGAGAGTTTCACTCTGTGTCTGACCCCGGGAGTGTGTGATGGGACGGTGTGGAGGGAGTTTCACTCTGTGTCTGACCCCGGGAGTGTGTGATGGGACACTAGAGAGAGTTTCACTCTGTGTCTGACCCCGGGAGTGTGTGATGGGACGGTGTGGAGGGAGATTCACTCTGTGTCTGACCCCGGGAGTGTGTGATGGGACGGTGCGGAGGGAGTTTCACAGTGTCTGACCCCGGGAGTGAGTGATGGGACAATGTAGAGGGAGCTCCACTCTGAGAGGTGATGTGAACGAGTGTGTGATGTGACAGTGTGTGTTGGTGTGTGGCCAAGTGGTTAAGGCGTCGGTTTAGTGATCTGAAGGTCGCTAGTTCGAGCCTCAGCTGAGGAAGCGTGTTGTGTCCTTGAGCAAGGCACTTAACCACACATTGCTCTGTGACAACACTGGTGCCAAGCTGTATTGGCCCTAGTGCCCTTCCCTTGGACAACATCAGTGGCGTGGAGAGGGGAGACTTGCAGCATGGGCAATTGCCGGTCTTCCATACAACCTTGCAGGCCTGTGCCCTAGAAACCTTCTCACAAGACTAACGGATGCCTATTATTAATGTGACAGTGTAGAGGGAGGTTCACCCTGTGCCTGACCTCAGGAGTGTATGATGGGATGGTGTGGAGGGAGCTTCACTTTGTGTCTGTCCCCAGGAGTGTGTGATGGAATGGGGTGAAGGAAGTTTCGCCCTGTGTCTGACCTTTTTTTTTTAATCCTTATTTTCAGGCCCACATTTTGTGCATTCTTTTTTAACATTAAAAATTTATGAAAACAATATTACCCAATGTATTGAATATAATTTTTATCTTACCTTAAAATAAGGAATATGCTTGTTTTTGAGGGCATGCTGCCAAGATGCATCGGTGATTCCTGATTTGACAGGTACTTGAGAGCTTGAGTGAAATACTAGGATTAGTTTTTAGACTTTCGAAAAGTGAGGGGTAGCATGAGTGAAATTTTCAGCGGACAGGACTGAGTGATTAGAATTGGATTTCCCTTTATTGTCTTGTCCAGACCTGGTGGTCAGGGTCTCTGAAATGCTGGTACTCTGGTAGGACTGCAGTGTGTTTTTCATAAAGTGTATGTGGAGAATTCTGTTTCAGGAGGCCATTGAAACTCAGTAATACAGATGTAAATGGGTTGGAGAATGAATGGGGCAGGGAAGTAGTATCAAGGTAGATCAGTCTTGATCTCGTTGAATGGAGAAGGCTTTAGGGGCCTAGTCCTGATCCTATTTCTTGTTATATAAGTGTTCCGTAAAGCTAGCTGAATAAATCATTTTAATCTGCTGAGCAGACTTTATTTTCACTGGGAATAAAGGGTCTGGAAGCAAACAATGGTTAGAATTAAGTGGGGGATTTTGCTGTCCGATCACTGTGTTGCACTTGTGTCAGAACCCCCACTCCTGGTGTACGTGACGAGCAAGATGGCACATGCAGTCTTGTTGCAGCACGGACCTTCAATACGTACCAGTCCCATTAAACGCGGCATTCGAGTGTAGAGGTTGGCATAACGCTATTACAGCTCTAGGGGCCCAGGTTCAATTCCCGCTGTTGTCTGTAAGGTGTTTGTACGTTTAATTATCTAGAAATTCCTCACGGAATAGGCTCTTCCAGCCCTTTTGAGCCACACTGCCCCAGCAACCCCCATTAAACCCAATTAGCCCTAAGCTAATCACATGACAATTTACAATGACCAGTGAACCAGTCTTTAAACTGTGGGAGGAAGCCCACTCATTGCATGGGGAGGACGTACAGACACTGCTTACAGATGGCACCGGAAGTGAACTCTGGAGTTGAAATAGTGTTAGACTAACTGCTACACTACCATAGTACCCACTTTCCCTGTGACCTTGTGGATTTCCTACAGGTGCTCTGGTTTCCTCCCACATTCCAAAGACCTCCAGATTAGGTTAATTGGTCACAGGTGTAATTTGACTTGCTGAATCTCTAAATAAAATCTCATCATTACCAGTCCCATATCCTTTGTAACTCTGCAAGTTATTGTTTGGTGTTTGAATCTTTGAAAGGCCTAACTAACCAGTCATAACCTCTACTGATGGGTGAGAAGGTTTTTGCTAATTCCATTTGACCAGAACTTTGTCCATTAGACTTGGGTGCAGAAATAAGCCATTCAGCCCATCGAATCTGTTCTATTATTCAATTTATTTTCCCTCTCCCTCCCATTCTCCTGCCTTCTCTGCACAATCTTTGATGCCCTTGCTATTCAAAAAGCTATCAACCTATACTCTAGATATTCCTAATGACTTAGCCTGCACAGGTTCCCGGTTCATGAACTATTCTTTGTGTGTGTGTTTTACTCTGGCTTTCCAGCATCTGCAGAATCTCTTGTGTTTACGTTCCCTGTACCCTCAGTTAACTGGGGTTAAGCTTGCATGTTTCTGTCGCATCTCCCTTCAGCCGTCTTTGCTCCAAGGCAGGGGATTGTCTTCTCCACTTCAATATTACAGCTGAGCTCCCCTCTTCCCTGGCGTTGTGGAGTGAATCTGTCCTGCAGTACGTGAGGGATCACTGTAACTTTCTGAAAGTGCGACCAGAATTTGACACAGTGGTGTGCAGCCTGTGCTTCAAAATCGGGTTCAATATCATCGGCACGTCATGAAATTTGTTAAATTTGCGGCAGCAGTACAATGCAATACATGATAAATATAGAAAAAAAAAGAATTACAGTAAGCATATGTCTATTAACTAGTTTAAATTTAGTGCAAAATCAGAGTAAAAGCATTGAGGTAGTGTTCATGGGTTCAATGCCCATTTAGGAATCGGATGGCAGAGGGGAAGAAGCTGTTCCTGAATCGCTGAGTGTGTACCTCTGTACCTCCTTCCGGATGGTAACAATGAGAAGAGGGCATGTCCTGGGAGACAGGAGTGATTAATGACAGACACCGCCTTTCAAAGGCACTGCTCCTTGAAGATGTCCCTCTTCTTTTCCCACCAACGCTGAGCAGCAAGGTCAGCTCTATTGCCAAATGCACAGGTGCATGAAAACTCAGCGGCATCAGTACATGATAATTTTATTCCATATCTGTACTTTATCCTTTATGCTTATATTGATAAAGTTTAAGGGAATGGGGGATTCTCAGATCCCTGTAAATAATGAATTAAGTACTATGTCTGTGACTGCAGTGTGTTTGAATAATGTCTCACAGCTGCTTTCTTTGGAGCAAGATGATTAAAGTTCGCCCAAATCCACATCAGATGACTGTGGGCTTTTCACACCTTTTGATTTTGACAAAAAGCAGTACCTGATGCAAATTAGAACATTCCTTTCTTAATTAAAGCACAAATTTGACAGATGTTCTTATCTTTGTAATTAAGTTGTGGCTCCAGCAAACCAGGTAGGACATTCTTTTCTTTAAGGTGGCTGGAGTGTCTGACAAATTGATAGCACTTCTGTATCAATAGTCCATTGACTTGACCAGAATGGTTATCAAACTGATTGTTCTTTTGTATCGGTGGCCTCATAACTTCTCACAATTCTGACATCGGGCAGTGAACTTGTAGAACCGCCGGGAAGATGAGAAAGGGTCTCTCCCTGATGTCGGGTCCGAGTTCACTCGCCGGCTGAGCTCGAAGAAATAAACGGGTGAAAAGATAAGTGACGATCGTGCTGTCGTTATTTGATCCAGCAAAGTTACGTTTACAATATAATTCTTCGTTCTTTAGAGTTGTTCAGTGTGTTTTGTTGCGTGTTGTGCCCTGACCCACACAGTCAGATGTAAATGTCAAAGGTGAATGCAGGTGATCCTTGATTGTAAGCATGTATAAGCAGCATTGACAAAAGCATAAATTAAATTTAAATTATGTACAATGTCTACAAGAAAGACAAGTGGAACAGAAGAAAAGTTCATTTAAGTGCAGAATAGTCGTGTTTTTGCTAAATTGCAGTGATGAGGGTTTTGCCGGTTGGTGCAAGAACCAAAGGTTGAAGGAGAGTGTCTGTTCCTGAACCTAGAACCTGGTGGTGTGGGACCTCAGTCTTCTGTCCCTCCTGCCTGAAGGAGCTCTGAGAAGATGGCATGGGGTGTTACCTGTCCGAAGGGAGCTGTGAGAAGATGGCATGGGGTGTTACCTGTCCGAAGGGAGCTGTGAGAAGATGGCATGGGGTGTTACCTGCCCGAAGGAGCTGTGAGAAGATGGCATGGGGTGTTACCTGCCCGAAGGAGCTGTGAGAAGATGGCATGGGGTGTTACCTGTCCGAAGGGAGCTGTGAGAAGATGGCATGGGGTGTTACCTGCCCGAAGGAGCTGTGAGAAGATGGCATGGGGTGATACCTGCCCGAAGGGAGCTGTGAGAAGATGGCCTGGCCCGGATGGTGGATATTGCCGCCTTGAGGCAGCCCCTCCTGTAGATACTCCTGATGGTGAGGGACATGTCCATGACGGATTGGGCTGAGTCCACTATTCTCTCCAGCGCACTTGAATAGCTGTCCCAGACCATGATGCAGCCAGTCAGGATACTTTGAACGTAGATCAGGATCAGGAGCCGTGATCCTGGGTGTGCTTTGCCCATGGTGTTTGTTTTTCTCAGTGCAAGTATGTGTTGGGAGGGTGGAGTTGTGTGTGGTGTAGTGGGACAGCCTTTGAGTAATTCCCTTCTGAGGTCTAAGTCTTCGAGGTTTGTAGGGAGCACTATTACCGAAGCAGAGATTTTATCTTTTTGAATTAAAATCATAGTTATTTGTTGCTATTTAAAAAATAATACATTGCACAATCCCTCAGTATATACTTGATTTTCCAGCCTGTGTTTTGCTCAGCTGGTTGCTGGCCAAGTGGTAGAACGCCCAAACTTGCTGAAATCAGCAGTAGTGCGATATCCTGCATGTGGTCTTGGCAGCTGAGGGATATTGTGCTGTCAATAGCAAGTCCCTCCACCAAAATGTCTTACAGTGGAAGGGCTCCTCTGTATCAGATCAGAGATTCCCTCTGCTCAAACTGGTTCAGACACAGAGTTCTGAATCCCCCAGCTCTTTAATAAGGAATGGCTGTAAGCTGTAAGCCAAGCATTGGCCGGAGTCCTTAATTCCTTTAACTCTCAGGCCACCAGTTTTTGGAAAGCGACGTCTCATCCCTTAAATACAAAGGATAAATAATGCAGATGCTGGAATTGTGAAGTGAAAATAGATCCTGGAAATAGCGGGATAGGCAGCATTTGTGGTACCAAACAGACGACCTTGAGAGGTCGTTCCGTAGCATAGCCAAATGAGGTTCAATATCACTGACATGTTTTGTGGCAGCAGTACAGAGCAAGACGTTAATGTTACAATAGGAAATATTAAAAAGAGGAATGCTTGAAGGAAGTGAGCTAGTGTTCATGGATCATTCAGAAATCAGATGGCAGAGGGGAAGAAGCTGTTCCTAAAGTGTGTGTGAGTTTTAAGGCTCCTGTACCTCCTCCCTGATGGTAGCAATGTGAAAGTGGCATGTACTGGGTGATGAGGGTTACTAATATCCTAGAATATTACCTGACACGAAATCTGCAGATGCTGCAAATTCAGGCAACACACACAAAATGCTGGTGAACGCAGCAGGCCAGGCAGCAGCTCTAGGAAGAGGTACAGTCGACATTTCAGGCCAAGACCCTTCGTCAGGACTAACTGAAGGAAGAGTTAGTAAGAGATTTGAAAGTGGGAGGGGGAGATCTGAAATGATAGGAGGGGGAGGGATGGAGCCAAGAGCTGGAAAGTTGATTGGCAAAAGGGGTATGAGGCTGGAGAAGGGAGAGGATCATGAGACGGGAAGCCTGGGGAGAAGAGAGAAGTGGGGAGGGGAGCCTGGAGGGTAGAGAGCAGGCAAGGAGTTATAGTGAGAGGGACAGAGGGAGAAAAAAAAGAGGAAAAAAGGGAGGGAGGAATAAAACAAAATAAATAAGGGATAGGGTGTGAAGGGGAGGAGGGGCATTAACAGAAGTTAGAGAAGTCGATGTTCATGCCATCAGGTTGGAGGCTACCCAGACGGAATATAAGGTGTTGTTCCTCCAACCAGAGGAGGCCGTGGAATTAAAATGTGTGGCCACTGGGAGATCCTGCTTTCTCCGGCAGACAGAGCGTAGGTGTTCAGCAAAATGGTCTCCCAGCCTGCATTGGGTCTCACCAATATATAGAAGGCTGCATCGGGAGTACCGGACGCAGTATATCACCCCAGCCGACTCACAGGTGAAGTGTCGCCTCACCTGGAAGGACTGTCAAGGGCCACACATTTTAATTCCACATCCCATTCCCATTCTGATATGTCTATTCACGGCCTCTACTGTAAAGATGAAGCCACACTCAGATTGGAGGAACAACACCTTATATTCCATCTGGGTAGCCTCCAACCTGATGGCATGAACATTGACTTCTCAAACTCCCGCTAATGCCCCTCCTCCCCTTCACACTCCATCCTTTATTTATTTATTTAATATATTTCTCCCCTCCCCCCTTTTTTTTCTCCCTCTGTCCCTCTCACTACAACTCTTTGCCTGCTCTCCACCTGCTGGGCTCCCCTCCCCTTTCTTTCTCCCTAGGCCTCCCGTCCCATGATCCTCTCCCTTCTCCAGCCTTGTATCCCTTTTGCCTATCACTTGTCCAGCTCTTGGCTCCATCCCTACCCCTCCTGTCTTCTCCTATCATTTCAGATCTCCCCCTCCCCCTCCCCCTCCCACTTTCAAACCTCTTACTAGCTCTTCCTTCAGTCGGTCCTGACGAAGGCTCTTGGCCTGAAACGTCGACTGTACCTCTTCCTAGAGATGCTGCCTGGCCTGCTGCGTTCACCAGCATTTTTTGAGAATATTAGCTGAGCGGGTTTTGACCCAAAACGTCGACAGTTCCTTTCCTCCCATAGGTACAGCCTGACGTGCCAGGTCCCTTCAAGTAACTTGTTCCTCCGGATTCCGGCGTCTGCTGTCCCTTTGTGCCTCCATTTGAAACATTACCTGTTTCTGCTGCCTGATCTTCTGAACACTTCCAGCAATTTTCTGCTTTCTGTCAGCTGCTGGCCTTGCTCACGAACACCTTTACCAGGAGTGGTTATGGAACATTACAGCTCAGTACAGGCCCTTCGGCCCACAATATTGTGCCCACCTCTCAACTTACTCCAAGATCAATCTAACCCTTCCCTCCTGTATGGCCCTCCAGTTTTTTATTTGCACAATTTGTCTCTTTTGCACGTTGGTTGTTTGTCAATGTTTGTGTAGTTTTTCATAAATTCTATCCTATTTTATTATTTTCCTCTGAATGCCTGCAGGAAAATGAATCTCATGGTAGTGAATGGTGACGTACAGTACTGTGCAACAGTTTTGGGTATATATAGTACTATAGTAGTTTTGTATATCGCGCTGTACTGCTGCTGCAGCAAAAAAAACCAAATTTCATGACATGAGTGATAAACCTGGTTCTCATATGGGTCTTCATTGTGGACTGAGAGTGTGAAGGGGGCAAAGGGAAGGGTATCATGGTTGGGAAAAGGGGAAGGGAGAGGGGAGGGAGCAGGAAGCACCAGAGAGACTTTCTGTAATGATCAATAAACCAATTGTTTGGAATCAAATAACCTTGCCTGGTGTTTCAGGGCTGGGTGTGTCTGCTCTCTAATCCAGACAGCATCCTGGTAGATTGCCTCATGAAGCAACCAGATCTGAAGATAGTGATGGTTGAAGAAGGACTGTGAGGCACAGGTTGATGTTAATCTCTAGACATTTGTTCCAATCCAGGCAGCATCCCGGTAATCCAGCTCTGCACCTTCATGTATGATGCTGCAGGCAAACTACACAAGCAGTGTTGCTCTGGTGATAGACTCTTGAAGGGTCAGATACTGGTGTCCTTGCTTTCAGACTTTCCGTTCAAACTGTACATTTTTAATTTTTACATCGGCAGTAGTGGGAACCGGTTTTGGAAAAGAAACCTGCACTCTTTCATGATCTGTACATCGAGGAAATTGATGTGTTCTCCGAGGAGCCTGCACACAGTAAAGGTGACATTTCCTGGCGGGCTGCAGAGGTATTGAATTTCAGGGCCGACAGTTGTCCAATAGTAGATAAGTCTTGGGCTTTGTACAATAGGTTTATCTGAAGGCACCTGACTCTCTCGAAGTAGAGATTAAATATACTTCATAAGATTGTCTAAACCTTTATCGGTAACCAAGGAAGCAAAGGAAAAGTAAGACCCAAAGTGCTGGAGGAACTTGGGTCAGGCAGCATGTATGGAGGGGACGTTTCGGGTGAGATCCTCAAGAACTGGAAGAGAAGGGGGAAGAAGCCAGAATAGGAAGGTCGGGGGAGGGGAAGCAGTCCCAAGCTGGCGGGTGATGGGTGAGACCAGGTGGGGGTGGAGTAAATATGATGGGTGGAAAAGGTAAAGGGCTGAAGAAGATCTGATAGGAGAGGAGAGTGGACCATGTCATCAGGTTGGAGGCTACATGAGATGTTGCACCTCAAACATGAAAGCAAAAAGCTGCAATTGTCACAGCCACTGGACGAAACAGACTGATTTATAATGAAGGGACTTTTAAGTGTATTCACAGATTATACAACCACAAGTACCTATTGGTCCACAAACAGAATCTGCTTTAAGTATTGCCTGAGTTAAATGTTAGCTTGTGTTCTGGGGAAAATACCCCTGCTTCAGATTGTAATTGCAGTCTTTTCAGTCCACCTGAGTGTGCATTGGAATTAGTTCAAAGTAAATTTGTCATCGAAGTACATATGTTGCTGTATTGTTGCCTGAGATTTATTTTCTTGCAGGCATTTACAGGAAAAATAAAGAAATGCAATAGAATCTACAGATTGACAAACAATGCAAATAAAAATATACTGGAACACCACTGGCAAAATGTCTGTGAAAGCGAGTCTCAGTCCTAGATAGAGTTCAGCTGTGGTGAGTGAAGTTACTCACACTGGTTCAGGAGCCTGACGAATGAGGAATAATAACTGTTCCTGAACCTGGTGGTGTGGGATGGCTTCTGTACCTCCTGCCCAAAGCACTGAGTGATGCCTCTCCAGTGAAGTCCAACATAAATTCAGGAGCATCATCTCATCTTCCATCAGGTGAAGCTGTCAAGCTGCTGTGAGACAATGTTAGAGATGACTGGCCTTTCTATATCAGCCTGCAGCTCAGTTTGTTCTCAGACGCTGCCTAACCTGTTGGGCTTTGCCAGCACTGCTTTTTTTTGGATTTGCAGCAACTACTAGTTTGTCTCACAGATTGGGCCCTTTCCTTCCTTTCCCTCCCCCCCTGCATCCATCTCCCTGTTTACATTTCCAGACGGATTAGCTGTCATAACACGAGATTCTGCGGATGCTGCAAATCAGAACAATATTGGAGGAACTCAGCAGGTCAGGCAGCATCTATGGATAGGAATAAACAGTTGATGTTTTGGTCTAAGATCCTTTGGCTATTTTTTTTTCCACAGAAGAGTCCTGATGAAGGGTCTCGGCTCAAAACGTTGACTGTTCATTTCCCCTTCATAGATGCTGTCTGACCTGCTGAGTTCCTCCAGCATTTTGTATGTTAACTGCATTAACAAGCCTTCACCTCACAGATAACTAAAGTCATTTTCTTTTGGACACCATTCAATCACGGATGTTTTCTCTGATTTCTCCATGCTCTTCCCTGCCTCTGCAAATAATTCTCAGGATTCAAACTTTTCCTCGTTCTGATGAAAGGTCATTGCCTTGACGTTAACTTTCTCTGTCCACGGCTGTTGTTTGACTTGAACACTTCCAGGATTTTGTGATTTTTTTTTTGTGTGATTAATATATGTTCTGTTTTCAGCTCCAGATGCTTATGTGTTTTTTTTTCTTCTCTTTCAGTCGAGTAGTCCTTCCAATCTCTGTGGAAGAGGTGAGTGATCTCCTGGTCCTGTTTGTTCAGTAGAACTTACTTCCTGACGTGGTATTGATGTCAAATCCTGTCATCGTGTGTCTAATTTACAGCAGGTCCCCTTCACCCGGTGTTCCTGTTCTCAGCTGACAAGCCGGCTCACAGCCTGGTGTAGCCTCCCTTTTAAAATCTTTGTCCTTTAAATCTCTCTGCTGCTTTGTGCTTTGGAAGGTCAGACTTGAAGACAGAGTACAGGATTAATGGCAGGATTCTTCGCAGGTGGGTGAATGAACGATCTTGCAGTCTATGTCCATAGATCACTCAAAGTTTCCACACAAGTTGATAGGGCAGTAATGAAGGCGTGTGGTGTGTTAGCCCTCATTAGAGGGATGAGTTCAAAAGCCACAAGGTAATGTTGCAGCTCAACAAAACCTTAGTTAATCTATGTTTGGACTATCAGGTTCATTTCTGGTTGGCTCATTGTAGGAAGGATATTTTAGAGGGTACAGTATGCTGCCTGGATTGGAAAGCATGTCTTATGAGGAAATTTGAACAAACTAAGGCTTTTCTCTTCAATGGTTGGATCACTCCAAGCACCAAGCATATTGTGGCGCAGAGGCTGCTGTGTTTTTGGTGTGATGAATTGGGACTGAGGCTTGGGCCTACTTTGCCTGCTCCAGGAGTGGATCTGGGGACATTCTGGTTGGAATACTGTTGGCTGGCTTCTATTGTTTGCACGATTTGTTGTTTTTCCTCTTTCTCTGCACAATGGTTTTTTTAAATTGGTTTATTCGGGTTTCTTTGTGGCTGCCTGTAAGCAGGCAAATTTCAAGATTCAAAATGGCTGCCTCTTTGAGCTCATTTGTGGAAACAACTTAAATTCCTGTCTTTAATGTCTCTTTTCTCCTTTTCAAGGTGGCTGGGGTTCTATCGAGGTCCCTGATCTGCAACGGCACTCAAAACTGCATTTTCTTCATGGTGACTTCCCGTACTGGGAGCTCACTGACTGGCCGTTTTCATTTCTCCAGCCACGGCATGGAAGACACCGGGTGCAGCCCTGCGTGGCCCTATGGACAACCGATTCCAGGATGGTACTGCCGACTGAGGTGTCGTGGAGAAGGAACGTCAGGATTTTGCGGTGGCAGATGCTGCGGGTGGAGGTCTCTGTAGCTGAGCGACAGTGGTCTCTCTTTCTCTCAATGGTGGGAGAGTTTGCTGCCGATTCTCGAGTCGATGAATCTCGGAATAAAAAGCAACGCGGCAAACTGTAATATCGTAACAGCAACTGTCAGTCTCCGCTTTCACCCTGAAAATGGTGAGAGAGAGCCTGTGGCATGTCGAACTGTTGACTAGTCTTTGTTGACTGCACATTATGGTCTCGCTTTGGTTTTGCATGGTGGGTGCTGACACTTTTTGCTGGACTGGGAGGGGGCAGTTGATGCTTTGCTCAGGGAAGAGGGAACTGAACATTTTTCTGTCATCCATTCTTTTGAGGTTCTTCTGTTTTTCGTGAATGTTTGCAAAGACTAAGTATTTCAGGTTGTATACTGCTACATTGATAGTAAGTGAAACCATTTAATCATCAGAATGTATACAGTATAGAACCTGAAATTCTTGCTCTTCACAGACATCCACAAAACAGGAAAAGAAACAACTGAAACGAATGAATGGCAAAATGTTAGAACCCCGAAGCCCCCCTCCCCTTCCCACACACAGGCAGCAGGGATAGCAAAGCCCACCGAGACCATGATCTAGAGTCTACCCAAATCTACTGTCCATCCCAGCACCTCGACATCTCAGACAGGCGCTCTCTAGTGAGGGGAGAGGGGGTTCTGCTCCTGCAAAAGCAAGAGGGGAGACCGACAGCTTGCTGTTTCGATGTTAAAATCTGCCGTGTTGCTTTGAGTCCCCTGACTCAAGGACCAACAGACTGGCACTCAGTGGTGGAGAGCACTTCCAACAGCATCGTACACCACCTGCTGTCTCGCTGTTTCCATCTCCCACGACTCTCCAGTCGGCAACATTGATGAGGAATCGAGCCGCCCACAGGCCCGCACCCGAAGGCCACATCTGGAGATATCAAAATGTCAGGCTGCTCAGTGAGTCCGAGGCGAGAGCCCAGCACCCATGAACAACTGAGGTCTGAACTGTAGATCATGGACTCCGACAGGACCCCAGCCACCTGAAGAAAAAAGTGACACAAGAAGAAAAGAGTGAGCTGGTTCATGGGCGAACTGGGGGTAAATCACCCAGGTCTGCAAAACCTATAACACTTTAACTGCTCTCACTCTTTGGAGTGAAGGAGGATGAGAGGTGATTTGATGGGTGTACAAGATGATAAGAGGCAAAGATAGAGTGGACGGTGGAGATATTTTTCCAGGACAGAAATGGCCAATATGATGGGGCATAATGTTAAAATGATTGGAGGAAAATATGCAGGAATATCAGACGTAACATCCTTGAAAGTCTTCCATGTGGCTGATGGTTAATGTTTGTCTCGTTCACAATCCTTTAGGATATTTTCCTGTGTACTGGTGCTGTGGAAGATGCATTTTGATGCTGGGCTTTGACTGTCCTGGGAGTCCTCTCTGTGCTCAGACTGTAGCTGCCTTGCAGTTATGGTCATCACTGAAGTCTCAGTGTCAGCCTTTAGAAGCTTTCACTTGGTGTTACATGGTGCTCACGAGAGGCACTGACAGGGTTCCTAGCTTAACAGAGGAGGAGCTACAGCATGCAGAGCTGCTCATTTCCCCTTTCTGATGAGACTTGATCGAAAGCTGCGTACCATGCTGTGCTGTGCTGATGCACTTTTACAGAACGGTGTGATTGTACTCGGAGCTGTGGACACTTTCGGTTGCCCTGTTATAGAGTCGATTGATTAAGCAATTAGCTTTATTTATCACATGTACATTGAAACAGCGTGAAATGCATCGTTTGTATCTGAAGATGTGCTGGGGGGGGGTGGTGGGGGGTGTCACCATGCTTCCAGTGCCACCATAGCATAACCACAACTTACTATCCTAACCTGTAGATCTTTGGAATGTGGGAGGAAACCAGAGCAGGCAGAGGAAACCCATGTGGTCCCAGGGAGAATGTCCAAACTCCATACAGACAGTGGCGGAATTGTGATTGGCGCTGTAAAGCGATCGTACTGACTATTATAGTACTGTGCTGTCTTTTTATGCTACACTACCACCCTAGTTTAATACAACGGCAGCAGAGCCGCATATTTCCAGTTCACAACTGGAATGTTAAACTTGATTGTTGCCGAATGGAATCTGTCTCTGCCTGTCAGCTAGGTCTCCAATTTGCTTTCAGTTCCTTGGTCCTTCACTTCAGAATTTGATATCTAATGAGGGACATCATGGTTTAGTGCAGATTTAGTCTCCTTATGGATGGACTTGCCATAACAGGAGTGTAGAGTCGAATTTCACCGGTTTGTATGTTCTTCCTGTGACTGTGTGCGTTTCCGCGCACTGTCCAAAGACATGGGGTCAGGGTAAGTGAGTTGTGTTAGTGACAGAAGTGTGATGACACTTGGGGCTGACCCCAGCACATCCTCAGATTGTGGTTGTTGACTCAAACGATGAATTTCACTCTGTTTTGGTATACACGTGACAAATAAAGCTAACCTTTTTAAATGAAGGATAGATTCACCGTAAGAGAGTGTTCAGCAGAGATTCACCACACTGATTCTTGTGATGGCATGGCTGTTGTGTGTCAGATTGACTGGGGTTGTATCAGAATCAGGTTTAATATCACCTGCATACATTGCAAAATTTGTTGGTTTGCAGCAGCAGTATGTTGCAATGCATAATAATAAAAACTATAAATTACTATATATATGGTGCAAAATTACGGATTAGTGTTGCTGGGTTCATTGTCTATTCAGAAATCTGATGCTGGAGGGGAAGAAGCTGTTTCTCCATCACTGGTCTTCAGGCTCCTGTACCACCACCTCAATGGTAGCTATGAGAAGAGCGCACGTCCTGGGTAATGGGGGTCTCTAACGCTGGATGTTGCCATTTTGAGGCATCACCTTTTGAAAATTTCCTCAATGTTGGGGAGGCCAGTCCTCGTGATGGAGTTGGCTGAGTTGACAACTTTCTGCAGCTTTTTCCGGTCCTATGCGATTGTCCCTCCATACCAGACAGTGATGCAACCAATTCAAATGCTCTCCACAATACATCTGTAGAAATTTGCGAGTGTGTTTGGTGACGTACCAGTTGTCCTCTGAAATATAGACACTGTCTTGCCTTTGTAATTGGATCGATATGTTGGGCCCAGGATAGATCCTCAGAGATGTGGATGCCCTGTGTCTTGAAACTGCTCACGCTTTCCACTGCTGATCCCTCGCTGAGAACTGATGTGTGTTCCCTTGTCTTACTCTTCCTGCAGTCCACAATCAATTCTTTGGTCTTATTGACGTTGTGTGGGCACGTGGCCAAGTGGTTAAGGCATTGGACTAGCGACCTGAAGGTTGTGAGTTCGAGCCCCAGCCGAGGCAACGTGTTGTGTCCTTGAGCAAGGCACTTAATCACACATTGCTCTGCGACAACACTGGTGCCAAGCTGTATGGGTCCTAATGACCTTCCCTTGGACAACATCAGTGTCGTGGAGAGGGGAGACTTGCAGCATGGGCAACTACTGGTCTTCCATACAACCTTGCCCAGGCCTGCGCCCTGGAGAGTGAAGACTTTCCAGGTGCAGATCCATGGTCTCGCAAGACTAACGGATGCCTTTAAATTTAATTAACATTGAGTGCAAGGTTGTTGCTGTGCCTAGAGGATTGAGACTTTGAGTTCAACTTTAATTGTCATTCAACCATACCTGAATGCCCGTGAATACAGCCAAACGAAACTGTGTTCATCGTAGGGCAAAACAGTCCCAACAGTCATACATAGCACAAGGCATATGTACAATAGCAGAAACATAGTCACAGAAGAAAATAATATAACCCAAATCTGAGTGCCATGTTCTGTAGATTGGTGTATTGCTGGCAAGAACAAGCCCACAGCAGTCTGATTATCATGCACTAAAATAAAGATTGGCTGTAGACATACAATCCACCTCCTCTTCCACCAAGTGAGTGCTGGAGGGCAGTACTGATGGGAGGGGATGGTTCGCAGCCCAGCGTGGACACCTACCATGCCACACCATCTCCTGGGTAGCTGCAGCCTCGGCATGAGGCCCTTGTCCACACTACTGCCGTCATCTCGCCAATGAACCGGTGAAGTGAACTTGTACACAACTCTGACACGGCTTAACAGGTACAGTGAGAAGCTGGGAGCTGCCATCACGGTCGTAAGGCTGATGTCAGCTGAGGAAGCCGATGGAATTCACTGCTGCAGAAGTCTTGAATTGATTTTAAAGGTGAAAGATTTTGGCACAGTAGGCATTATGGGCACTGCCATTTTGTCACCATATTCTTCCTCATGGTAGTTTGTGATCATTTTGCTAAATACTTGTCATAGATTCAGTTTTAGAGTCACAGAACCCAGAGGCCTCCGTTGGTTAGGGTCGACCATGGATGTTGTGTCCTGGCTGTCTACACGATACGCAAGCCAGGACAGTACAATGTGGAGAGCAAGCTGTAGACACTAGTACAGTACATAGAACACTACAGTACAGAAGCAGGCCCTTCGGCCCAACTAGTTCATGCTGAACTAATCCCATCAGCCTGTACCTGGGCCGTAGCCCCCCCATACCCCTCCCATCCATGCACCTATCCAAATTTCTCTTAACTGTGTTATCGATCCCTCATCCGGCAGTTCCGCTGACAGCTTTTGATTTTCTTGGGGTGTCCAGGATACTGTCTCCTAGTATCTGTAACCCACTCAAAGTAACCAGGCTATCACAGGAACTCAAGTAGTTGAGCAAGATCAGCAGGAGGAAGGGAATTGTCAACATTGTGTCGAAACCTTTCATCAGGTCCTCTTCTGAACAGGAAGATTCTGAAGTTAAACCATGCCACAGAGTAGAGTGGGCTTTGCTGTGTTGTGCACTCAACATGAACTCTGAGCAGTATTCAAAGTTGAAAGTAAGCTTATTGTTAAAAATGTACTTCGAAAGGCGGAGCCTCGAGAAGGCGGCATTTGTCATTGGGCACCCTCACCACCCAGGATGCGCCCTCTTCTCATTGCTACCATCAGGAAGAAGGTACAGGAGCCAAGGGGACACGCACAATGTTTCAGGAACCGTTTCTTCTTCTCCACCATCAGATTTTTGAACAGTCCATGAGCCTTTGAGCACCTCCTCACTATTTGCTGTCACTTTGCCCTGTTTATTTTTTATATATTTGCTAGTGTAACTTGCAATAACTTTTTTTTGTATTGCACTGTTGTGTTGTAGGATGAGAGGTGACTTGGCATAGATGGAGTGGACAGTCAGAGACTTTCCCAGGGTGGAAATGGCTAATAGGAGGGGGCGTAATTGTACGGTGATTGCAGGACAGTATGAGGAGGATGACAGAGGTAGGTAGGGCCGGTACCGTGCTGTAGTGTTCCAACTGAGGAGGGGAGAAAACAATCAGCCATGATCAAATGGCGAGCAGATTCGATGGACCAAATGGCTTAATTCTGCCGCAAAAAAATTCACGATATATGTCTGGTAACGAGCCTTATTCCAATTCTGTCTCCCAGGCTTGTCCCTTGACTGCTGTGGAACTGTTTTGGGAAGGGTATCAAGAGCATGTTCAGTGCTGGGAGTTCAACCAACTGACTTCTGTATTGAAGGGCTCTTTAAAAATTATTTGTATAAATAATTACTGAACAGCTTTAAGTAGTGGGTCTCGATCTCAGCCGTGACTGCATGTCATGTAACTGGAGGGTTGCAAAGGCTAAGTACCTGAAAGGGAGTTAGTGGCTGTGCTGTAATCCTGGTTTATTTGATTAGATTACTGCCTGCTAATTCGTTCCTAGGCATCCATGATCCTCGGTGTACTAGAATCTGAATCGCCACTGTGCTGGCTGAGCCGATTGCACTGACCACCAGCTCAAAGCTGATTTGCTTGCTCTGACCCTTTGTGCTGTAATCTTTAAATCCCACGCTCTCGTTGTGCGAGGGGGTGCAGGGGAAAGCGGCAGGAATGTAGACGCTGGAGATTCCGAAGATGCTGGAAATCCAGAGCAACTCTCACACAATGCTGAAGGAACTCAGCAGGTCAGGCAGCATCTGTGGAGAGAATAAACGGTGGAAGTTTCTGGCTGAGACCCTTCAGCAGGACAGGAAGGAAGGGGGGAGGTGGGGGATGGGGAGAAGTACAGGCCGGTAGGTGCGAGGTGAGGATGTTGGTGGGTCGGGGACGGGGGTGAAGTGAGAAACCGGCGAGTGTGATCGGTAGACTGGGAGAAAGGGAGGGAGCAGCACCACCAAGAGGGAGCTGATAGACAGGTAAAGAGCACATCCTCAGACTGTGGTCATTGACACAAATGGCATATTTCACTGTTTCAAATAAACCTAATCTTTAATCTTTGTTGTCAAGGGCTACTCAGGTCCATTGTCCCTGCCATCACCCCCCCCCCCCCCCAGGGTCCATCTTACCGCTATTGGAATCAATTCTTATTTACTGTCTCAACTCTTCACAATTTTAAACGTTGTGGGCCAAAGGTCCTGAACTGCACTGTCATGTTCTGCCTGTTTCTGCACTGCATTTAAACTTTGTTTTACTTTCTGGTGTCCCTCTCATTCCTCAGAGCTTGTCATTCAGCTACCCACTGTTTGCTTATCATCTTGTACACCTCTGTCAAGTCACCTCTCATCTTCCTTCGCTCCAGAGAGAAAAGCCCTGGCCTGCTAAACCTGTCCTCAAGACATGCTGTCTAACCCAGGCAGAATCCTGGTAAATCTCCTCTGCATCCTCCCTGAAGCTCCACATCCTTCCTATAATGAGGCGACCAGGACCGAAGACAACAATCTACCCTGGTAGATCTGCCAATCTACCACAGCAACCCTGGTGGTCGAACCAGGGTTTTATCGAGCTGCAGCATTGCCTTGCAGCTAGGAATGTGTGTTAGTAGGTCAATTGGTCATTGTAAATTGTCCTGTGATTAATGGCTAAATTTGGGGTTGCTGGGCAGTGTGGCTCGAAGAACTGGAAGGGCCTGTTCTGAATTGCATGTCAATAAATAAATAAATAACCAATTTATAAATAGAAATGCTTCTCTGATTTCTCCTTCAGACCTGCCCACCAACCTCTGACCAGATGATGTCTGTTAAAGCAACTTGTCTATTTTTAGCAGCACAGACTGATTGAATTTTGTTTCAGAATGCTCTCACGCTGTCAGCCTGTGTACCAGGTTCCATCCCACTCAGAGCTGCAATCTGTCCCTTCATTTTCTCAGCAAGGAACATGGTTGATAGGGTGTTTAAGGCAGCGTATGGTGTGTTGACCCTCATTAGTTGAAGGGTTAGGTTGAAGAGCCGTGAGGTAACGTTGCAGCCCTGGTTAGACTGCACTGGAATATTGTGCTCAGTTCTGGTCGCCTCATAGGAAGGTTGTGGAAACTTTAGAGAGTGCAGAAGAGATTTACCAGGATGCTCTCTAATCCAGACAATGTGCCTTATGAGAATAGGTGAGCAAGCTAGGGCTTTTCTCTCTAGAGCGGAGAAAGATGAGACTTGATGGAGGTGTATAAGATGATGAAAGGCATAGACAGACTGGACAGTCGGAGACTTTTTTCCAGGATGGAAATAGCTACCATGGGGTGATAACTTTAAAGTGATTGGAGGCAAGTACAGTTGGGGGGAGGGGGTGGTGGGAGATGTCAAAGCTAGGCTTTTTAGTGGTGGATACATGAAATACTGCATTCCATGTTGGAATACAGATACATTAGAAGATACTTCAGGGACATTGAAGAAACAGGTACATGGATGAACTAAAAATGGAGGACTGTGGGAGGAGAGGGTTAGATTGATCTTGGAGTAGGTTAAAAGGTTGGCACAGCATTGTGGGCTGAGGGGTGTGTACTGTTGTATGTTCTGAGAGCAAGACACTCCCAGTCTTTGTCTTGTCTGTTCAGCTTCTTGTCTCCTTTACCCAACTTTTGTATATCCTCGATTATCCAACAAGACCTTCCTGATGAAAGTCCATCGGGCTCCCAGCTTTTTGAGGAAACACTCAAGGCTTCCATTTCCTTGTGTGTAGGAAGGTGCTTCCATCACCTTCATTTTCACTGGCCCTTCCCATCTACCTTATCAAGTTGAGCTCAAAAGTGAAAATGAACAGATGTTTAGCCGATTTAAGCGCCAAGCTAGATTTAAATGATTAAGGTGTTGAGGCCGAGGGCAGAGGACGAACCAGTGTTCAGCTCACTTCTGCCTGTGTTTCTTCTGGCTGCTACCATTGATGCAGGAGTCTTGGGTCCACATCGGCATTTTTGAGAGCAGTTTTTACCCTGAAGCCTTCAGGCTCCTGGACCAGCTTCACTCACCTCAGCACTGGACTGGTTGTGACTGTGGCCTGTAGCCATCGGGCCCTGGACCGGTTTCACTCCCCTCAGCACTGAACTGGCTCTGTGACTGTGGACTCTACAGTTCATGTTCTGTGTGTTATGTTGTTTTTTGTTTGCACAATTTGTTTGTTTCTCCACACATTGGGTGTTTGACAGTCTTTGGGTTTTTAATGGGTTCCATTGGGTCTTTGTTTTGTGACTGCCTGCAAGAAGATGAATCTCGAGGTTGTATACAGTCTACGTACTTTGAACTTTGAAGTCATTTGCAAGTGAAAATAACTGCAGGCACTGGAAATCCAAAATAGAAGTGCTGGAAAAAAACGCAGCAGGTCAGGCTGTGGAAGGAGAAACGGGTAACGTTTCAGGTTCCAGATGCTTCATCAGAACTGACAGCTATCTGAGCTGAATTTTACCAGCTTTTTCTGTTTTTTCAAAGATGAGCTTTGTTTGTCACAGGTACATCGAAACATCCAGTGAAATGTGTTTGTTAGGACCAACGCAAAGCACGTGCTGTGGGCAGCCCACAGGTGGTGCCACGTATGGTCACCAGCGTAGCATGGCCCATCACGCTCTGCTAGCACGCTTGTCCTTGGAGTGCGGGAGGAAACCGGAGCATCTGTCATGGTCAGGACACCGAGTGGCCACGTCATACCACAGGGCACATAATGACGTGGATGGGACGGGTATGGAGGGCAGTGTTCCAGCTGTGGGTTGATGGGACTAGGCAGATTAATGCTTCAGTATGGAGTAGATGGGCCGAAGGACCTGCTTCTGTGCTGGAGTGCTCTGACTGAGGACATGCAAACTCCGTACAGACAGTGGGAGAATTGAACGAGAGTCGCTGTGTAATATGATTGCACTAACCACTATGCTACTGGGCCACTCCTCCTGATTGTGTATAACAGGAGTGACGTACTGCCGGCTCTGAGCTGTATCACAGTATTAAGGCCTTAGCATAATCATGCTTTGAAAGGAATTTATGATTAAAGCTCTGATTATCCTCCCCTTTCCCTGAGTAATGTCTGTAATATCCATAGTCCACTGCATAGTCAGTGCAAGGTGAAGCTGTAGGTGTGAGTACACTCCTGTATTTTGGGTCTGCCTGGTGGCACCTTGGCTCAGTCAGTGTTTTATCTTGTCATTAGCATTGTTCATTCTGAGAACAGTCATTTCCTTTCATTATGCCAGCTGTTTAGTTATTCTGTACAGTGCTGGCAACCTTCACAAGCTGTTTAGACCATAAAACATAGCAGAATTTGACCATTTGGCCCATTGAGTTTTCTCTGTTCCATCATGACTGATATATTAATTTATCTTCTTACCTCCTCCCTGTAGCCTTTGATACCCTGGCTAATCAAGAACCTATTATTCCCTATTTTAAATGACTTGGCCTCCACATCCGTCCATGGCAATGAATTGCACAGATTCCTGAAACTCTGGCTAAAGAAATTCCTCCTCATCTCTGTTCTAAAGGGAAGTCCTTGTATTGTGTCCTCTGGTCCTAGACTCCCCCACTATAGGAAACATCCTCTCAACGTCCACTCTGTCTGTGTCCTCTGGTCCTAGACTCCCCCACTATAGGAAACATCCTCTCTACATCCACTCTATCTGTGTCCTCTGGTCCTAGACTCTCCCACTATAGGAAACATCCTCTCTACACCCACTCTATCTGTGCCCTCTGGTCCTAGACTCCCCCACTGTAGGAAACATCCTCTCAATGTCCACTCTTGGCTTCTAAAAACGGTGCCTTGTAAAAGTATTCAGCCCCCAACCAGCTGAAGTTTTATTTGTGAACAATATGCTCCTTTTTTCACAGTCGGGCCAGAAAGAGCAGGGACAATCCCTGGTTGTAATACTTGAATACTTTTACAAGGTACTGTATTTGGTGGGTTTCAGTAAGGTCCCCTCTAGCTAGATAATAAGAAGAAGGCTGGTCACTGGTGAGGGCCCTTCATGATCTGAGGGTCTATGCATGTTGCATCAGATTTAGTTAAGAGTTTCTACGTTGAGTCAAGTGTTTTTTCTGCCATTGGATTGGTGCTAATTAACAATTTCTTCATGCATCATGACATTAGTTCCACCTTGATAAACTGGGGAACTTGGCTCCCCTTGTAAAATCGGAAGTAACAAGCCTGGGTGTTACCCTTGATTCAGATTTGAATTTTAAATTCCACATGAAGAAAGTGACTAGAGCACTTAACAAATATTGTAACGGTATGTCCGTTACTGTCAGGTAACGATGCTGAAAATTAATTCACTGCTTTATATCAGATAGACTAGATCACTGGCCTTCCAAAGCAATCTACTGACAAACTTCAACCTCATTCAGAACACTGCTGCTAGACTTTTAACCAAAACCAGGATGAGGAACACATTCCCTTCCTAACTACTCTGCAATGGCTTCCTGTGTCATTTAGAATTGATTTTGAAGTTTGCTTACTTGTTTTTAAAGTTCTTAGTAGTCTGGGAGTGGAGTACATCACAGAATTGTTTTTGTTCTATAATCCTGTTCGAGCTCTCAGATAGTTTTCCACAGGTCTCTTAAATGTAAACAATCTATCAAAAGATAATTGGTAGGTCATAGCTGTATAAGCTGAGGAGAGGCATTGATTCTGTGCACAGTCAGAGGCTTTTTCCCAGGGCTGAAATGGCTAACATGAGGGCACAGTTTTAAGGTGCTTGGAAGAAGGTACAGAGGAGATGTCAGGGGTAAATTTTTACACAGAGAGTGGTGAGTGTGTGGAATGGGCTACCAGCGACAGTGGTGGAGGTGGATACAATAGGGTCTTTTAAAAGGCTCTTGGACAGGTACATGGAGCTTAGGAAAATAGAAGGCTATGGGTAACCCTAGGTTATTTCAAAGGTAAGGACATGCTTGGCACAGCTTTGTGGGCCAAAGGGCCTGTATTGTGCTGTAGGTTTTCTATGTTTCTATGTTTTGATCTTGAAGCACCTTCAATAACTCCAAAATACTGAGGTTGGGTAAAATACTGAAAGGCTTTTATTCGCTGTACAATACGACCTGCACAGTGAGTGTCTGCCCCCAGACTGAGGGGGAGGGGCAAGGCAAAAACCTTTATTCAGGATCTGTGGGAGAAGCCACAGTCAGCAGAGGGGCGTGTCCAGACAGTTAACCCAGTTACAACATATATACATGGCTTACCACAGATCTATGCTCCTAAACTTTGGAACTCACTACCTAAAACTGTAAGGGATGCAGACCCTTGATGCTTTTAAACTCCAGCTCAAGACTATTTATTTAACCTTGCCTTTAACTAATATCCATTTCTTTTATTTTTGTTTTATTGTTACGTTCACACTTTATCCCATTGTAAAGCACTTTGAACTACATCATCTGCATGAAAAGAGCTCTATAAATACGTTAATGTTTATTTATTTAGGGATAGTGTGGATGAACTCCTTTGGACCTAGCAATGGTAAAGATGGAGCCTGGTGGTTTGTGTGTGTGTCAACAAATCAGACTGGCCTCGCCTTAGTATCGAGGCACATCCTGTAGACGGAGTGTTTAGGTCGCACACTTCCTGCCCTTGATACCACAGTCACAAATGTACAGGCTTCACATTGTGTCTGACAGATTTGTATCTGCTTTAAATGGAGTGGCTGTGCCACAGATTGAGAAGTGTGTGTTCAAGAAACAAAGGCTTGGTTTTGATCCTCTGGTGAGAGAACACCAGGTCACCTTCGGTGTGGATGTCCCAGGATTGTGCTTCACTGTTCAACCAAGGCTGACTTAATATCCTTCTGACCCCATTCTTGTGCTGTAACTTTTGATGCCCTAACTAATTAAGAACTTATCCACCTCCACTTCAAATATACCCAATAACTTGGCCGCCACAGCCGTCTTTGGCAATGAATTCCACAGATACTCCACTCTGTGGCTAAAGAAATTCCTGACCTCTCTTTTAAAGGGACATCCTTTATTCTGAGGCTGTGCCCTCTGGTTCTAGACTCCCCCACTATAGGAAGCATCCTCTCTACACCCACGCTCTCGAGGCCTTTCAATATTTATAAGTTTCAATACAATCCCCCTTCATTCTTCTAAGCTCCAGCAAGTACAGGCACAGAGCCACAGCTCACATGTTAACCCTTTCATTCCTGGGGTAATCCTCATCAACTTCAGAATCAGGTTTAATATCACCGGCACATGTTGTGAAATTTGTTGTTTTGTGGCAATAGTACAATGCAGTACAAAATAATAAAAACTGTAAGTTACAAAATGTATCTTGCCAAGATAAGTAAGTAGTGCCAAAGGAGAGGAGAAAATAGTCAGGTAGTGTTCATGGGTTATTTGTCCATTCAGAAATCTGGCAGAGAGGAGGTTGTTTCTGAAAGGTTGAGGCTCCTGTTCCTCTTCCCTGATGGCCGAGAGGGCATGTCCTGGGTGATGGGGGTCCTGAATGATGGATGCTGCATGCGGAAGTCAATGGCCCAGTGTCTGTGAACCTGAGTCCACTGATGCTGAGGAGAGCCTGCTCTGGGTTGGAAGGAGTGTGTATGTGTGTAGGTGGGCAAGAGGGAGAAATGGGGGCTTGTTTTGCTGTTGCTTTTCTGCTTGGCACATTCTGTGTTGTTCAGCTGAACACTGTGGCATGCTATATTGGCATCAGAAGGTCAGGTACCTGTGTGCTGCCCCCAGTACCGTACCCCCTTGGGTTGTGTTGGTTATTAACACAAATGACATACTTCACTGTTTGTCTCAATGTACACGTGATAAATGAATGGTGAATCTGGCAACAGTGTGCTGTTCATTTTTACGGGGAGCAGTGTTACAGTATTTCCTCTGAAGGTTGCTAATCCAGAGTGCAATGTCCTGTCGATCCTCTGGTAACTGTTCCTTTAGGATGGAGATGTCATTAAATCAGTCATTGAAAGGATTAAGAGGAGGGAAACGGTTCGGTTCTCTGTATTCACTGAAGGCTCTCTGATTTATAATCATCCAGGCAGTCTCTGTTCTCTCCCTCCCAGTCACGTCACATCACAGTGTGAGATCTGCTGATTGTTGAAATCGAGCTGTTGCTAAAGGCTGCCTGACCTTCTCGACAGCTCCCTCCATCATAAAGGGCTCCAGTGCTCTGCAGTATTGTTTTTTGTACCCCAAACCCATCCTGGGCCAGCATTCTCAGAATCAGATCTATTACGGACGTGCCTACAGTATGTCGTGAAATCAGTTGTTTTGTGGCAGCAGTGCGGTGCATATAAACTACAATAACTGATTGAGTGCCACAGTCCTGTTTCGGTTAGCGCTACGTTATTGCAGCTCACTGCATCAGAGTTTAATTCCAGTGTCCTTTGTGCGTTCTTCCTGTGTGCGCTAGCTTTCTCCCACTGTCTGAAGATGTACCGTTAGTAAGCTAATGTCATTGGAACAAGACCCATAAGATATAGGAGCAGAATTAGGCCATTTGGCCCATTGAGTCTGCTCCGCCATTTCATCATGGCTGATCCAATTCCCTCTCAACCCCAGTCACCTGCCTTCTCCCCAAAGCCATTCATGCCCTGACCAATCAAGTACCTATTAAACTGCCATTGACTTGGCCTGCACACCTGCCTGTGGTACCAAATTCTGCAGATTCACCACACTCTGGCTGAAGAAATTCTTCCTCAAGCTTAGGGTTAAATCGGTGGTTTGCTGGGTGGTGTGGGTCGCTGGGCCGGAAGGGCCTGTTCTGAACTGTATCACTAAATAAAATAAAACAGCGCAGATCGGAGAGGTTATGCTCATGAAGATCTGTTGGCAGAGGAGAAGCTGTTCCTAGTTGTTAAATCAGATATTTTCAGGGAATAGAAACATAGAAAACCTACAGCACAATACAGGCCCTTCGGCCCACGAAGTTGTGCCGAACATGTCCCTACCTTAGAAATTACTAGGCTTACCTATAGCCCTCTATTTTTCTAAGCTCCATGTACCTATCCAAAAGTCGCTTTAAAAGACCCTATCGTACCCACCTCCACCACCGTTGCTGGCAGCCCATTCCACACACTGAATGTTGGATCCTATCTCTCGTTCCCCAGGCAGAGATAGCACGGGCTCGGTACAGAACCATGTACCATGCAGTTAGTTACAGTCATCGTCTACCCTCTGTCTTCGATCACCAAATCAATTAGCCAGCGTGGGTAGAAACCACTGTTTACATTAAATTGAACTTAAATCTTACATCCATCCCACACCACGAGGGAGTAAAAATCTTTGTGCTATGACTCTGTCGCAATATACAGACGTGAATTTATAAGTCTCACAGCTGTTGATCTTGGCTTTAATGCTGCGGTAGCGTTTGCCAGACAGAAATAGCTGAAAGTTTCTGGTTGGGGTGACTGGTGTCCCTGATGATCTTCCAGGCCTTCTTTCCACCCCTGCTGCTGTAAATGTCCTCAGTGGAGGGAAGTTCACACCCACAGATGAGCTGGGCTGCCTGTACCACTCTGTGCAGTGCCCAGCGATCAAAGTTGGTTCAGTTCCTGTACCAGGCGGTGATGCAGCCAGTCAGGATGCTCTCAATGGTGCCCCTGTGGACGGTCTTGATGATTTGGGGGCCCATGCCAAACTACTTCAGTCGCCAGAGGTGGAAGAGACGGTGTTATGCTTTTTTTTTTGCCACAAAGCCGGTATGTACAGTCCAGGTGAGATCTTCGGTGAAGTGTATACTGAGCAACTTGGAAACTACTCACCCTCCCAACTGCAGACGCATCGATGTTGATCAGGCCAAGCCTGTCTCCGTTCCTCCTGTAATCCACAATCAGCTCTTTTTGGACATTGAAGGAGAGGTTGTTATCGTGGCGCAACTGTGTCGGGGTGGGTCAACCTCTCTCTGTAGACTGTCTCGTCACTGCTAGAAATAAGGCACAAATCAGATGGACAGTCAGAGCTTTTCCCCAGGGTGGAAATGACTACTATTAGGAGACATAATCTTAAGATGATTGGACGGAAGTGTGGGGGTGGGGGAGTCGGGTAGGTTTTCTACAGAGTGGGGAGTGTGTGGAACTTGCTGCTGGGGTGGTGGTGGAAGCAGATACATTAGGGCATTAAGAGACTTTTAGATACAATGCCCGTAAAAAGTATTCACCCCCTCCCATCCAGAAAGTTTTTGTTATGTGTTTTACAACATTGAATCACAGTGGATTTAATTTGGCTTGTTTTAAGACTCTTCTGTGTCAAAATGAAAACAGATCTCTACAAAATGATCTAAAACACAAAGTAATTGATTGCATAAGTATTCACCCTCTTCAGTATGACACACCAGATCATCGCTGGTGCACCCAATTGGTTTTAGAAGTCACATAATTAAGTTAAATGGAGATCACAGTGTGTAGTCAAGGTGTTTCAATTGATTGTAGTAAAAATACACCTGTATCTGGAAGGTCCAACTGCTGGTGAGTCAGATTCCTGGCAAAAATCACACCATGAAGACGAGGAACACTCCAAGCAACTCCATGAAAAGGTTATTGAAAAGCATAAAAGATGGATACAAGAAAATGTCCAAGTCACTGAATATCCCTTGGAGTACAGTTAAGTCAATCATCAAGAAATGGAAAGAATATGGCACAGATGTAAATCTGCCTAGAGCAGCCATCTTCAAAAACTGAGTGACCGCGCAAGAAGGGGACTCGTGAGGGAGGCCACCAAGAGACGTGTGACAACTCCGGAGGAGGTACAAGTTTCAGTGGCTGAGATGGGAGAGCCTGCACGTACAACAACTGTTGCACAGGTGTTTCGCCAGTCGCAGATTTGTGGGAGAGTGGCAAAGAGAAAGCCACGATTGGAAAAAAAAACTCTAATGAAATCTAGACTAGAGTTTGCCAGAGGGCATGTGGGAGACTCTGAAGTCAGCTGGAAAAGGGTTCTTTGGTCTGATCAAACCAAAATTGAACTACTTGGCCATCAGACTAAACGCTATGTTTGGTGTAAGTCAAACTTGGCACATTATCAAAAACACACCATCTCTACCATGAAACATGGTGGTGGCTGCATCATGCTGTGGAGATGCTTCACTGCAGCAGGTCCTGGAAGGCTTGTGAAGGTAGAGGGTAAAATGAATGCAGCAAAATACGGGGAATCCTGGTGCAGTCTGTAAGAAAACTGTGACTTGGGAGAAGATTTGTTTTCCGGCAAGACAATGACCCCAAGCATAAAGGTAAAGCTACACAGGAATGGCTTAAAAACAACAAAGTCAGTGTCCTGGAGTGGCCAAGTCAGAGTCCAGACCTCAATCCAATTGAGAATTTGTGGCCGGGTTTGAAAAGGACTGTTCACTCGCGATCCCCATGCAATCTGACAGATTGAACAATTTTGTAAAGAAAAATACGCAAAATTGCAGTGTCCAGATGTACAAAGCTGACCAAGGCCTATCCACACACTTGAGGCTGTAATTACTGCCAAAAGTACAACTACTGAATACTGACGTGAATATTGGGATGGAGGGTCTTGTGTTCTGTTGTGTTTGGGCAGTGTTTGTTGGAAAGAATGTTCGTTTGTCACCTTGAAATCTGCTTTTACATATTTGTGTAGTCGCAGTTGCTAATGTAAGTAGAGCTTTAGATCTAACATTAATCCGAATCTTAAATAGAGCCATTGTCAGAGGTCAGAATTGATTGTTCAACTCCATTGCAAAAGAGACCAAAATTCTTTCAACAACTTAGTGTTGAAGTAATCTGCTGTCAGTAACTGACCTCCAGAGAACTGCAGCTGGGCATGTCACAGCGTCACCAGCGTGGGCTCTGACCTGGTCACGTTGCTCATACTCTATGTGTATTTAAAAAAAACTACCTCTGACATTCCCTCTACACTTTCCTCCAATCCCCTATTGTACTAGCCCTTTCCACCCTGGGAAAAAATCTCTGGCTGTCCACTCTGTGCCTCTTATCTTGAACATCTCTATCAAGTCACCTCTTATCCTTCGTTCCAAAGAGGAAAGCCCTAGCTCACTCAATCTATCCTCAAAGCCATTTATCACAGAAATGGTCACCTTATTGGAAGTGGGGCTTTGCTATCTGCCCATTGGCTGTGGTGCTTTCTGCATCATGATACTGGCTGCATTTTAACGGTGTTTCAGTGACTATAAACAAGAGTTTCTGCAAATGCTGTAAGTCCAAAGCAACAGACACAAAATGTTGGAGGAATCAGCAGGTCAGGCAGCATCAACAGAGAGGAATAAACAGTTGTTTATTCCAGCATTTGTGTGTGTTGCTCTGAATTTCCGACATCTGCAGAATCTCCTGTGTTTATGTTGTAAAATTTTGTTGTTTTGTGACATCAGTGCAATAATGCTTAAAAGTTACTATAAATTATAGTAAATAGTGCAAAAGAGAACCAAGGAGTGTTCATGGGTTCATTGTCCATTCAGAAACCTGATGGCAAAGGAGACGCAAGCTGTTCCTGAAATATTCAGTGTGGCGCTATTGGTGAGAGATGGAATTACATCTTTAGAAAGAGGTGACGTGGGCTCAGAGAATGTCAAATCTTCATGGGTGGAGTTAAGAAACTGCAAGGGTGAAAAAAAATTACAGGAATCGTATATCAGCCTCCAAATAGTAGCCAAGATGTGGGGTTGAGATTGCAAAGGGAGCTGGAAAAGGCATATAATATGGGTAATGGGTGACTTGAATATGCAAGGAGATTGGGAAAATCAGGTTGGTGTTGTCTTAGTTTGCGTAATAACCTAGATTTTATTCGTCAGCTTAACGTAAAGGAACCCTTAGGAAGCAGTGATCATAATATGATTGAATTCGTACTGCAATTTGAGAGGGAGAAGCATAACTCATGTATGAGTATCGCAATGGAATAAAGGGAATTACAGAGACATTGAGAGAGGAGCTTGCCCAGGTAGATTGGAGGAGGATACGGGCAGGGATGATGGCTGAAGTTTCTGTGAATGGCTCACAGAGTTGCAGGGGTAGGCACTGGTGGTTGACCAGCGAAGTTAAGGACTCCAAGGAAAGGGCATATAAAGTCGCAAAATTGAGTGGGAAGGTGAATGATCGGGAAGCTTTTAAAATCCAACAGAAGGCAAGTAAAAAGGGCTATAAGATGGGAAAAGATGCAATATGAGGGCAAACTGGCCAATAATATAAAGCAGGATTTTTTTTCAGTTATATAAAGTATAAAAGGAAGGTGAGAATTGATATTAGACCACTGAATAACGATGCTGGTGAGGTAGTAATGGGGGACAAAGAAATGGTAGTTGAACTTAATAAGTACTTTGCTTCAGTCTTTACTGTGGAAGACACTAGTTGTATGCCACAGATTGAGTATCAGGGAGCAGGAGTGAGTGCCTTTGCTGTTACAAAGGAAAAAGTGCTAGGCAAACTGGAAGGTCTTAAATTGGACCAGATGGACTACATCCCAGAGTCCTGAATGAGGTTACTGCAGAGATGAGATGCATTGGTCATGATCTTTCAATAATCACCTGATTCTGGCAAGATTCCAGAGGACTGGAAATTTGCAAAATTGCCAGTCCACTTTTTAATAAGGGAGGAAATTAAAAGAAGGGAAATTATCGGCTAGTTAGCCTAACCTCAGTGGTTGGGAAAGTGTTGGAGTCTATTATTAAGGATGAGGTTTTGGAATACTTGGAGACTAATAATAAGTCAAAGTCAGCATGGTTTTTGTCAAGGGAAAACTTGCCTGACAAATCTTAGAATTCTTCGAGGAAGTAACAAGAAGAGTGGACAAAGGAAAGGCAGTGGATGTCATTCACTTGGATTTTCAGAAGACATTTGATAAGGTGCCACATATGAGGCTGCTTAACAAGATAAAATCCTGTGGTGTTACAGGAAATATGCTGGCATGGATAGAATGGCTGACAGGCAGGAGGCAGCGTGTAGGAATAAAGGGGGCTTTTTCTGGTTGGCTGTCAGTGACTAGTTGTGTTCCTCGGGGTCTGTTTTGGGACTGCTACTTTTCACATTGTCAATGATTTAGTTAATGGAATTGATGGTTTTGTGGCAAAGTTTGCGGATGATATGAAGATAGGTGGAGGGGTAGGTAGTACTGAGGAAGCAATGCAATTACAACAGGACTTAAAATAAATTGGATGAATGGGCAAAAATAGTGGTAGATGGAATACAGTGTTGGGAAATGCATGATAATGCATTTTAGTAAAAGGAGCAAAACTGCAGACTATTATCTAAATGGGGAGAAAATTCAAATATCAGAGGTGCAAAGGGACTTGGGAGTCCTTGTGCAAGACTCCCAGCAGATTAATTTACAGGCTGAGTGGTAAAGGCAGCAAATGCAATGTTGGCATTTATTTCAAGAGGAGTGGAATACAAAAACAAGAAGATAATGCTGAGTAAGACAATAGTCAGGCCGCACTTGGAGTACTGTCAACAGGTTTGGACCCCTTATCTCAGAAGGGACGTATTTTTGGTGGAGAGAGTCCAGAGGAGGTCACAAGGATGATTCCAGGAATGAAGGGGTTAACATTTGAGGAGCATTTGATAGCTTTGGGCCTGTACTCACTGGAATTTAGAAGAATGTAAATGGGGATCTCATTGAAACTTGCCAAATGTTGAAAGAACTAGATAGGGTGGATGTGGAGAGGATGTTTCCTATGGTGGGGGTATCCAGAACTAGAGGGCACAGCCTCAAAATTGAGGGGGCAACCTTTTAGAACAGAGATGAGGAGGTAAGAGTGGTGAATCTGTGGAATGCTCTGCCACAGACTGCAGTGAAAACCAAGTCCGTGGGTATATTTAAAGTGGAAGTTGATAGATTCCTGATTGGTTAGGACATCAAGGGATATGGTGAGAGGGCAGGTGTATGGGGTTGAATGGGACTGGGATCGGCAATGATGAAATGGCAGAGTGGACTTGATGGGCTGAATGGCCTGATTTTGCTCCTATGTCTTATGGTCTTTTGGCTCCTGTAACTTCCCTATTGGTAGTAATAAAAAGAGGGCATGCCCTGGCTGGTGAAGATCCTTCATGACAGGTGCCCGCTTCCTGAGACACAGCCTTTTGAAGATGTGCTTGTTGGTGGAGAGGCTAGTGCCCATGAGCTGGCTGAGCTTACAACCCTCTGCAGCCTTTTCCCAATCCTGTGCATTGGTCTTTCCTCTGCAGTCCTGATGAAGGGTCTTGGCTCGACATGTCAACTGTTCATTCCTCTCCATTGATGCTGCTGGGCCTGCTGAGTTCCTCTGCATTTTGGTGTTTCTGGTTTAGATCATATTGGAGAGGTACCTGAAGTTCCATTTGTAACACAAACCAAAATATTGAAGTTTGGTTGAGCAGTCTGTGGACTCAATCAGATCAGTTTTATTTGTTGTACGCACGTTGAAGCATACAGAGAAATGCGGCTTTTCGATCAACAACCAACACAAGTTTCACCACGCTTTCAGTGCTGACATAGCATGGCCCACAATTTACTAACCCCCGCTCGTATGACTTTGGATTGTAAGATGAACCCCGTGTGGTCATGGGGAGAATGTACAAACTCCTGACACACAGTGAATGGGAATTGAACCCGAGTCACCAGTGCTGTGAAGTGTCACACTAACCGCCATGTTACAGTGCCAACTCACCGACGCATGCACAAGGTAGTGGTGTGTGCATTCCATGTAGAATACCGATTTTGAAAGAGCTGTTTTCTTGTAAAATTAACGTTTGTTTTCTTTGTTCGATGTTGCAGTACCAGGTGGGGCAGCTATTTTCTGTGGCAGAGGCAAGTAAGAACGAGACTGGCGGCGGCGAAGGAGTTGAGGTGTTAAAAAATGAACCGTACGAGAAAGATGGCGAGAAGGGACAGTATACACACAAGATCTACCACCTTCAGCGGTAAGGACCGATCTCTACCAACCGCCAGACTAGAGCTGCGGCAAGGTCGGAATAGACCTGCCCCTCTATCTCTCTGGGCAGCCTCTCCAGTTAGCTGCTAGAGTAGTGTCACAGGATGAGGTGCTCGGTGTAGCGTGGCAAGGTTAGGAGAAGGCACAGATTGATCTTGGGTTAGAAGGTTGGTACGACATTGTGTCCAGTTCCATGTTCCACTGGTCTTTGTGAATCCCTGAGCCAGTTTCACGCTATTTCATACTCCCACTCTGGACCCTTCTGAACGGAAGAAGTTGTTTTTTTCCATCCACCCACACAAACCCTTCGAGCATTTGAAAAACCTCAATACAATTGCCTATCCTACCACTAAAATGGAGAGCTTACAGGCCAGCTCTGGTAACTTTCCCTGTCATTAAGTTCTTTCACTTGCAGTGGTGTACCGAATCGGGGGTCACACCCCAGCTGATAGCGCGTGTCTGTGGGCTGATAGTGTTCGTGAGGGTCTGGGAGTAGCTGACAGGGTGCTGTTGTTGGGAGATACTGGGCTGGAATACAAAGAACCACGTACTCGTGTTATTGTGAAGCTTGTGGGGAGCAGAAGGTGAGTGGGTGAACTTTGCATTTGGAACGGGTTTCCAACACGAACAGAATAGTATAGAGAGGGAACTGCAGTTTACTTTCAGATACCAAGTGCTGGCGCAGATCAGAGAATGATTAATATATAACTTCAGGAATGAGTTATTGATATGGTTAGAAGGAGCAACCCACAAATTTAACCCTATCCTAATCACTGGACAATTTACAATGACCTATTAACCTACTGACTGGTATGTCTTTGGACTGTGGGAGGAAACTGGAGCACCCGGAGGAAACACACACGCTCATAGAGAGAACATACAAACTCCTTACAGAGGACGTGGGAATTGAACTCTGAACTTTGCTCTGAGCTATAATGTTGCGCTAATCACTACACTACCGCAGTGCCCTTCTTTAGTTAAAGTGGAAAAGTGACACTTGATCAAGCTGTTTATCAAAGATGGGAAGAATTTGGTTTGGAATATCTTCTTGAAGCACATACCTTTGGCTGGTTCCATGAGTATCTGTCAGAAAATATTTCTGCAGGTAAAGTGTCTAGGGAGAAGCATGCTTACAACAGCTCAGAATATTCTGTCCATTCCGTATGTACCTGCTGTCAGAGCAAGCCCACCCACCCATTTCTCTAATCTCCCAATATCCTCCCCTCTGGGAGCAATTTAATGCAGCCAGCAAACAAATGCTTTGGAAACAGGAGCACTGGGGGAGCGGGGGAGCCCACATGGTCACAGGGACAACTTGCAGACAGCACTTGATTGACCCAGTGTCCCTAGAACTGAGACAGCAGCTCTACCTGCGCACACTGTAGCCTTTGGATTGTTCCAAGTTCATCTGTCAGTTTAGATATTAATAAGCATTAAAGATCTGAAAGGTTAGCTTATTTATCACATGCTCATTGAGACATAGTGAAGTGTGTCACTTTTGTATCAACTCAAATCAGTGAGGATTGTGCTGGGCAGCCCGCAAGTATTGTCGTGCTTCTGGCGCCATCATGGCAGGCGCACAACTTAAATAACCATAACCCGTATGTCTTCGGAATGTGGGAGGAAACGGGCACCCGGGGGACCCACATGGTCATGAGGAGAACGTACAAACTCATTACAGACAGCAGCAGGTATCGAACTTAAATCTTGCAGCTGGCACTGTAAAGAGTTGTGCTAACTGCAACGTAGCCATGCCCCTCTTTGCCAAAATTTGCTTGGTAGGCTACACCGTGTTGATTGGCATATGATGAGTTAATGGAGGGAAACTCACTGTTACTGTATGTGGACACTGGGCAATGAGGCAGAGGCAGGCAACTGTGTGATAACAGCCTTTTCCTATCTATACAGAACAGATCCCCAGAATACATGCCTTTCCCCAAGAGCTGAGGCAAGAAGAAAGAAAAACTCAGGAGTGGTAGTAGAGGCAGATATGTGAGGGACAGTTAAGAGACTCAGCTAAGCACATGGATGGTAGAAAAATGGAGGGTAATGTGGGATGGAAGGATTAGAATGATCTTGGAGCAGGTTAAATGGTTGGCACAACGTCGTGGGACAAATGGCCTGTACTGTGCTGCAGTGTTCTTTGTTCTAAAGAATACAAGCTAAATATTAGGGATTTGTAAATATATTTAGTTGCTTTGCTACTCGCTGGTGAGCCAGCTGTGTTGCTGAAGTATCCAATCTCACATGCCCATCTCAGTAGCACAGATTCATTCCTTTTATGTACTGAACTTGAGAACAGAAAGAAAAACTACTTGGCCTAAATTTTCTGCTCTACACCAGCATCCTATCCCATTCCATCTCTTCCCATTGAAGTCTCCTATTCTCTCGTTGTGCTTTTACAAAGTCAAGTTTACGGTCAGATGCCCAAGTCCACATGTGCACAGGTATAATGAGAAACTGTCTGTGGTAACATCACAGGCACAGAGCATCAGATCATCAGCATTCACAAGAATAACAAATAAAATTACACAAATTACATAGGAAGAAACAATAAATAAAGTCCATTACAACACAAAATAATCTGCAGATGTTGGGGTCAAAGCAACACTCACAACACACTGGAGGAACTCAGCAGGTCGGGCAGCATCCATGGAAAAGATTGGTCGACGCTTTGGGCCAGAACCCTTCGTCAGGAACTCCTGACGAAGGGTCGTCAGGAACTCCTGACCTGCTGAGTTCCTCCAGCATGTTATGAGTGTTGTAAATAAAGTCCATTTTAGTGCAAAATGATCAAGGTAGTCACTGGTGCTAAAGTAGTAATTAGAGTTTTGGTTGGTTGAAGATCCAAATGTCGGAGTAAAGCGAATGAACCTGGCAAAGGTGTTTTTGACCAAGTTCCCCTTCAGGGCTCCTCTAATGTTTACCCCAGATTTTGTGGGAGAAGGGGGTTATTTACCCCTAGATTTTGCCTGTGGGAGGGATTATTTACCCTGGATTCCATCTGTGGAAGGGTGTTTTTTACTTCTCGATTCTGGCTGTGGGAGGGGTGTATTTACCCATGGACTCTGCCTGTGGGAGAAGGGACTATTTGCCCTTTGGTCCTACCTGTGGGAGAGATCAACATTCCCATCTCTGGGTGAAGAGGGATCTCCACTGAATACACCATCATTATCTGTTTTGTAGTGTAGACAGTGAAATTGTGAAGGTGAATTCCTGGGATGGTTGTGAGATGGACAGCTTGTTCAAGTTGTCCTGTCTTCAAAGACCTTGGCTCCCTTTGAAGTGACCCAAATGAGTGACATTGTAGTGCTGTCTTGCTCCAAGAAGCTGGGGCTGATCCTGCGTGTTATTTGTATGGAGTTTGTATGTTCTCCCTGTTATCATGTGAGTATTCCCTGTGTTCCACCCACATACCAAAGATGTTGGTTAGTTAAGTCCATCACCCCTGCTGGGGCACAGACTGTGGATGGTAGCTCACCAGAATCCTCTATCCGTCACCCCTACTGGGGCACGGGCTGCGGATAGTAGCTCACCAGTGTCCCCTGTCCTGGGCCAGTCTTTCAGGCTGTCCCCAAGTGTAACCCATCTTCGAAGCTCCTCCTCCCAGGGGTGAGGTCTTTGGATGGGGTTGCTAGTGCCATGCCCAACCCTCCTCCTTTCGCAACCATGATGGAGTTATCCCAACAAAGTGCTGATTAATTGGCTGTCTATACCCCCAGTGTAAGCAAAAGGATGGGTTGGGTATGTGTTAGTGCAGGGATACAGAGAAATGTGTAGAGAGGGAATAGGTTTACCACAAGAAGCTATCAGGGATGAGATGGAATGCATGACCACCGTGTGTTATTTAAAAGCATACGGTATACTGAATTGCAGGGTATACACAGTGGCCACTTTATTAGTACAGGAATGGAACCCGGTGAGGTCTTCTGCTGCTGTAGCCCATCCACTTCAAGGTTCAATGTTTGTGCATTCATCGATGCTCTTCTGCACATCACTGTTGTAACGTGTGGTTACTTGAGTTACTGTCACCTTCCTGTCAGCTTGAACCAGTCTGGCCATTCTCCTCTGCCCTCTCATTAACAAGGCATTTTTGCCCACAGAACTGCTGCTCACTGTGTGTTGATATGTTTTTCGCAGCACTGTCTGCAAACTCTAGAGACCTGTGTGTGAAAATCCCAGGAGATCAGTTTCTGAGATACTCAAATCACCCCATCTGGCACCAACAATCATTCCACAGTCAAAGTCACTTAGATCACATTTCTTTCCCGTTCTGATGTTTACAGCAACTGAACCTCTTGACAATGTCTACATGCTTTTATGCATTGATTAGCTGTAGCATGATTGGCTGGATATTTGCATTAACAAGCCGATGTACTGTAAAGTGGCCACTGAGGGTAAATTGGGTAAATGCAAGCAGGTTTTTTCACTGAGGCAGAGTGAGACTAGAACTGGAGGTGATGGGTTAAGTACGTAGGGGATTGTTGAGGGGAACCTGAAGGAAAGCTTGTTCACTCGAGAGGGAAGTGTGAGTGTGGAACGAGCTGTCAGCAGAAGTGCTGAATATGAAGGGCTATCGTCCAGATGTGTCAACGACCAACATCATCAGAGGATGTGCTGACTGTCACTAATTTCGGTGTCAACACAGCATGTCCACAACTTATTATATACATGTTTGAAACGTGGGAGGAAACCCATGCGGTCATGGGGTGAACGTACAAACTCATTGCAGACAGCAGCTAATTGAACCCGAGTCGCTGATGCTGTAAACTGTCACTCTGCTATGTCATTAGCTCGGGAAAAGATATGGTCCGACCATATCTAAAGTGTCATTAAATATAGGATCAGAATTGGGCTGTTCTACCCATCGAGTCTGTTCTATCATTCCATCATGGCTGATTTATTATCCCTCTCAATCCCATTCTCCTGCCTTATCCTTGTAACCTTTGATGCCCTTACTAATCAAGAACCCTCACCCTCTGCTTTAAATATACCCATTGTCTAGGCCTCCACAACCATCTGTGGCAATGAATTCCATAGATTCACAGCTCTCTGGCTAAAGAAATTTCTCCTCGTCCCTGTTGTGAAGGAACGTCCTGGTATTCTAAGCTGTGCTCTCTGGTCCTAGACTCCCCCCACTATAGGAAGCGTCCACTCTATCCAGGCCTTTCAATATTCGGTAGGTTTTGTTCAGATTCTAACTCCCACCGTTGATGACCATGTCCCTGTCCTCGGGCTGTGTGTGAGAAGCTTGTTGATGTCAGACTTGATGTGACTTGCGAGGCAGTTAAAAGCATGTTATTCTTTCAGCAAAGTACCAAAGTTTGTGCAGATATTAGCCCCCGAGGGAGCCCTGAATGTCCACGAGAAGGCCTGGAACGCATATCCGTACTGCAGAACTGGTGAGTGAACCAGAGAACTGAAGCAGGGTGGTCTGTGTGAGTGTGTGTTGAGGGCTTGGGACACAGTGTAGGTGAAACCACTGGAGTAGAGGTGTGTGTGTGTGTTAGGAAATCACCCACTGCCCAAGACATGCCCTCTTTTCATTGCCACCATCAAGGAGGTGGTTCAGGAGCTTAAAGACACACACTCAATGAATCAAGAATGGCTTCTTCTCTCCACCATCAAATTTCTGAACGGACAATGAGCCCATGAACACTACCTTACTTTTTTTTGCTCCCTTTCTGCACTACTAATTTTTTTTCATATGCATTTTGTATTGTAATTTAGTTTTTTTTTAAATTCTGTATTGCAATATGCTGCTACTGCAAAACAACACATTTCACAACATATGCCAGTGACATTAAACCTTCTGAAAATTACCCATGTTCTTAAATTATGTGACTATCCAGAATATTATTTTCATTATTATCGTTCATCAGCCGTACAAGCCAGGTTAGTCAGATTACAGATAGGGTCAAATATTAGCTTGGTTGTTGGAGCCATTTTTGGAATGGGGATCAGAGCTAAATTGCTTGGGAGTAGCATGTGCACAATGCTCGGTAAACGACAGCAAAACAAGTGTTCACCCCCTCCCCCCCGACTGACCCACTCAGACAGACAGGCCTCCAAACCCAGGACAGGCTGCCTCCAGGTCTCTGACTTCCAGTCCCTGGCCCAGACTCTCAGACATTGGGCCTCCATCCTCCATTCCCTGGGGGTTTTGTGTCTCAGCTATAAAAAAAAGCGGTTTAATTTCACTAAATCACAAGTAAAACCTGTGTTGTGAGAATGACAACGGAGTGTTATGATTGAGCGTTTTTTTTCTGAGTCATGTTACTAACAGGACACGCTGGGCATCTCACGGTGTGGGAGTGATAGCCCCTCACGCCCAAAAGCCCACAACCCTCCACTCACAGGAGGACCAGTCAATTTACCGCCCAATCGATCAGCCGTATGCACACCCACCACATTCTGGCAATCAGTTGGATACTGTTCAAAACAAACAGAAATCTAGAAACTCATTAATGGAGCAGTTATTCAGTCACACACTTTGGTTGTTAACGGGAACCTATTAAGCCATCCATCTGTACAAGGAATCCCTGCCTCCGCGTGACGCACAGTAACCAGGTTGGTCAGATCAGCAGGTTATTCTGCTGGCTTGGAAAAGAATGTCCAAACACCCTGATTCTCCAAGCAAAACGTCAGTGACATAAATCATAGACATGGGATTTTGCAGATGCTGGAAATCCAGAGAAACACACACACTGGAGGAACTTAGCAGGTCAGGTAGCAGCTATGGAGGAGAATAAACAATCTCCATTCTCAATTTAGTTACCGTTTCTCATTTTAATTATGTTGTCCACGATTTCCTCACCCCCGAATGATCCCTAACACAGTTCAGGCTCCTCACAGTCTGGATCCAATCCAACACTTTCCTGCTCACTTTCCCCAAGACCAGTGTTTTATTTACAGTGTCACTCAGATTCAAGTGTTCTGAATATATTCAGATAGAGTGGATGTGTGAGGCATTAAGATGAAGTTCTGCAGATGCTGGAAATCCAGAACAACATGCGCAGAATGTGGGAGGAACTCAGTAGGCCAGATAGTATCTATGGAGAGGATGTCTTGGGCTGAAACCCTTCGTCATGATTGGAGAAGAAGGGGGCAGAAGCCAGAATGAGAAGACTGGCAACCCTCTCACTCCTTTCCTTCTCCTCACCAACCCATCACCTCCCTTTGGTTCACCTCCAACTTCCCTTTCTTCCATGGTCCGCTCTCCTCCCCTATTCGATTCCTTCCTCAACCTTTACCTCTTCCACCTCTCCCCGCTCAGCTTCTTTCCTCATCTCCCTCCCCAACCCACCCAGCTTCCTCACCTGGTCTCACCTATCATCTGCCAGCCTGTTCTCCTTCCTCTCCCCCGCCTCCTTATTCTGGCTTCGTCCCCCTTCCTTTCCAGTCCTGGTGAAGGGTCTCGCCCCAAAGCATCGATTGCTTATTGCTCTTTATAGGTGCTGCCTCACCTGCTGAGTTTCTCCTGTATTTTGTGTGTGGTGATAGAGAACCACTGCCCCCCCGGTGACGGCCAGACCCTGTTCTCGAATCAGAGTGCTGACTGCTGGCCCTGTTATTTTTGACTTTTCTCAAAGTAAGACGGTTTCGCAGGTTTCCGGCTCTTACTGCTTCAGGCATGTCGATCACCTGATGGCTGAGGTGCAAGTTGACCAAAGTTCAGATCGGAGCAAAATAAGATCATTCAGCCCATCGAGTCTGCTCTGCCATTCCATCATGGCTGATTTATCATTCCTCTCAACCCCGCTCTCCTCCCTTCTCCCTGTAACCTTTGATACCCTGACTGATCAAGAACCAATCAACCTCCGCTTTAAATATATCCAATGATTTGGTTTCCACAGCCATCTGTGATAATGAATTCCACAGATTCACCACCTCTGGCTAAAGAAGTTCCTCCCCTCTTTTCTGAAGGGACGTCCCTCTGTCCTGAAGCTGTGCCCTCTGATCCTAGACTCCCCCACTATTGGAAACGTCCTATCCATGGCCAGGAGTTCCCATCCTTTTTTATGCTGTGGACCCCAGGTTGGATTACCCCTCCCTCATCTAGGCCTTTCAGTATTCAATAGGTTTCAATAAGATACACCCCCCCCCCCCCCCCATTCCAGCAAGTACAGGCGCCCAGAGCTCCTCTTTTCCCTGCAGAAAGTGGCCTCTTTCAGAATGTCACAACTAAAAAAACGCATGGCTGGAGCTTCCACACGATAACCTGAGCTGCAGCTTCTCATATTAAATGAGGTATTTGTTTCAAAGACAAGTGTATGTCTCCTTGCCGACTTTCAGAAGTATAATATGCTGCAGCTGAGCAGCCGTAACAAAGATCGCACGCTGGATATTCCTTTCTAATTTATCAGCCTTGTTCCTGCGCTGGTGGTGTGTGACATTGCTATGACACTGAGGTGATACTGGATCCCTGCAGTATGGTTAAACCACACACTGCATTACTTCAGAGCTATGTAAATATTTCATTAAGCCTGCTGATAAATGCTCAAGATTTTAAATGTGGGAAAGGGACTTTAAAATACGATGGTGCCGTCTCTCATTTCAGTGCAGTCAGAATGACTTCCACACTGTAGTGTATGGAGAGGGAGCAGCTATACTGGATTCCACAGGCAGCAGTTACCTAATCCCTTAGTGCTGGCATCCCTTAAAATGGCAACCAGGTTTTTCTCACTGCAGCAGAATCAGGTTCACTATCACTGACACGTCGCGAAATTTGTTATTTAATTTTATTTTAGAGAGTGCAAAACAGGGCCTGCTGGTCCAACAGCCCATCTGTTTACCCTGAGCCTAATCACAGGAGAATTTATAATGACCAATTAATTCACAGGACAATTGGCCTAATCACCGGACAATTTACAATGACCAATTAACCTACAAAGCAGTTCACTTTGGACTGTGGGCGGAAATCCATGTGCTTGTGGGAAGGATGTACAAAGTTTCTCACCGAGGACGTGGGAATTGAACGCTGACGCCCCGAGCAGTAATAGTGTCTCACTAACTATGCCACTGTGACACCAGGAGCACAGCTGCAGTATGGTGCCAGCCATAAAAACTACTTCCAATTACATTGAGAATATATATGCAGAAAAAGACCAAAATAGTTCATGGACTGTTGATGGCAGAGGGGAAGAAGCTGTTCCTAGAATGTGCATCTTCAGGCTCCTATACTTTCTCCTTGATGGTAGCAATGCAAAGAGGGCTTGTCCTGGGTGGTGGGGGTCCTTCATGATGGATGCATGGCCTGTTGAAGCTGTCCTCGATGGTGTGGAGGGTTGTGCCCATGACTGAGCTGGCTGAATTTACAACCTTCGAGCAGTGGCCCCTCCATACCAGACTGTCAAGCAACCAGTCAAAATGCTCTCCACAGTACATCTGTAGAAGTTTGCAAGGGTCTTTGATGGCATTCAAAATCTCCTCAAACTCCTCATGAAATCTAGCCACTGTTGTGCCTTTTTCATAATTGCATCAATATATTGGGCCCAGATACATTGGGTCAGTGGTGTTGACACTGACGACCTTAAAGCTGCTCACGCTTTCCACCGCTGATCCACCTCCTCGTGACCTGCCAGTCACATGGAGAATTTGTAAAGCCTTACGGCATTGCCCCTGGGAATACAGGCCTCCGTTCCAATGGATCAATTCCCAAAGAGAGCGTTGGTCTGTACAAACAGACCCAAGCCTGACTGCAGCATTATTCCTTCAATGTGCTACTGAATTCAAGACTGTTTAATGTCATTTCCAGTATGTAAGTGAATGGAAAAAGCAGTTTCTCAAGATCCAATACAGCATATAAGATAGTTTATATATGTTGATTGTATTCCATAAAGTAACACTAGGCACAGCATAGCGACTCTGACAGGAAATGATAAAAGTGGTGGTGGGGGTGTGTAGAGCAGTGAATTAGTGAACATGTTGATCAGTCTTACTGCTTGGGGAAAGTTTTTGAGTCTGGTGGTCCTGGTGTGGATGCTACGTAGCCTCCTCCCTGATGGGAGTGGGACAAACAGTCCATGAACAGGTTGGGTGGGATCCTTCATGATGTTACTGGCCCTTTTTCCAGCACTGTTCTGTATATCTGTCGTTGATGGCAGGTAGGCTGGTGTGGTAATACGTTGAGCAATTTTGACTACAAGTTGTAGAGCCTTCCTGTCTACCACAGTGCAATTTCCATCCCGAGCACTGAAGCAGCTTGTTAGGGCGCTCTCTGCAATGCGTCCAGAGAGTGACGTGAGTGTGGATATGAACTCCAGCCTGGCAATGTTCCAGCATTGTTTGGCTGTGAGCAAAGTCTCGGAGAGTTCACCGCACCCTCAATAAAGTGCCAGTACTCTTGTTTACTTTACAAAAGTTATGCTAACTATCCACTGATAGTGGGTCAGAGTTTCAGTCCTAACAAATGTGTATATGGAATCACAACTTTAGATGACCCAAAAATAAGCTTGAAAGGTGACAAATTATTCTTAAAAACTTCCCTTTCAATGCCCTTTAGTGTTTGTCCACCCAGTGCCATCATTAAGGACCCCCCTCACCCTTTTCCCATTGCTAGCATCAAGGAGGAGAGGTACAGGAGTCTGAAGACACACTCAACGTTTTAGTAACAGCTGCTTCTCCACTATCACATTTCTGAGCGGACAATGAACCCATGAACTCTGACTCTCAACTTCGTGCTCTCTTTCACTAATTTATTTTTTTATTTCTTACTGTGACTTAATAGTATTTTGTTTTATTATTTATTTGGACACACAGCAAGATAACCGAGCACAACGCCACACTGCCCAATTAAACCCGTGTGACCAGTTGATGGATTGCACTGTACTGCTGTCGCAAAATAGCAAATTACATCTTTCTGAAGAATGTAGCCCCTAATGACAGCATAATACCAGGGACATCCGTGTACTGAGATATTTAAAATGAGGGGCAAGATGTGCATGTGAAATGCTGCTGTGTCTGTGGTCCATGCTGCAGTGTTCCTGTCCTGGAGCCCAGCTCTATGTGATCCTTGCTGGTGTTGTCGGCAATGGCTAACCCCTCTCTCTCTCTTCTCTCCTATGTTGTTCTGCTGACTCCAGTCATCACGGTGAGTGTTTGGCCGCCAGTCGGCTGTGGCTAAATGGTGGAAGGGACGAGATTTGGTTTGACTAATGGGTTACCATGACGACATTTCCCAGTGATGGGCAACGGTTCAGTTGAGGAGGTGGAGAGGGATTTGATTATGGCAGAGAGAAGAAGCCAGTCTGCCATCTCAGGATGTCAATCTGGGTTTACCCCCACACAGAGCCAGTCTTCCCAGCTGCTGAGTGGGTCATGCAACATCTGGGCTGGTCCACATTGTCCACATGTAGGGTCAAACCCCTGCAGTTTCTTGTATCTCCGTGCTTTCCAGCAGCTGCCCTGGAATTGGAAGCTCCATTTATTTATTTATTAGGATACAGCACGGAACAGGCCCTTCCGGCCCTTTGAGCCGTGCTGCCCAGCAATCCCCCGGTTTACCCCTAGCCCTATCACAGGACAGTGGGCTTACTGCACCCAGTTTAGCTGAGTAAGCACGGGGTTGAAGGGCCGAATGGCCTTTTGGTCATTCTTCGCACCTGCCTCCACAAGGCCTAGCCACTGTTGGGTAAGGTGGGACTGAGCCCACCCATGACCTACCACCTCAGCAGGTAGTGGGCAGATCTGAAACGACACTCCTGTCGGGGGAGCTAGGGTTCCAGGGCCGGAGCTGGGAAGTTCAGCCCCACTGCATCCAGTCCACCAGTACTCACAAAAATGCTTTCTGGTTGGGTGGGGAGTTTGTAATTGTACTAGTGACATCATCCCAAGCACAACCCTTCTGCACTCTGTTACAGAACGAATACATGAAGGATGATTTCCTGCTCAAAATCGAAACTTGGCACAAACCTGACCTGGGCAATACAGAAAATGTGAGTCAGACCCACACCCACCCCGACCTGGACTGCAGTTTCTCTACAACCAAACCTGTGATGTTGTTTTCTGTGCCTCTGTATTTTGACTGATCTGTCAGGGTGGTATGCAGTCCAAACCTTTTTGTTCTGTCTCAGTACTTGCAACAAACAAAAATTAACAATTCATCCCAGTGTTACAAAGAGACAGACCCGTCCTCACCGGTGTTATACACTGACAGACCTGCCCCCACTGGTACCGTACCCTGGTGTTACACTGTGACAGACCTGTCCCCACTGGTACCGTACCCTGGTGTTACACTGTGACAGACCTGTCCCCACTGGTACCGTACCCCAGTGTTATACACTGACAGACCTGCCCCCACTGGTACCGTACCCTGGTGTTACACTGTGACAGACCTGTCCCCACTGGTACCGTACCCCAGTGTTATACAGTGACAGACCTGTCCCCACCGGTACCGTACCCCGGTGTTATACAGTGACAGACCCGTCCCCACTGGTACCGTACCCCAGTGTTATACAGTGACAGACCTGTCCCCACTGGTACCGTACCCCGGTGTTATACAGTGACAGACCTGTCCCCACCGGTACCGTACCCCAGTGTTATACAGTGACAGACCTGTCCCCACTGGTACCGTACCCCAGTGTTATACAGTGACAGACCTGTCCCCACCGGTACCGTACCCCGGTGTTATACAGTGACAGACCCGTCCCCACCGGTACTGTACCCTGGTGTTATACAGTGACAGACCTGTCCCCACCGGTACCGTACCCTGGTGTTGTACAGTGACAGACCCGTCCCCACCGGTACCGTACCCTGGTGTTATACAATGACGACTATCACATTCTATACTGACCTTGTGTCTGTGAAGTTGCTTGGACTCTCCCTGATAATCAGTCTCTCCTTCACCCTGAAAGGTACACTGCCTGGAACCCAATACGTGGAAAAACGTGGAGGTAGTTCATATAGATATCGCAGACCGGGACCAGATCGGTGCTCGGGTGAGTTGTTCACATATGAGCTTAGTCTAGCTCTTCTCCTGTGGAGGAGCACGAGGGAAGATGCAATGTTGAGGTAGTGTTCAGAGGAGATGTCAGGGGCAAGTTTTTTATGCAGAGAGTGGTGAGTGCATGGGATGGGCTGCCGGCGGCAGCGGAGGTGGAAACGATAGAGTCTTTTAAGAGACTCCTGGATGGATACATGGAGCTTAGAAAACTAGAGGGCTATGGGTAAGTCTAGGTAGTTCTAAGGTAAGGACATGTTCAGCACAGCTGTGTGGGCCGAAGGGCCTGTATTGTGCTGTAGGTTTTCTATGTTTCTGTGTTCATGGACCGTTGAGTCATTTTGGCGGAGGGGGAAAAGCTGTTTCTGAATCACAATGTGGGTCAAAGTTCAAAGTAACTGAAATATGAAAGTGTGTATATGTTCCAATGCTGTTCTCCCTGTTGGTAGAATTGGGACAAAGGTGCTGAGGGTCCTTCACAAGGCATCAGTTTCAACGATGGCCTGTGGCGAGGAGGCTAGTGCTCGTGAACCATTTACTCACTGCCTGTGATTTGTGAAACGGAGAGATTTTGGCACAGATCCATTCTGGGAGTTGCAGATTTAGCTAGGGGGAAACTCGGTTCCATATGGGCGCTAGCCTCCCCCCATTGAGGGCATCTTCAAAATCTGATCTTCATGAAGGACCTTCGCCACCCAGGGCATTACTACCATTAAGGAGAGTTACAGGAGCCTGAGGACACAGCCTGAGCCTTAGGACGGCTTCCCCTCCACCATCAGATTTCTAAATGGTCAGTGAGAACTCGCCATCATCATTATGTGCCGTGTCATATGATGAGGGAGATCACGGACCATCAATGTACCTGACAAATTTTTCGACAGAACTGTTTTGCCATTGCCAACTTCTGGGCAGTGTCTTTATAAGACGGGTGACCCCGGTCATTATCAATTCTCTTTAGAGATTGTCTGCCTGGTGTCAGGGGTCCCCAACTATTTTTGCACTGTGGACCGGTTTAATATTGACAATATTCTTGCGGACCGGCCGACCGGGGGTGGGTGTGTGGTGTTAATCACGACCGGAATATAGGTGATAAGTCAACAATATGACTAGAAGACAGGGGACTTTTGTCAGCCTCAGTTGTCTCTGCATTATCATCGTTAGTCCTTTTATGTCCCCTACCACCTCTTCCAAAGAAACTCTCAAGCGATGTTTGTTTTTTTACTCATCGAGTAGTTGTAGGTTAATGACTGACTGACTTTGAGTGGGTAATGACCTTGTGTGTGTTCAAGTTCAACAGTGGGCGTGGCAGGGAATGAGGAAAGGTGCAGCTGACTCGTTGTTTCATATTGCCAAATCATACCATTTCCTTGTGGCCCGGTAGCACACTCTTTGCGGCCCGGTGGTTGGGGACCACTGCCTTAGCAGAGTTAGGACTGGTATAGGTCATTCAAAGGTGTCACTAAGCAAATGGGGATATACAACCAGCCTAACAACTTGTGAATGTGGAACTGAGCCACAAACTATGCAACATCTCCTGCAATGCCCATCGCTAGAGGAACCCTGTACTGTTGCAGATCTTGCCGAATTCAACAACAAGGCACAAAAATGTGTCCAGTTCAGGCTGGGCCATGTATAGACTGTCTGTGGACACGATAAGAAAAAGAAGCCTCACTAATTTGCCTGCCTTTTTTAATATTGTAACCTAGTAATTTTTTTTATATTGCACTGTACTGCCACAAAATAACACATTTTCCATCATACATCAGTGATAAACCTGATGCTGAAATGTTTGAAAGTACTAATAATTGTGTGTTTCTAGCCAGCCAGTGGCTCTCAGCAGTGCGGGTGAGATCTCGCTGCTCCTGCATCACTGGCGCCCCCTGCTGGTAGAGGGCTTCCTTGCAGAAGCCTGCCTGTGGAGAGAGCGGAGGGGAGTGGGTGGTCTGGGAGAGGTGTCTGGCTCTCCAACTGTGCAGCACAGCAGTGATGCTGGTAATTGTTTTGATGTTATGGCCCTTCAGCTCTCACTTCCAGCAGCATCTCCAGCAGAAATGGCTGTCTGTGACCAGAACATTTTTCACACATAGTGCTGGAGGGACTCCGGCTCAGGCGGCATCTTTGGAGGGCAATAAAGAGTAGGCATTTCGGATCAAGACTCTTCCTCAGGACTGAATGGAACCAAGAACCGTACAATACAGGAACACAATGTTGAGCTGAACCAATTAAATTAGTAATGAAATGGCCAACTAAACTGATCACTGAAGTGGGTGGGTGAAGGAGGTGAAGAAAGAAGCTGGCAGGTGATGGGTGAAACCAGGTGACGAGGGAAATGGGTGGGTGGAGACGGAGGTGAAGTAAGAAGCCAACAGGTAAAAGGTGAGACCAGGTGAGGGGGGAAGTGGGTGGGTGGAGACGGAGGTGAAGTAAGAAGCCGACAGGTAAAAGGTGAGACCAGGTGAGGGGGGAAGTGGGTGGGTGGAGACGGAGGTGAAGTAAGAAGCTCAGGTGATGGGTGGAACAGGTAAAGAGCTGAAGGGGGAGGAATCTGGTGGGAGAGGAGGCTGGACCATGAGAGAAAGGAAAGGAGGGGAACCAGAGGGAGGTGATGGGCAGGTGAGAAGTGAAGAGATGAAAAGATATCATTTATTTGCAGTGTGATGTGTCGTATGACATGGGCAATCATGGTCTTGACCACTGTTGTTCTTGGCAAATTTTTTTTCTACAGAAGTGATTTGCCATTGCCACCTTCTGGTCAGTGTCTTTAGAAGCTGGGTGACCCCAGCCATTATCAATACTCTTCAGAGATTGTCTGCTTGGTGTCAGTGGGCACATAACTGGGACTTGTGATATGCACCAGTTGCTCCCATGGCTTCACGTGACCCTGATCCGGGTTTGGGGGGCGGGGGGACATCTCCTTTGGTGTGGACATGTCCCCACTTCGATGGCAAACCATGGCAGAAAGGGAAGGAGGAGGGGAACGAAGCTTAACCACTTACAGTGGCATTATCATGGTGATATTCTCCACATTTCATGTCCTGGGGTTGCCCTTGACCTTCACCTCAGCTGGACAAGTTGTGCACGTGTACATCACAGCCACATGAGCCGGTCACGGGCTTGGTGTCGAGGGACACGATGGTAGACTCCTGGGTTACCTGGATCAGTGTATGTCAAAGTCAAAATAAATTTATCAAAGTATGTATATGTTCCCTTTCTACTATCCTGAGATGCGTTAAGAAATACAACAGAATTTATTAAGAACTGTACATAAAGACTGAGAAAGAACTAATGTGCAAAAGACAAACTGCGCAAATAAAAAACGTACAGAGAACGTGGGTGTAGAGTCATCGGAAGTGAATCCATAGGTTCTGGAGTCAGCTCAGATCAGAGTTGTCAGTGAAGTTAACCATGCTGGTTCAGGAGCCTGAGGGATGTACAGTCATAATTGTTCATGAACCTGGTGGCGTGGGACACAAGGCTCCTGAATCTCCTGCTTGATGGTGGCAGTGAGAAGACAGCAAGGTAGAAGCCACCACAGTTTCCAGGGAGCAAAAGCTTCCTCTTGGGCCACAGCTGGATCTAGTTAATGTATGTATACAACTATCCGGCCTCACAGTGTCCCTTTCTCTCTCCAGGATTACAAACCAGAGGAAGATCCAGCAATATTCAAATCCGTCAAGACGGGTCGAGGCCTCCTGGATGCTAATTGGAAGGTGCAGACCATGTGACTGTTCAATCCCTTTTCGAGTCATTGGAGTTGAAACCAGTGTGTCACTAATTTAGAGGAGAAAGAGAGCTGACAGATGAGAATAAAGTTCCTGTACTGTACATCCCAGGGCAGGAACCCATAAGGTCTTGATACAGAATACCTCCTTCACTGCCCTTCAGTGCTATTGTCTTATCAAACCGCCAGATTTCCATCAGGTGCCATCTATCACCTTCCGTCCTTGATTCCAGTGCATCTCCCTACCCTGGGACCCTTTCCCTCCCTCCACAGATACCACTGAGTCAGTCACAGCACAGAATGGCCCTTCGTCCCATTTAATCCATGCTGAACTGTTACTTGACCACAGCCCTCCCGTCCATGTACATGACCAAATAACTCTTAAATGTTGAAATTGAACCTGCATCCAGCTCTTCCCCGGCACCTCATTCCACACTCACCACCGTCTGAGGGAAAAAGGTTTCCCCGCATGTTCCCCTTAAACATTTCACCTTTCATTCTTAATCCATAACCTCCACTTCTGGTCTCACGTAACCGCAGTGAAAAAAGCCTGCTTACATTTACCTATCTATACTCAGCATAATTTTGCACACCCCTATCAAATCTCCCCTCAACCTTCTACGTTTCAAGGAATAAAGTCCTAACCTTTTCAACCTTTCCCTATAACTCAGGTCCTCAAGACCCACCAACATCCTTGTAAATTTTCTCTGTACTCTTTCAATCTTATTGATATCTTTCCTGTAGGTAGCGGAGCAGAATCTTCAAATTCGGCCTCACCAACATCTTATAGAACTTCAACATGACATCGCAGTTCCTGCACTCAGTACGCTAATTCAAGAAGTCCAGTATTCTTTCAGCATTCTAGATATGATGTCTCTCATTTTTGCCTCCAATGTAGGCAATCAGGGTAGGAAACATTACAACACGGTACAGGCCCTTCAGCCCACGATGTATTGCCAACCGTTAAACCTATTCAAGGATCAATCTAACCCTTCCCTCCCACAGAGCCCTCCATTTTTCTGTTATCTATGCGCCTAAGAGTCAATTAAATGATGCTAATGTATCTTCCTCAACCACCAGCTCTAGCAGCGCAATCCATGCACCCACCATTATGTGTTTAAAAAAAAAACAACTGCCCCTGACATTCCCAAGCACCTTAAAGTTGTGTTCCCTGGAATTAGCCATTCCCCTGACCCCCCACCCCCAGCCCCCCGAAACACTGACCTTGCTGCCTGACCCATCCCCTCTGGGATCACTGGACGCTCACTGCTCTCTGTTGCCCCTGTAGAAAAACCTGCCGAAGAGGAAAGATTGGCCGCACATGTGTGCGTACAAGCTGGTGACCGTGAAGTTCAAGTGGTGGGGTCTGCAGAATAAAGTGGAGAACTTCATCCAGAAGGTGAGCGAGTGTCTGAGCCAGGGGACACCGGGCAGGGACAGGATGGTGGTTGTGAACAGACGGGGAGGTTAGAGGGCTGGAGTGTCGGGTGCATCCTCCTGAAGCTATTTCCAGTTACTAGCTTTGAAATGTCTTCCTTTAGGTAGGGTTCTACAGTACAGAAGCAGGCCCTTCAGCCCATCTCCATACTGACTGATCCATTTACCTGCGTATGCCCCATATCCCTCAAATCTAGGGGTTCCCAACGGGCCCGTTTCTGTGCTGTGGTGCTCTATGACTCTGACTTGGTTGTTCACAGCGTGGAATTTAGTGTCCAGAGTTCTCCCTCGTGCTGTGTGCCTGTTTGGAGATGTTCCTCGCGCTGTGTCTGTCTCATGGTGTGACTAACTGTCCGGGGCTATCCCTTGCACTACGTGACTGTCTCTTGCAGTGTGACTAACTGTCGTGTCTTCTCCCTCACACGGTGTGACTGTGTCTGGGGTTCTCCCGCGTGCTGTGTGCCTGTCTCTCACGGTGTGACTGTGTCTGGGGTTCTCCCTCACGCTGTGTCCTTGTCTGTCACAGTGTGACTGTGTCTGGGGTTCTCCCTCGCGCTGTGTGCCTGTCTCTCACGGTGTGACTAACGTCTGTTGTTTTTGTGTGAGCAGCAGGAACGGCGACTGTTCACAATCTTCCACCGGCAGCTGTTCTGCTGGATAGATCGGTGGATTGAGCTGACAATGGACGATATCCGGCGGATGGAGGAAGAGACCAAGAAGGAGCTCGAGGAGGTGGGTTAGCCTGGGTCACGTGGCACATCCTGAGCACCTGTTTGCTACCTTCCCCCATCCCCAGATGGAACATCAGCCTGTTCCCCACCGTCGTTGTGGTCAGTTCTGGTCACATGATGGGAACGACGTGGAAGTTTTAGCAGAGGAGATTACCGGGACGCTGACAGAATTAGAGAGCATGTCTTAGGATAGGCTGAGCAAGCCAGGGCTTTACTCTGTGGAGTGAAGGAAGATGAGAGGTAACTTGATAGAGGTAATAAGCATCAAATGAGTAGACAGCCAGAGACTTTTTCCAGGGGCAGAAATGGCTAATATGGGGGAGGCATAACTTTAAGTGGAGTGGAGAATTCATTGGTGTGTGTGGACCATGTGGTGGGACTGACTGCCTTTAAGGTGGCGGGGGGGGGGTGCTTAGCAGAACAGGAACTGGTTTATTATTGAAACATGCACTGAGATGCTCATCCAGTCACCTAAAACAAGGTAAAAGAATAACAGAATGCAGTATAAAGTGAGAAAAAAATGGGGCAGCAGACTCGATGGGCCAAATGGCCTAATTCTGCTCCTATATCTTATGGTTACAGTTATAGAGGAATTGTCTACCTGCATTGCACTAAGGTGTAAAGTCGAGGTGTGGTAGACTCGGGCCGAGAGTCCATCTCAGCATACTAGGAGCCATTCATAGTAACAGTGGGGTAGAAGCTGTTCTTCAGCTTGGTGGGACATGCATTCGGGCTTTTGTATCTTCCCGATGGGAGGGAAGAGAGAAAGTCCGGGGTGGGTGACGTCTTTGATTGTGCTGGGTGCTTTACCAAGGCAGTGAGAGGTATAGACATGGAGGGGGAGTTTGTTTTCTGTCTTGTGCTGAGCTGTGTCCATAACTCTCTGCAGTTTCCTGTGGTCACAGACAGAGCTGTACCAAGCTGTGATGTATCCGGATAGGGTGCTTTCAGTAGGAATTAGTAAGGGTCGACGGGACATAGAAACATAGAAAACCTACAGCACAATACAGGCCCTTTGGCCCACAAAGCTGTGCCGAACATGTCCCTACCTTGCTGAATTTCTTTTGCTTCCCAAGAAAGTAGAAGCATTGGTGAGCTGTTTTGGCCGTGATGTCTACATGGTTGGACCACGTAGAAAAGATACTAACATGGATAGAAGAATAACTGACTGGCAGGAGGCAAAGAGTGGGAATAAAGGTGTCCTTTTCTGGTTGGCTCCCAGAGAATGCTAATGTTCCGTGGGGTCGGTGTTGGGACCGCTTCTCTTCACGTTGTATGTCAACGATTTGCATGATGGAATTGATGGCTTTGTGGCCAATATGAAGAAAGGTGGACGGGCAGATAGTGTTGAGGAAGCAAGAAGACTGGCAGAAGATTGGGCAAAGAAGTGGCAGATGGAATATAATGTAGGGAAGTATATGGTCGTGCACTTTGGTAGAAAGAATAAAGCCGTAGACTATTTTCTAAATGGGGAGAACATTTAAAAATCAAAGGCCCAGGGCGATTTAGGAGTCGTCATGCAGGATTTCCTAAAGGTTGAGTCGGTGGTGAGGAAGGCAAATTCAATGTTGGCATTCATTTTGAGAGGACTAGAATATAAAAGCAGTGATGTGATGCTGAGGCTTTGTAAGGCACTGGTCAGACCGCATGAAGTATTGTGAGCAGTTTTGGGCACCTTATCTAAGAAAAGATGTGCTGGCATTAGAGAGTCATGAGAATGACTCTGGGAATGAAAGGGTTAACATGAAGAGCATTTGATGGCTCTGGGCCTGTACTTGCTGTAATTTAGAAAAATGGGGGGTGGGGGGGGAAGAATCTCACTTAATATTGAAGGCTGAGATAGAGTGGACATGGAGACGATGTTTCCTATAGTGGGAGAGTCTGGGACTGCAGCCCACAGGATGTCCCTTTTGAACAGAGATGAGGAATTTTGTTAGCCAGAGGATGGTGAATCTGTTGAATTCATTGCCACAGACATCTGTGGAAGCAAAGTGATTGGATATATTTAAAGCAGAGGTTGATAGGTTCTTGATTAGTCAAGGTGTCAAAGGTTGCAGGAAAATGGGATTGAGAGGGATAATAAATCAGCCATGATGAAACGGCAGAGCAAACTCGATGGGTCAAATGGCTTAATTCTGCTCCCATGTCTGATGATCAGGATGGGTTATTGATGATGCAAGTTTCTGGGAATTTGCATCTCTAACCCTCTTGACCTCAACACCTTTGTAGACAGGAGCTTCTGCACCAACCCCCTTTCCTGACGTCAATGACCAGCTCTGTTGTATTGTTGACATTGAGGGAGAGGTTGCTGTCATGACTGCAGCTTTTAACAATCCACATTAAGGAGTTGGAGCTGGACTGGATGAAATCGAGATCATTCGGGAGGCTGAGGAGTTGATTAGATACCAAAGTTTCTTCAGATACAAAAAGTATAAAAGAGAAGCAAGAGTCTATATAGGACTGCTAGAAAATGATGCTGGAGGGCTAGTAGTGGGGGACAACGAAATGGCAGACAAACTGAATAAGTATTTTGCGTCAGTCTTCACTGTGTAAGACACTAGCGGTATGCTAGAACTTCCTGGTATCAGGTCATGAAGTGTGTGAATTTACCATAACTAGAGAGAGAGTTCTTGGGAAACTGAAAGGTCTGATGAGTCACCTGGACCAGATGGTATACACCCCAGGGTTCTGAAAGACCATAAGATATAGGAGCAGAATTAGGCCATCTGGTCCATCGATTCTGCTCCGCCATTCAATCATGGTTGATCCTTTTTTTCCCTCCCCATTTCCTGGCCTTCTCCCCATAAACTTTGATGCCATGTCCAATCAAGAACCTATCAATCTCTGCCATGAATACACCCAATGACCTGGCCTCCACTGCTGCACATGGCAACAAATTCCACAAATTCACCACCCTCTTGCTAAAGAAGTATCTCCGCATCTCTGTTTTGAATGGACGCCTCTCTATCCTGAGGCTGTGCCTTGTTGTCCTAGACTCCCCCACCATGGGAAACATCCTTTCCACATCTATTCTGTATAGTCCTTTCAATATTCAATGAGATTCCCCCTCATCCTTCTATATTCCAGCGAGTACAGACCCAGAGCCATCAAACATTCCTCGTATGATAACCCTTTCATTCCTGGAATCATCCTTGTGAACCTCCTCTGGACCCTCTCCAATGCCAGCACATCTTTTCTAAGATGAGGGGCCCAAAACTATTCACAAAACTCAAGGTGAGGCCTCACCAGTGCCTTATAAAGCTTCAGCGTCATATCCTTGCTCTTGTATTCTAGACCTGTTGAAATGAATGCTAACATTGCATTTGCCTTCCTCACCACTGACTCAACCTTTAGGGTCCTTCTGCAGAAGACCTTTAGGGTCTTCTGCAGAAGGACTCCCAAGTCCCTTTGCATCTCAGATTTTTGGATTTTCTCCCCGTTTAGTAAATAGTCGGCACATTTATTTCTACTACCAAAGTGCTGAAGAAGTGGTTGAAGAGATCGTGGAGTCATTAATAATGATCTTTCAAGAATCACTAGATTCTTGAATGGTTCTGGAAGACTGGAAAATTGCAAATGTCACTCTACTCTTCAAGAAGGGATGTAGGCAGAAGAAAGGAAACTATCAGCCAGTTAGTCTGACCTCAGTAGTTGGGAAGATGTTGGAGTTGATTGTTAAGGATGAGGTTTCAGGGTATTTGGATGCACATGATAAAATAGGCCATAGTCAGCTTGGTTTCCTCAAGGAAATATCTTGCCTGACAAATATGTTGGAATTCTTTGAAGAAATAACAAGCAGAATAGACAAAGGAGAATCAGTTGATGTTATGTACTTGGATTTTTAGAATGCCTTTGATAGGATGCCACATGAGGCTGCTTAACAAGCTATGAGCCCATGGAATTACAGGAATAATTCTGGCATGGATAAAAGAGTGGCTGATTGGCAGGAAGCAAAGATTAGGAATAAAGGGAGCCTTTTCTGGTTGGCTGCTGGTAACTATAGGAGTTTCACAGGGTCTGTGTAAGGATTGATTCTCTTCACGCTATACTTTATATTTGGATGATGGAATTGATGGCTTTGTGGCCAAATTTGCAGACGATATGAAGATAGTTGGATAGTTTTGAAGAAATAGGCTACAGAAGGACTTAGACAGATTAGGAGAATGGGCAAAGAAATGGCAAGTGGAATACAGTGTTGGAAAGTGTATGGACATGCAATTTGGTAGAAGAAATGAAAGGTTTGACTATATTTTTAAATGGAGAGAAAATCCAAAAAACTGATGTGCAAAGGGACTTGGGAGTCGTTGTGTGAGATTCCCTAAAGGTTGATTTGTAGGTTGAGTCCATGGTGAGGAAGGCAAATGCAATGTTAGCATTCATTTCAAGAGTTCTAGAATATAAAAGCAAGGGTGTAATGTGGAGACTTTATAAAGCACTGGTGAGGCCTCACTTGGAGTATTGTGAGCAGTTTTGGGCCCCTTAGGATGTGCTGAAACTGGAGAGGGTTCAAAGGAGTCATGAAAATGATTCCAGGTTTGAACAGTTTGTCACGTGAAAAGCGTTTGATGGCTCTGGGCCTGTATTCACTGGAACTCAGAAGAGTGAGGGCTGACCTCATTGACACCTATCAAATGGTGAAAGGCCTCAATAGTGGGTGTGGAGAGGATGGTGGCAGAGTCCAAGACCAGAAGATGCAGCCTCAGGGTAAAGGAGCATCCTTTTAGAACAGAGATGAGGACTGTCTTTAGCCAAGCCTTTATGTATATTAAGGCAGAGGTTGGTCAGGGCATGAAGCGATACGGGGAGAAGGCAGGAGATTAGGGCTGAGTGGAAAATTGGATCAGCCATGATGGAATGGTGAAGCAGACTCGATGGGCCAAATGGCCTAATTCTTTCCTAAATCTGGCCAACATATCACTGCTCTCTCCATCTCCTTCCTGTACTTTAAATCTTCATTATTTGAGACATAGCCCACTACAGTGGGGTAATCTGCAAATTTGTAGACAGTCAGCAGAATCTGGCCTTGTTGCCAACAGTGTAGAGGGAGTAGAGTCTAGGGCTGAGGACAACATTGTGGAGCATCAGTGTTTAGGATAATTATGGCAGAGGTGTTGCTGCATCTCACTATTAATTTTCCACTTTTTGCGGGGATCTCTCCATACGTGACTCCCTTGTTCACTTGTCATTCCCACTGGTACTTATCCTTGCAAATGGAATAAGTGCTACAGCACCTCCCCCACTACCATCCAAGGCCCCAAACAGTCCTTCCAGGTGAGGTGACACTTCACCTGTGAGTCCGTTGGGGTCATCTGCTGTATCCAGTGCTCCTGGTGTGGCTTCCTGTATGTCGGTGAGACCCACCCTAGATTGGGAGACCACTTCACGGGCACCTTCACTCCGTCCCCCACAAAAAGTGGAATTTCCCGGTGGCCACCCATTTCAGTTCTACTTCCCATGGCCTCCTGTACTGCTACGATGTGGTCACACTGAGGTTGGAGGAACAGCACCTTGTGTCGCTTCTGGGTAGCCTCCAACCTGATTGCAGGAACATCAATTTCCCAAACTTCTGGTAATTGTCCCTTCCCCCCTTCACCTTTCCCCATTCCTGTTTCCCTCTTTCACCTCATCTCCTTACCTGCCACTTCCTGCTGATGCTCCTCCCCTTCCCTTTCTCCCATGACATAGAAATATAGAAAATAGGTGAGGAGTAGGCCATTTGGCCCTTCAAGCCTGCACTGCCATTCAGTATGATCATGGCTGATCATCCAACTCAGAACCCTGTACCAGCCTTCTCTCCATACCCCCTGATCCCCTTAGCCACAAGGGCCATATCTAACTCCCTCTTAAATATAGCCAATGAACTGGCCTCAACTGTTTCCTGTGGCAGAGAATTCCACAGATTCACCACTCTCTGTGTGAAGAAGTTTTTCCTCATCTCGGTCCTAAAAGGCTTCCCCTTTATCCTCAAACTGTGACCCCTCGTTCTGGACTTCCCCAACATCGGGAACAATCTTCCTGCATCTAGCCTGTCCAATCCCTTTAGGATTTTATACGTTTCAATAAGATCCCCCCTCAATCTTCTAATTTCCAGCCTAGTTGATCCAGTCTTTCATCATATGAAAGTCCTGCCATCCCAGGAATCAATCTGGTGAACCTTCTTTGTACTCCCTCTATGACAAGGATGTCTTTCCTCAGATTAGGGGACCAAAACTGCACACAATACTCCAGGTGTGGTCTCACCAAGGCCTTGTACAACTGCAGTAGTACCTCCCTGCTCCTGTACTCAAATCCTCTCGCTATAAATGCCAGCATACCATTCGCCTTTTTCACCGCCTGCTGTACCTGCATGCCCACTTTCAATGACTGGTGTATAATGACACCCAGGTCTCGTTGCACCTCCCCTTTTCCTAATCGGCCACCATTTCAGATAATAATCTGTTTTCCTGACACTCTGTCCTCTCCTGTCAGATTCCCCCTCTTTACCTCTTCCACCAATCGACTTCCCATCTCTGGGCTTCACCCTCCCCTTTTCCTGGTTTCACCTATCACTTCTTCCTCCCCTCCCCCCACCACCTTATTCTGACTCCTCCCCACCCCCCCCACCCCCCTTTCCAGTCCTGATGAAGGGTCTCGGCTCCAAATTTGACTTTTTATTCATTTCCACGGAGGTTTTCTTCCTGCTGAGCTCCTCCAGCATTGATTGTGTGTGTGTGTGTGTGTTTTCTCTCCTTATTGATCGTGATCTGTTGGTCAGGAGGTCAAGCATCCAGTTGCAGGCAGAGGGTGGGAATGGGAGGGCTGATGTAAGGGGTGGGGAGAGCCCATGGTTTGGGGTGGAATGGGAGGAAGGAGTTGATGTGAGGGATGGGAGGTGTGGGTGGAATGGGAGGTGGGGTTCATATGGGAGGTGAGGGGGGGACTGTGGGTAGGAATGGGAGGTGAGGAGAGTAGAGTTGATGTGAGAGATGGGGGGAGACTGTGGGAAGGGGTGGAAATGGGAGAGGAGGGTGGAGTTGATGTGAGAGATGGGATGGGAGAGGGGACTGGGTAGGGGTGGGAATGGAGGTGAGGGGAGACTGGGGAGAGGTTGGAATGGGAAGTGGGGTTAATGTGGGAAGTGAGGGGGGACTGGGTAGTGGTGAGAATGGGAGGTGAGGAGGGTGGAGTTGATGTGAGAGATGGGATGGGAGAGGGAACTGGGCAGGGGTGGGAATAGGAGGTGTGGAGAGTAGAGTTGATGTAAGAGATGAGGGGGGGACTGGGTAGTGGTGGGAATGGGAACCGGAGGTGTGGATGTGTGTGGGGACTTGCAGGGATGTGTGTACTGACTCATCTCCTCCTCTGCAGATGATCCAGAACGGACCTGTGAGAGGACTGACAGCCACTGATGAATAGTGCCGGACTGCTGTTCATGCAGTAAGTGTGACTCCGCCTGTGATCACCAGTCTGCCTGTATCTGTACACCAGCTGTCAGTCTGTACTTACAGCACTTGGGACTGTGTTGGTCGTTGATGACCCTGTCCCAAGGCCAGAAAGAGTTGGTGGAAGGCAGGGAGTCTCTCCCATAAGGAGAGGGGTTTGGGGTGGGAGGGTGACTGTATTCCCAAACATGGAGGGAATTGAGGGTGGCACTGTCTGAATGCTGGAGGAGGAGAGGGAAAGAACTGTCCCAGGGTTGGGGGTGTGAGGAGGATGGGTGGGGGAGACTCTCGTTGGATTGGAGGAACAGGAGGGGAGGGGCGTGGGTTGTGGAAATGAGGGACTGATGGTTCTACGTTAGGTTGGAGGGGCAGGAGGGGAGGGGAATAGGAAGAATCAACTCCCATGGGGGAGATGAGAGACTGGTGATTCTACGTTGGGATGGGTGGGTTGTGGAGAGGGGAGACTGGCGATTCTACGTTGGGGTGGGTGGGTCGTGGAGATGAGAGACTGGCGATTCTACGTTGGGGTGGGTGGGTTGTGGAGAGGGGAGACTGGCGATTCTACGTTGGGATGGGTGGGTCGGGGAGAGACTGACGATTCTATGTTGGGATGGGTGGGTCGGGGAGAGACTGACGATTCTAAAGTGGGCTTTCCTTTCTGTTGTAGCTGACGAGATTGTGTCCGAGGCTCTCACACTCCAGCGGTGAAGGACTTCCTGCCTCTGAGTAACCCCCTCCCCCTCCTCCTACTTCCCCCCGCCCCCTCCCCACCTCTCCATCACAGAATGATATTTTTAAACAAATCTTGGGATGTTGCTCGAAGAAATAGATTGTTGGGACCAGGCAGAGGAATACAAAAACACACGAAGGCACTAACTTTAATCCCATGCAGAATATACTGAGTGTTAGGGTTTGCTGTGCTCTACCTGCTATTATCGATATACTGTGTGTCTGGTCTGAACCAAACACTGAGTGACTGTGGTTCAAAGGTGGTGACCAATCTAAAATATTCCATCGAGTGGCCATGATGTGCTGTTCCAATTCGTTCCCTCCTTCCATCCGTGTGAGGTGATCTTACTAACGTTAATTTATTGCAGAATCGTTAATTTATTTGGTTGTCTTAAGTGCAATAAAACGCTCCCGAGGTGCCCCCTCCGGAGCAGACCAGCATTCCGTGTTTTGCAAAAGCCAGGTATATCCATTAGGAGATAGTTTATGAGGGGAGGTTGAGGGGGAGGATGGTGGGAAGGAGACACGAAGTGGGGCCATTACACACCCTCCTGGCTCTCGCTGCCGCACACCAAAGGAGAGGTTGGAACGTCCGTCGGTCTGGAGTGGGGTTCGGTGGGAGCAGTAGTAAAGAGGCTCGGACCTCTCCAGAGGTGTAGCCCCCAGCTTGCTGAGAGGGTCGTTGGGCCTACCAGGGGCATTTGCCTTGTATTGAGGACCTTCACGTACTGGGGACATTGTCGTCCGGCCACGTGAGGCTGTTGTCAGACCTAAGGAGCTTACCTCAGGGCTGAGGATCTATAGTGCTGCACCTCCTCCCCCTCGCCCCCTCATTCCCTGCTTACCCAGTTTACTCTGAGTGCTTAATCCGTGGTCTGTCACATTCTCTGTCTCTCAGAATCAACACCTTCCTGTCGTACTGTAACCAGTTTTTGGTTTTTTTCATTTCTTGAACAAAGCATCACTTATTTTTTTAAATTGTTTCACTCATGCAATAAATGAAAATGTCCAATAGCACTGTCTGCACTGTCTCCTTTGGGGTGTCGGGATGTCATTCTCAGAGTTTAAAGATGAACTTTACCTGTCACACGTACATTGAAACACAGTGAAATGTTTGCATCAACAACCAACGCAGTCCAAAGGTGTGCCCGCAAGTGTCGCCATGCTTCTGGTGCCAACGTAACATGTCCACAACTCTCTCACCCTAACCTTCGTCTTTGGAATGTGGGAGGAAACAGGAGCACCCAGGGGAAACCCACGTGGTCACAGAGAGAACGTACAAACTCCTTTTCGACAGCAGCGGGAATTGAACGTGGGTCACTGGCAGTGTAGAGCATTGTGCTAACCACTGCGCTGTCAGGCTGCCCTGTATGGCACGAGGGCTGGCCCTTCAACTCATCCTGTTCATGCTGACTGCTTGAGTCCTAAAGAAGGGTTTCTGTTTGAAACATCGAGTATCTGTTAATTTCCATAGATGCTGCCTGGCCTGCTGACTTCCAGCATTTTGTGTCTGTCTGTTTGTCCATATCCCACTTAATAACTATAACTATTCAGCAGGAAGCAGCCCCTTCAGCTGAATATTTCCATGCTGACCAAAATTCCCACCTACGTCCTATCCCTTTCTATGCCCTGTCCGGTTGTGCCTTTTGAGCGTAGAGATTGTATCCATTTCCACTGCCACCACCGTTGTCAGAGAGTTGAGCATGACTGGTTTTAAAACAACACGGCCTTTAAAACTGCTACCTCATGCCTTAAACCAATACCCTGTTGCAGTGGGTAAAAAGATTCACCATCTACCCTGTCTATGACTCTTGTCATTTATACACCTCCATCAGGTCAATCCCGCCCCCCCAGCCAGGACTGTCCAGTCCAGATAACATCCTGGTGAATGTCCGCTGCAACCACAGTATTGTCGCAATACCAACCTTGTACTCCGTATCATTAAGACCGAGGAATCGATTGTGGACTTCAGGAAGGAGAAGTCGGGAGACACACTCCGGTCCCTATCGAGGGATTGGCAGTTTCAAGTTCCTGTGTGTCAACATCTCTGAGAATCTGTCCTGGGCCCAACATGTTGATGCAATTACAAAGAGGGCACACCAGTGGCTCTAATTCATTGGGAGTTTCAGGAGATTTGGGACGTCGCAAAAGACTGGCAACTTTCTACAGGCGTACCATGGGGAGCATTCTAATGGGCTGCATCACCGTCTGGTGTGGAGGGGCCACTGCACAGGATGGGAAACGGCTGCAGAGGGTTGTAACTCAGCCAGCTCCACCATGGGCTCTGGCTTCCCCACCACTGACGACATTTTCAAAAGGCAGTGCCTCAAGCAGGTGACATCCACTGAGAACCCTCACCGTCCAGGACCTGCCCTCTTCTCATTACTGCCACCAACGAAGACCCACCTTCAACAGCTTCTTCCCCTCCACCATCAGTTTCCATCAACACTGTCACTATTTCACTCTTTTTGATATTTCTTATTGTAACTTCTATTAATTTTTATGCATTGCAGTGTTTGGGGCAGCAGTAACAGCAAATGTCACGACATGTCAGTGATGATGAAGCTGATTCTGTACCTTGTTGTGACCAGTGATTGGCAAAGTTGTAGAAAACCATTGAGTTTAAAAGTTTTTATGCCCTGACTTATGAAGGCAAGTATGCCCTATCTAGCCATGTTGCCATTTTCAGGGAATAATGGGCTTGGACCTGGGTCTCTCTGATCTTTAATAATCTCTCATCCCCTGCCATCTGTCCTATCCCATTTGACTTCCTGAAATGCAGAATCAGTTTTCTTATCACAGACATGTTACTTGAAATTTCTTGTTATGTGGCAGCAGTGTGTAAAAAATAATAAGTTGTACTGAGAATATATTAAAACCAAAAGGAGTGCAAAATAGTTTGGTAATGTTTGTAGCTTCATGGACTGTTCAGAAATCTGGTGGAAGGGAAGAGGCCATTCCTAAAACATTGAAAGTAGAGCAGCACAGAAACAGGCCCTTTGGCCCATCTAGTCTGTACTGAATTATTAATCTGCCTTGTCCCTTCAACTGTGGCCCTCCTCTGAATAAAGCTGTGAAGAATGTGCCATTTATTGTGCTAACTTTTATCACCCATCACTGTTCTTTCAGTCCCTGCTGACCTTAATAAATTTATTCGCTGGTTGCAATGATAGCAATTGGACAGTGATTCATCTCCACTGTCAGATTTCCGAAACTTGCAGACACATTTTGCTATGTCCTAGATTAGAACATGTACAGGCCCTTTAGCCAACAATGTTGTGTTGACCTTTTAACTTAAAGATCAATTTAACCCTTCCCTCCATCATCCAAATACCTAAGAGACTCTTGCCGTGTATTTGTTTTTTTAAAAAAATCCCTGACATTTTCCCCTCACAATAATCTTCGAGTTGACAAGTTGAAGCTCGTTGTCATTTGACTGTAGATGTATATACTACCACGCTAACAATGTTCCTCCGGACTAAGGTGTACAACACAGTGCGTATAACTCATATACACAGCACAGGAAGTAATATCATAAATAAATTAACAAATAAAAAGTAAACAGTATAATGCTACTGGCGCTTCATAAGTGATAAGACCTGGGTGGTGTCAGGGAGTTTAGTGGTCTGGGGGAAGAAGCTGTTTCCCATTAACACACAAAATGCTGGAGGAACTCGGCCAGCCAGGTAGCATCTATGGAAAAAAATGTTTCGGGCCGAGATCCTTCGTCAGTTCTTGTCTTAATGCTACCGTGGGGGGTTAAAGATTGTCGGACGGGCAGACACAGGTTGGGTCCGTCAGCGGTCACCCCACCCCTCCCAATACTGGTCACCCTTTCCAGACCCGTCACCCATCCTCAGACCAGTCACCCCTCACCCCCTCCCGTCACCCATCACCCCCTCCCCTCCCCAGACTGTCATCCCACCCTATACCAGTCACTCCCTCCCCTCCCCTCCCCAGACCATCATCCCACCCTATACCGGTCACCCCCTCCCCAGACCATCATCCCACCCTATACCGGTCACCCCCTCCCCAGACCATCATCCCACCCTATACCGGTCACCCCCTCCCCAGACCATCATCCCACCCTATACCGGTCACCCCCTCCCCAGACCATCATCCCACCCTATACCGGTCACCCCCTCCCCAGACCATCATCCCACCCTATACCGGTCACCCCTCACCCCACCCCACCCTATACCGGTCACCCAGTGACTCAGGCTGCCCCTGTCCCGCCCAGAAATAATCACCAAAGCAGCGTCGGCTCGGCTCTGTTTTGCTTTGGGCAGGATGCGTGCTCATTGGTGGAGACCGCGGGTCAGCTGATAGCTGTCGACCAATCGCTGAGAGCTCGGCGGCATCATCAACTGAGGAAGGAATGGTTGGGGGGGCGGTGCGGGCGGGTACGTGCTGATCCCTTTAAACGCCGACCGACTGGGCGATCCCTTTAAGAATTGGCGCCGCCGCTGCGGTTGGGTTTGAACGGGAGTCGGGCCGAGCGACGGGCGGCAGCGGCAGCGGCACCGGCACCGCCACCGCGGGACGCCGGCACCAGGTGAGGGGAATCCCGAGGCGCCGCTCGTACTTCGTATCCGGTTCTGAGCGGGGTGGGCCCCGGCTGTCGGGGAAACCAGGGTCGGATCGGTGAGGGAGCGGTATCGGTCAGCCCGTCACTCCCTCTTCATCTCCGTCCTTCCCTCCTTCTTTGTCCGCCTGTCATTCCATCTCTATTCCTCCGTCCCTCCCTCCCCCCATCTCCCTCCCTCCATCACTCCATCTTCATCTCCGTCCCTCCCTCCATCACTCCATCTCCGTCCGTCCTTCCCTCCATCTCCATCCATCCCTCCCTCCGTCCGTCCTTCCCTCCATCTCCGTCCGTCCTTCCCTCCATCTCCGTCCGTCCTTCCCTCCATCTTCATCTCCATCCGTCCTTCCCTCCATCTCCTTCTCCGTCCATCCTTCCCTCCATCTCTGTCCATCCCTCCCTGCATCTTCATCTCCATCTCCATCCGTCCCTGCCTCCATCTCCTTCTCTGTCCGTCCCTCCCTCCATCTCCGTCCATTTCTCCCTACGTCCGTCCCTCCCTCCATCTCCATCTCCGTCCGACCTTTCCTCCATCTTCATCTCCGTCCGTCCTTTCCTCCATCTTCATCTCCGTCCGACCTTTCCTCCATCTCCGTCCATCCCTCCCTCCATCTCCATCTCTATCTCCATCCGTCCCTCCCTCCATCTTCATCTCCATCTCTATCCGTCCCTCCCTCCATCTCCATCTCCATCCGTCCCTCCCTCCATCTTCATCTCCATCTCCATCCGTCCCTCCCTCCATCTCCGTCCCTCCCTCCCTCCCTCCCTCCATCTTCATCTCCGTCCGTCCCTCCCTTCATTTTCCATCTCCGTCCGTCCCTCCCTCCATCTTCATCTCCATCTGTCCCTCCCTCCATCTTCGTCTCCGTCCATCCCTCCATCTCCATCTCTGTCCGTCCCTCCATCTTCAACTTCCATCTCTGTCCGTCCCTCCCTCCATCTTCATCTCCGTCCGTCCCTCCATCTTCATCTCCGTCCGTCCCTCCCTTCATCTTCATCTCCATCTGTCCGTCCCATCCTCCATCTCCATCTCCGTCCATCCCTCCCTCCATCTTCATCTCCATCCGTCCCTCCCTCCATCTTCATCTCCATACATCTCTCTCTCCATCCGTCCCTCCATCTCCTTCTCCGTCCGTCCCTCCATCTCCGTCCGTCCCTCTCTTCCCTGGGAGAAATGGAATCCAGATCTGGGGGCAGAGGTTTGGGGTGAGACGAGAATGATTTAAACGGCTTCCGAGGGTCCACACTCTCTGCATGGAGGATGGGGAGTTTTTGGAACGAGCTGTCAGAGGAAGAGTTTGAGGCAGATAAAGTCGCCACGTTTATCAAGCACCTGGATGGATACATTCCGGGGTGGGGGACTCAGAGAGATGTGAGAATTAGGACCAGCTGGGTGGGCACGAACTGGCCAGACTGAAGGGCCTGTATCTTTGATCATTTTGGCCAACGTGTAGGATATATTCCTGACCCTCAGTGCTTCCCCCGGAGACCAACTGTCCTGGGTGTGGAGACCTGTGTGTGTTGTGTGTGTGTGTGTGAGAGTCAAGTGATGTGTTTGATTCTGCCGAACGTGGTACGACAGGTTCCATCAGCGCAGGAATGTGTGAGGACACTTGCGGGCTGCCCCCAGCACAACACTAGATGGTGTTAACACAAACATCTCATTTAGTTGTCTGTTGCAACGTACACATGATTAATAAATGAATCTGAAACTGAATACCACTGGGTCTACAACAGAAGCTGTTGGTTGCTTGAGGTGAACTGCTTGAAATGCAGTTCTTCTCACCGCGATAGCACACACAAACTGCTGGAAAACTCAGCAGGCCAGGCAGCATCCGTGGAGAGGAATAAACAGTCAACGTTCCAACCCTTCATCAGACTGAGCTGACAGGGGGAAGGCACCAGAATAAAAAGAAAGGGGAGGGGAAGGAAGCTAGTTAAAGGTGATCGGTGAAGCCAGCTGGGTGGGTGAAGACGGGGCAGAGTTTGTTAAGTGTGTCCAGGACGGATTCCTGTCACAGTATGTTCACAGGCCAACTGGGGGGAATGCCATACTAGATCTAGTATTAGGTAACGAACCGGGCCAGGTCACAGATCTCTCAGTGGGTGAGCATCTGGGGGACAGTGACCACCGCTCCCTGGCCTTTAGCATTATCATGGAAAAGGATAGAATCAGAGAGCACAGGAAAATTATGAGGCTATAAGGCTAGAATTTGCGGGTGTGAATTGGGATGATGTTTTTGCAGGGAAATGTACAATGGACATGTGGTCGATGTTTAGGGATCTCTTGCAGGATGTTAGGAAGCAAGGAGCAGATGGGTCTATTGAGGAATATAGGGAAGCAAGAAAGGAGTTTAAGAAGGGGCTGAGAAGAGCAAGATGGGGGCATAAGAAGGCCTTGGCGAGTAGGGTAAAGGAAAACCCCAAGGCATTCTTCAATTATGTGAAGAAAAAAAGGATGACAGGAGTGAAGGTAGGACCGATTAGAGATAAAGGTGGAAAGATGGGCCTGGAGGCTGTGGAAGTGAGCGAGGTCCTCAATGAATACTTCTCTTCGGTATTCAGCAATGAGAGGGAACTTGATGATGATGAGGACAATATGAGTGAGGTTGATGTTCTGGAGCATGCTGATATTAAGGGAGAGGAAGTGTTGGAGTTGTTAAAATATATTAGGACAAATAAGTCCCCGGGGCCTGATGGAATATTCCCCGGGCTGTTCCACGAGGCAAGGGAAGAGATTGCTGAGCCTCTGGCTAGGATCTTTATGTCCCCGTTGTCTACGGGAATGGTACTGGAGGATTGGAGAGAGGCAAATGTTGTCCCCTTGTTCAAAAAAGGTAGTAGGGATAGTCCGGGTAATTATAGACCAGTGAGCCTTATGTCTGTGGTGGGAAAGCTGTTGGAAAAGATTCTTAGAGATAGGACCTGTGGGCATTTAGAAAATCATGGTCTGATCAGGGACAGTCAGCATGGCTTTGTGAAGGGCAGATCGTGTCTAACAAGCCTGATTGAGTTCTTTGAGGAGGTGACCAGGCATATAGATGAGGGTAGTGCAGTGGATATGATCTATATGGATTTTAGTAAGGCATTTGACAAGGTTCCACACGGTAGGCTGATTCAGAAAGTTAGAAGGCATGGGATCCAGGGAAGTTTGGCCAGGTGGATTCAGAATTGGCTTGCCTGCAGAAGGCAGAGGGTGGTGGTGGAGGGAGTACATTCAGATTGGAGGACTGTGACTAGTGGTGTCCCACAAGGATCTGTTCTGAGACCTCTACTTTTCATGATTTTTATTAATGACCTGGATGTGGGGGTAGAAGGGTGGGTTGGCAAGTTTGCAGACGACACAAAGGTTGGTGGTGTTGTAGAGGATTGTCGAAGATTGCAGAGAGGCATTGATAGGTTGCAGAAGTGGGCTGAGAAGTGGCGGATGGAGATCAACCCGGAGAAGTGTGAGGTGGTTCACTTTGGAAGGACAAACTCCAAGGCAGAGTACAAAGTAAATGGCAGGATACTTGGTAGTGTGGAGGAGCAGAGGGATCTGGGGGTACATGTCCACAGACCCCTGAAAGTTGCCTCACAGGTAGATAGGGTAGTTAAGAAAGCTTATGGGGTGTTAGCTTTCTTAAGTCGAGGGATAGAGTTTAAGAGTTGCGAGGTAATAATGCAGCTCTAAAAAACTCTGGGTAGGCCACACTTGGAGTACTGTGTCCAGTTCTGATCTCCTCACTATAGGAAGGATGTGGAAGCATTGGAAAGGGTACAGAGGAGATTTACCAGGATGCTGTCTGGTTTAGAGAGTATGGATTGTGATCAGAGATTAAGGGAGCTAGGGCTTTACTCTTTGGAGAGAAGGAGGATGAGATGAGACATGATAGAGGCATACAAGATAATTAAGAGGAATAGATAGAGTGGATAGCCAGCGCCTCTTCCCCAGGGCACCACTGCTCAATACAAGAGGACATGGCTTTAAGGTAAGGGGTGGGAAGTTCAAGGGGGATATTAGAGGAAGGTTTCTTTACTCAGAGAGTGGTTGGTGCGTGGAATGCACTGCCTGAGTCAGTGGTGGAGACAGATACGCTAGTGAAATTTAAGAGACTACTAGACAGGTAAATGGAGGAATTTAAGGTGGGGGGTTATATGGGAGGCAGGGTTTGAGGGTCGGCACAACATTGTGGGCCGAAGGGCCTGTACTGTGCTGTACTATTCTATGTTCTATAAATTTACTCCTGGACTGATAACAATACCTACCCATGGGTCCTGGAAGTGGGCAGTGAGGGTTCTGCTCAGGTGGCGGTACTGAGGGGGGAGGGGGTCACACTGTGGGAGGGGTGGTATTGAGGGAGGGTCACAGCCTGGGGGGTAGTACCGAGGGAGGGTCGCACTGTGGGGGGTGGTACTGAGGGAGGGTCACACTGTGGAGAGGTGTTACTGTGGGAGGGGTGGTATGGAGGGCTGCCTCTCGGCTGCTGTTGCTTTAAGAAAGTTCCATACGCACACTCGACACTCCGCCTTTCTGCTCTTCCAAAGACTGTGTTGATTTTCTTCTTTACTCCCCCCCCACCCCACCAGGGCCGAGGATGGAGTGCTCCCTCAATGCTCAGGGGCTGAAGACTGTGCATGGATCTCACAAGACCATCAAGTTCGGGTGAGAGACTTGGGCGATAGTGCCACCTTTCTCCTTCATCTCCTGGGGGTCATGGTCAGCAGGGGGTTGTGAGCCGAATGGTCTGTGGCTGTGCTGTGTTCTCCCAGTACCAGTCTGAGAGTCCTGTTCCCATTCACCAACTCTGCTATGGCGATCATGGGAGGGTCGTGTTGAAGGGGTCCGGTGTTGGGTCGGGGTATCTGATGCTAAAGGGGCATGGTACGCTGTGGGAGGGGGACGGTGTGCCGTGGGAGGGGCAATACTGCTTGAACTGGCTGTTCAAGCTATTCCCAGTAAGACGTGTCCTTTCACTCTCTTATCTTTAAACTGTTGCTGCCGCTGCCCTGCCCCATTGCTGTTATGTCTTCACCTCTGCCACCTTCCTGATAGGCCGTTCGTACACTGCTGTGTTCTGTCATCGTCAGGCAAAAGAGCTGCACAGAGTGACACGGTCACGTGGAAGGAAATATAACACTGTCGTAGAGTTTGGGTTCGGATCCCACTGCTGTCTGTAAGGAGTTTGTACGTTCTCCCCGTGACTGCATGGGTTTCCTCCAGGTGCTCCAGTTTCCTCCCACATTTCACAGACGTACGGGTTAGGGTCAGTGACGTGTGTGTGTGTGTGTGTGTGTGTGTGTGTGTGTGTGTGCGCTGTGTTTGTACCGGAAGCTTGGTGCCATTTGCGGCTGCCTCCAGCACAACTTTGCCCCGCGTTGGTTGTTGATGCAAACTGTGTGTTTCAACGTACGTGTGACAGATAAGGCTGATCTCCTTTTAAAAAAAAGTCTTTAAAGGTTATATAACAGGAAAAGTAGAGAGGCTAAAACTGCCCCCTCCATGCCAGCTCGCCATTAATCACAGTCTCTTCCTGTGAAGCCGGTTTTGTGCCCAAGTGACCCATTCTGTTTACAACACATGCTTCTATTTAGGAGTAAATCTGTTCCGAAATGCCTTTGAAAGGCCCTCGTGATTGAACCTGTGACTGGATCCGTTACTCAAGAATGCTGCTAAGTAGTGTGGGATCACGACCTATGGAGAAAGAGGATTGAGCGGCTAATCCCTGTGGAACTCGACGAGCTAACAGAGGTGGCACGATGGAGGGAGGGGAAGGAGTGAGAGAGAATTGCAGAGATTGGAGAGGGAGAATAATACAAATAAGGGTGAGGGAGAGAGAGAAAGTGGCAGGGAGATAGGGGAGAGGGGAACGAGCAAGTGGAGGGAGACCCACTGCAGACGAGCGAAAGGAGAAAAGTTCAAAATAAATTTATTATCTAAGTACATATGTCACCATATACAACCCTGAGATTCATTTTCCTGCGGGCATACTCAGCAAATCTATCGAATAGTAACTATAACAAGAGGAAACAGGGTGCAGAAGACAACAAACTGTGCAAATGGAAATACAAATAAATAGCAATAAATAATGAGAAGATGAGGTAGTCCTTAAAGTGAGAGCACTGGTTGTGAGAGCATCTCAACGGATGGGCAAGAATCTGATGCATGAGAGGTGCTATAGTAACTGTTCTTGAACCTGGTGGTGCAAGCACGGGTTGACTCTGTTGGTCTCTCACCTGTGGAGGACTGGTGGGTGAGGAGGGGTGGTTTGGGGGGGGGGGGGCGCTGAAGATGCTCCAGTCTGCACAGGATATGATGGATAATCAGGATTATATTACCTCGCCAATTAAACTCCCTCATGTCACACCCTAGGGTCATGGATGTGGAGCTCTGTCAGGGGCTCATTACTCTCGGATGTCCCAGGGTGGAACTGTCATGGGCTCAGTACTCTCGGATACATCCTGAGGTGGAGCTCCTCCTGGGGGACTGGGGGACTGGGATGTCCCAGGGCTGGGCACCACTCGCAGTGTGGCCTGGTGGGCACTGTGGCAGCCTGACAGCTCCAGGGACCCAGGTTCGATCCCCGCCTGTGGCACCGTCTGGGTGTGGAATGTGCACCTTCTCAGGGGTGGGGCAGAGAGAGTGAGGCCCAGGTTCACCATCCTAACTCACGGGGAAGGGACTCGCTTGCCCCAGGGTATTTATGAATCTGTATCCCCTAACCCTAAACACCCCCACCCCACCACCCCACCTGTGCTCCTCCCAGACTGCACATCGTCACCTGGAACGTGGGAACTGCCGCGCCTCCTGATGACATCACCGCCTTGCTACAGCTGGAGGCCCAGACGCAGGAGACAGACATGTACGTCATTGGGTGAGTGAGGGGAGGGGTAGGGGAAAGCGGGGTGAGGGTTGGGGAGGTGCAAGGCCGGTGATCAGGTCTTGGACGGGGTATGGCACTGACCACTGGACTTGTGACCAGCCTGCAGGAACTGAACTCAAAGGTGCCCTCGTTTCTGATCGACATGGTGTTCTATGACCCCTGGACTGTCTTCATCACCAACTTCCTGGCTCCCCTCGGCTACGTCAAGGTGAGTGCGAGCCCGACCTGTCTGGTGGCATTAGCAGCCTCGAACGATGTAGAGGAGACCATGTCAGACTGGTTTTCTCTCTGACCCCTCTCTTGTTCCCTCCCCCCGCCCAGGTATCTTCCATCCGGATGCAAGGTCTCCTGTTGCTCATCTGTGTGAAGCTCCAACACCTGCCGTACATCTGTGACCTCCAGACCAGCTATACCCGCACCGGCCTCTTCGGCTACTGGGTAAGGCCAGCATCCCCCACCCACCCCGGGCCTGGGGCCTATGGTCAATCGGTGGGCCGGTGGGCTGCTGCTGCAGCTGGGCACTATGGCAGCTGCCCAGTCCTTCCTCGCCCAGGCCTCTCATCGCACGAATCTCAGCTCAGTCTTGGCCACAGGCTGACCCCCCCCCCCCCCGCAAAAGTGAGAGGTTGGTGTCTCTGTGACCGAGGGGGCAGGAAGTCCAGGAACTAGACTGGAGGGCAAGATCGCTCACAAACATAACGTCACCCCCTCAAGTGCCTTTCAGTGAGGTCATCGGAATTGGGTTTATTGTCTCTGACATACGTATGTTGTGAAATTTGTTGTTTTGCAACAGCAGTACGTTGTAAGACATCAAAATCACTTTGTTACAATAAGGAATATTTAACAAGTAGTGCAATAAGAAGAGGCCAAGATAGTGAGGTAGTGTTGATGGGTTCACTGTCCATTTAGAAATCCATGGCGGAGGGGAAGAAGCTGTTCCTGGAATGTTGAACACAAGTCTTCAGGCTCCTGTACCTCCTCCGTGATGGCCAGTTCTAATGAGAAGGAAGCACTTGCTGCCTGATGGGGGGTCCTTCGTGACAATTGACACCGTCCTGAGGCATCGCCATTTGAAGATGGGGGCTTGGTGGGGGGGGTGTGGTTTAGCTCTGCACGAAGCCATCAGATCCATCGCTGTCCCGTGGTACCGGGTGGGATTGATCTTACAGGGTCAGCCCGGCATCGAGGGCTGAAGGGAATGTACTATTCTATCGTTCCACGCTCTCTCAATGTGGCGGTGGGGAGCAGAGAATTGCTGGGATCTGGCCCTGGAGAAACAGCCCTCGGCGGGGGCTGGCTTTCCTGCCTTTGGGAGTGCTCCGATACAGCTGTTCAGTCCTGTGTTAGTGCTTAGAATGTCACTGGCCCTTTGGCCCACAATGTTGTGCTGACTCATTAACCTTCTCTAAAATCAGACTAACCCTTCCCTCCTACACAGCCCTCCATTCTTCTATCACCTCAACTACCACCCGCTCCCCAATTACCCACCCCTCCCAATCGCTGTCTCCCTCTGGCTCCTTAACCCGTTCCCACTCCCCACAGGGCTTCCCTCAACTCCCGAGAGTTTGGGTTTTGGGGTGGGCTCCGTGGTCTCCGCACTAATTGTTTTTTTTTCCCTCTCCTCCCCCGCCGCAGGGGAACAAAGGGGCAGTGGCTGCCCGCCTCTCCGTCTACGGGCACTTGCTCTGCTTTCTGAACTGCCACCTGCCGGCGCACCTCCACAACAGCAGCCAGCGTATCAGCACCTTCCAGCGGATTCTGGCCGTGCTGAGGTTCCCCGGCCCGACCTCCCCCTCCGTCCTCGATCACGAGTGAGTCCACCTGCGACACGTGCGTGCGCGGTGCAGGGGTTGTGCTGGTGGGGAGGGAGAGGTTTGCTCGGCACGTCTGATTCCAAGCCTGTCTGCCTCTGGACAGAGTAACCCATTCAGGGGCACACAGGTGGCTTTGGGCCCCTGAAACTGGAGAGGGTTCAAAGAGGATTCACCAAAATGATTCCAGGATGAAATCACTTGTCATATGAGGAACGTTTGATGGCTCTGGGCCTGTCTTCACTGGAATTCAGAAGAATGAGGTGGCGGTGGGGGGGGTCTCATTGAAACTTGCTGAATATTGAAAGGCCTTGATAGAGTGGACATAGAGAGGCGGCCTACAGTAATGGGGAAGTCTAGGACCAGAGGGCACAGCCTCAGAATAGAGGGACGTCCATGTAGAACAGAGATGAGGAGGAATTTCTTTAGTCAGAGATGGTGAATCTGTGGAATTCATCGCCATAGATGGCTGTGGACCCCAAGTCAGTGGGTATATTTAAAAACAGATTAGTCAGGGCATCAAAGGTTACGGAGAGAAGGCAGGAGAATGGGGTTGAGAGGGATAATAAATCAGTCATGATCGAATAGTGGAAGAGACTCGATGGGCTGAATGGCCTAATTCTGTTCCTCCTCCTTATGGTCCATCAGTGGTGGTCTCAGTCAATTGTACCGCGATACTGCTTGTCCTGAATACTGTTATACGGACAGATCATCACTCAGTGCATTGAGTAGAACAAGGTAAACCAGTAACAGAATGCAGAATAGAGTGTTACAGTCACGGAGAGAGTGCAGTGCAGGCAGACAGTAAGGCACAAGGTCATAACAAGGTAGAGTCTGAGGTCGAGAGTCCACACTGGTCCCAGTACTCCCGTGATGACCATGACCGGCATGGTGGTTTTTATTCTCAGAACGTTAAAACCCAAAAATTGTTCAGGATGAGGTGTGAGATTGTAAGTCCACCCTCCGGTTACTGGTCCAATAAGTCTGCCGCTGTTTTCCTGAGCTGTCTGCTGTCCGTCTGGGGAAACCCCCTGCCCAACCTCCACTCTCGCAAAACCCTCTCTCAATGAAGCCAAACTCACCCCGTGTGCTCCTGCCAAAGTTCGGAAAAGGCTGCACATTATCAGCGCTGTGTTTTACACAGGAGAGTATTGTGAGTGGGGCTTCTTGGTATCTGTGTTTGTCAAGCTCTGTAGTTCATGAATCCAGAGTTCCCCGCTCCCCTCCCCAAAAGGTCTGAGCCCGGATTCTGTAGCCGAGAAGGTTGATAGCTGTGATCTCTGTTCCCCGATGACGTGCTTAAGCTGTGTCCTGCCTTTTGGAGCAGTGCCTGGTCCGTTATGGACTCACTGGCAAAGTGGGCGACAGTGAGTGACCAGAGCACCCCCCTCAACCCCAGCCCGTGTGTGATTTGCCAGTGAGGTTGGTTCCCCATCACACCCCCCAGGGTGCCCCAGGAATACACGTCTATTTTACAACAGTTTGTTCAAGCAACTAAAGACTATATTTTAAAAAATCATAAACTATCATTTCCAATTAAAATCTGACTATTACAACCTACAACTCCATCATGACTGTGAAAGGAGGGTTCAGCATGGGACTGACCAAACTCCATCCCGTTAAAAATCCCAGACCTACAGAAACACCAACAGGAGCTCCAAAGGCCTCATCCCTGGGAGAGGGAGGGACTTTATCCAGACGACATGTAGTGTCATCTGGTGAAAACAGAAGCCACAGGGCCGATCAACCTTCGGCCCAAGACAGGGGACTCTGGCGAGCTGCTGTCGGCCCCCTGTGCCCCTGTGGGGGTGAGGGACAGAGAACTGACGAGCTTCTGTCAGTGTCCTGTGCCCCCATGGGGGTGAGGGACAGAGGTCTTGGTGAGCTGGTCTGTGCCCCCGTGGGGGTGAGGGACAGAGGTCTGGGTGAGCTGGCCTGTGCCCCCGTGGGGGTGAGGGACTTAAGAAGAAGTTTTCGGTCTTGAGGGACCACATTGCCTGAAATCCGCCATTGCACCCATTGGTATCGTGTGCTCTGTCTCCAGGGACGTGAGCACAGATGTAACCCCGGGAGAGACCATAAGACGTAGGATCAGAATTAGGCCATCCTTCCCCCTCAATCCCATCCTCCGGACTTCTCCCCGTAATGTTGGACAGCTTGATGAATCAAGGAGCTGATTTTTCAGTCAGGGGCAGCCAGTCAAGAGTGTTTGGGTTCCTGCCACTGACAACTCTCATCTCTCGTAGCCTGCTCTTCTGGTTCGGAGACCTCAACTTCCGCATCGCAGACCACGGGCTACACTTCATCCGCGATACAATCGGCAAGAAACGCTTCCACCTGCTGTGGGACAAGGACCAGGTCAGGCCAGTCGGTCAGCATGCCGGTGGGACGAGCAGGTCAGGGCAGTGGTCAGCATACCAGTGGGGGCTATGGACCGGGTCAGGGCAGTCAGTCAGCATGCTGGTGGGGGCTATGGACCAGGTCAGGACAACCGGTCAGCATGCAGGTGGGGGCTGTGGGCTGGTGCAATACTGTAACGTTATTACAGCACCAGTGACCCGGCTGTGTGGAACGAGTTTCTACGTTCTCCCCGTTACCGTGTGGGTTTCCTCCGGGTGCTCTGGTTTTCTCCCACAGTCCGAGGACGGACGGGTTAGGATTCGTAAATTGTGGACATGCTGTGTTGCCACTGGAAGCATGGCTGCCCCCAGCACATCCTCGGGCTGTGTGGGTTGTTGATACAAACCACACATTTCACTGTACATCTCGATGTTTCATCGAACATAGAACATTACCGAACAGTACAAGCCCCTCGGCCAACAATGGTAAGCTGATCTTTTAACCTACTCTAAGCCCAATCTAACCATCCCCTCACATATAATCCTGCATTTTTCTTTCATCCATGTGCCTATCTGAGAGTTTCTAAAATGTCCCTAATGTACCACCACCCCTGGCGGAGTGTTCCACGCACTCACCACTCTCTGTGGGGGGTGGGGGGGAGAAAAACCTAATTCTAACATCCCCGCTACAATTTCCTCTCATCACCTTAAAATTTCCACCCTGGGGAAAAGTCTCTAGCTGTCCACTCAATCTATGCCTCTTATCATTGTATACACCTCTAACAAGTCACCTCTCATCCTCCTTCTCTCCAAAGAGAAAAGCCCTAGCTCACTCAATCTCTAATCCAGGCAGCACCCTGGTAAATCTCCTCCGCACATTCCACACCCTTCCTATAATGAGACAACCAGAACTTTGCACAATATTCCAGTGTGGTCCAACCAGGGTTTTATAGAGCTGCAATGTTACCTGTGGCTCTTGAACTCAATCCCCTGACTAACGAAGGCCAACACACCATAAACTTTCTTGACCACCCTGTCAGCTTGCGCAGAAACTTTGAGGTTTCGATGTGAAAGTGACATATGAAGCCTATCTTCATCTTCAGCCCTTCCCGCTGCTCTGTCATTCACTACCTTGTGGCTGAACCTCCCAGATCCTGTGAGAATCCCAGCCTCACCATCCTCCAAGTGAAGAAATCTCTCTCGATGCTGGAAATCTGCAGCAACACACACAAAATGCCAGAGGGTCTCTGCCCAAAATGTCGACTGTTCATTTCCCTCCAGTGATGCCGGCTGAGGTGCTCCAGCATTTTGTGTGTAACTGAAGAAACCTCTCCTTTTCTCAGCCCCACCTCACCCCCATCCATCTTGTTGACTGTCTGGGGGGCTTGGACCCTCTGCCATTGACACATCCTATCAGCACTTTGTACGTCTCTCATTCGTGAGTGACTCCCTCCCTCTTGGGTCCTGGCATCCCAATGACTGGTCTGGTGAGCCCTTGCGACACCCCCTGTGGTCTCACCAAGGCTTAAAGATTCAGATTTATTTGTTGCATATCTATAGTGTATTAAGACATTCAACCAACGACTAAAAACAGTCTGAGGGTGTTCTCGGGACAGCCCACAGTGTTGCCAGCATTCCAGCCCCAGCATAGCACGCCCAGAACAACTGCAGCAGAACTATTCCCTTTTTCCAACTTCCCACCCACCCACTCACTCACTCACAGACAGGCAAGCCTCCGATCCCAGAACATGCTGCCTGCAGGCCTTGGCCATGGAACCTCTGATCCCAGGCCTCCAACCTCCAACCATGACCTTGAATAATCTTAAAAATGAGTTTTATTCGTCACGTGTACGTTGAAACACAGTGAAATGTGTTGTTTGTGTCAACGACCAACGTAGTCTGAGGATGTGCTGGGGGCAGCCAGCAAGTGTCGCCATGCTTCCCGTGCCAACACAGCATGTCTGCAACTCACTGACGCCAACCAGTCTCAGGAATCTGATGGTGGAGGGGAGGAAGCTGTTCATAAAACATCGAGAATGTGCCTTCAGGCTCCCGTCCCTCCTCCCTGATGATACAAACACTAACCCTAATCGGTATGTCTCTGGAACGTGGGAGGAAACCAGAGCACCCGGATAAAACTCACACGGTCCTGGTGAGAACCTTCAGTACATACCCCTTACACACAGCGGTGGGAATAAAACTCACACGGTCCTGGTGACAACGTTCAGTACATACCCCTTACACACAGCGGTGGGAATAAAACTCACACGGTCCTGGTGACAACGTTCAGTACATACCCCCTACACACAGCGGTGGGAATAAAACTCACACAGTCCTGGTGACAACGTTCAGTACATACCCCTTACACACAGCGGTGGGAATAAAACTCACACGGTCCTGGTGAGAACGTTCAGTACATACCCCCTACACACAGCGGTGGGAATAAAACTCACACAGTCCTGGTGACAACGTTCAGTACATACCCCTTACACACAGCGGTGGGAATAAAACTCACACGGTCCTGGTGAGAACGTTCAGTACATACCCCCTACACACAGCGGTGGGAATAAAACTCACACAGTCCTGGTGACAACGTTCAGTACATACCCCTTACACACAGCGGTGGGAATAAAACTCACACGGTCCTGGTGAGAACGTTTAGTACATACTCCTTACACACAGCGATGGGAATTGAATTTGGGCAGATGATGCTGTAAGGCATTATGCTACAGTGCCCACAGGCAACAAAGGGTTAACACGAGCCTGGGGAGTGGGTGAGGATGGAGGGCTGGAGGTTATCCCTACTGTCGCCCTCACTCCTGCTCCCTCCTACCCCCAAAGCTGAATAAGGCCAAACAGGCAGAACCAGTTCTACAGGGATTCCTCGAGGGACAACTGCTATTCAAACCCAGCTACAAGTTCAACCTGGACTCCACAGACTATGACACCAGGTGAGCCCCGACCTCTGTATCCGTGCACTCAGTACCCTTCCAATGCGTTATGTAGTTACAGAGGGAGTCTTCTTCAAGCCAATTGTATCGGGAGCCATTCAGCCCCTCGACTGTTCTGCTATCTGTACAAGATGCTGGCTAAGATTTGTGAGGCGCCACAGTAGTGTTGTGGTTAGTGGTCATTACTGCAGCTGGGGGCGTCTGACATCATCTGTACGTCCTCCCCGTGGAATGCGTGGGTCTTCTCCAGCTACCCGCCCCGCCCACACAGAGTCCAAAGACGTTAATTGGTCATTGTAAATTGCCCTGTGATTGGGCTAGGTTAAGTGGAGGGTTACCAGGTAGAGAGGCTCATCGGGCTGAAAGGGCTTGTTCCTCACTGAGTCTCAATAAATAATGAAGTCATCTTTGTCATGAATCAGTCTCCCCCATAGGTAAAAGCTTAAAGACCCTGTTTTTGCTTGCTACCTGGAGGAGACTGGTTCAAGTCTCTCTGCTGAATCTCAGGATTGATCTGCCCCGTGGTGGTGGAGGGCGAGATAGGATTGTTACAGAAGCATTTATAGAGAGGCAGAACGATTTCTGAACAACAGTGGGATTGAGGCCCACAGGAAACCGGCTGAAAGGCAAACCAAGTTCAGGGGGCAGCACAGGGTGGAGGGGTTAGTGGCTCATTTCTTTCCCCATGGTGTGTTTGTGTCACACCAACAAAATGCCTGGGGAGCTCAGCAGGACAGGCAGCATCTGAGGAGATGAAGGGTCTCAATCCGAAATGTCAGCTCTTTATTCCTCTCCATAGATGCTGCCTGACCTGCTGAGTTCCTCCAGCTTTTTGTGTGTGTGTGTGTGTGTGTGTGTGTGTGTGTGTGTGTGTGTGTGTGTGTGTGTGTGTGTGTGTGTGTTGCTCTGGATTTCCAGCCTCGACAGGATCTCCTCTATGGAGGGGTTCTTCTGTTGGGGAGGGTAGTCAAAGCCTGCTTACCATGGCAGAGGTCCCAGTCCCCTCTCCAGCTCACTCGCAGCCTCTCCCTGTCACCAGTGAGAAGAGACGGAAACCGGCCTGGACTGATCGCATTCTCTGGAGGGTTAAAGCGGCCTGCCCGGACCGGGGGACCGGGAGCGGGGCCGGGAGCCAGCGGTCTGACGCCAGGAAGCCCATCGCTGTCACCTTAAACATCTACGACAGCCAGATGCAGTATGGAGTCAGTGACCACAAGCCCGTGTTGGCCACCTTCTCCCTGGAGGTGAGGGGAAAGGGGAGCGGGTACGAACCACTAACAATAACAGATAGCCAATGAGCTCACATGACACACCAACCACCCCGTCCGGCCACGTGGCTACTGACCCTCACCCCACCCCCCCCATCCGGCCACGTGGCTACTGACCCTCACCCCACCCCCCCCGTCCGGCCACGTGGCTACTGACCCTCACCCTACCCCCCCGTCCGGCCACGTGGCTACTGACCCTCACCCCACACCCCCCCGTCCGGCCACATGGCTACTGACCCTCACCCCACCCCACCCCGTCCGGTCATGTAGCTACTCACCCTCACCCCCACCCCCCCATCCAGTCATATGGCTACTGACCCTCACCCCCACCCCCCGTCCGGCCATGTGGCTACTGACCCTCACCCCACCCCCCCATCCGGCCACATTGCTACTGACCCTCACCCCCACCCCACCACCCATCCGGCCATGTGGCTACTGACCCTCACCCCACCCCACCCTGTCCGGTCATGTAGCTACTCACCCTCAGCCCCACCCCCTGTCTGGTCATGTGGCTACTGACCCTCACCCCACCGCCCCCCCGTCCGGCCACGTGGCTACTGACCCTCACCCCACCCCCCCGTCCGGCCACATGGCTACTGACCCTCACCCCACCCCCCCCCCGTCCGGCCACATGGCTACTGACCCTCACCCCACCCCACCCCGTCCAGTCATGTAGCTACTCACCCTCACCCCCACCCCCCCGTCCAGTCATATGGCTACTGACCCTCACCCCCACCCCCTGTCCGGCCATGTGGCTACTGACCCTCACCCCCCCCCCATCCGGCCACATTGCTACTGACCCTCACACCCACCCCAGCCCCCGTCCGGCCATGTGGCTACTGACCCTCACCCCACCCCACCCTGTCCGGTCATGTAGCGACTCACCCTCACCCACACCCCCTGTCTGGTCATGTGGCTACTGACCCTCACCCCACCGCCCCCCCCGTCCAGCCACGTGGCTACTGACCCTCACCCCACCCCCCCGTCCTGTCATGTAGCTACTCACCCTCACCCCACCCCCCCGTCCAGTCCTGTGGCTACTGACCCTCACCCCACCCCCCCGTCCGGCCACGTGGCTACTGACCCTCACCCCACCCCCTGTCTGGTCATGTGGCTACTGACCCTCACCTCAACCCCCCCGTCCGGCCATGTGGCTACTGACCCTCACCCCACCCCACCCCATCCGGTCATGTAGCTACTCACCCTCACCCCCATCCCACCCCCCCATCCGGTCACATGGCTACTCACCCTCACCCCCACCCCCCTGTGCGGCCACGTGGCTACTGACCCTCACCCCACCCCCTGTCTGGTCACGTGGCTACTGACCCTCACCCCACCCCCCCCCGTCCAGCCATGTGGCTACTGACCCTCACCCCACTCCACCCCGTACGGTCATGTGGCTACTCACCCTCACACCCCCCCGTCTGGTCATGTGGCTACTCACCCTCACCCCCACCCCCCTGTCCGGCCACGTGGCTACTGACCCTCACCCCACCCCGTCCGGCCATGTGGCTACTGACCCTCACCCCCACCGCCCCCCCCCGTCCGGCCATGTGGCTACTGACCCTCAACCCCACCCCCCCCCGTCCGGCCATGTGGCTACTGACCCTCACCCCACCCCCTGTCCGGCCACGTGGCTACTGACCCTCACCCCCACCCTCCCCCGTCCGGCCATGTGGCTACTGACCCTCACCCCACTCCACCCCGTACGGTCATGTGGCTACTCACCCTCACACCCCCCCGTCTGGTCATGTGGCTACTCACCCTCACCCCCACCCCCCTGTCCGGCCACGTGGCTACTGACCCTCACCCCACCCCATGCGGTCATGTAGCTACTCACCCTCACCCCCAGCCACCCCGTCCGGTCATGTAGCTACTCACCCTCACCCCCACCCCCCCATCCGGTCATGTGGCTACTCACCCTCACCCCCCACCCCACCCCCCCATCCGGTCACGTGGCTACTCACCCTCACCCCCACCCCCCTGTCTGGCCACGTGGCTACTGACCCTCACCCCACCCCGTCTGGCCATGTGGCTACTGACCCTCACCCCACCCCATCTGGTCACGTGGCTACTGACCCTCACCCCACCCCGTCCGGCCACGTGGCTACTGACCCTCACCCCACCCCACCCTGTCCGGTCACGTGGCTACTCACCATCACCCCCCCCCCCCCCGTCTGGTCATGTGGCTACTCACCCTCACCCCCACCCCCCGGTCCAGCCATGTGCTAATGACCCTCACCCTGCCACCCGCCCCCCCACCCCCCCGTCCAGCTGTGTGGCGAGGCTGTCTGCCATTGAATTGGCAAGGCACACAAGTGGTAAATGGGTTTACCAAAGGGTAGATGGGTACTGGAGGGTTAGTAGTGATGAGATGGCCTGAATGGTCTTGGGGCTCAATTACATGTGTTTGCCTAGCCTCCAGTCATCCTGGCCAGTGGTGGGTAGAGGGGCTGAGAGGGTGGGGGCTGTGTGTGAACTGGGAGGGGAGTGGGTCACTGGTGTGTGAACGGGGAGGGGAGTGGGTCACTGGTGTGTGAACGAGGAGGGGAGTGGGTCACTGGTGTGTGAACGAGGAGGGGAGTGGGTCACTGGTGTGTGAACGGGGAGGGGAGTGGGTCACTGGTGTGTGAACGGGGAGGGGAGTGGGTCACTGGTGTGTGAATGAGGAGGGGAGTGGGTCACTGGTGTGTGTGAACGGGGAGGGGAGTGGGTCACTGGTGTGTGTGAACGGGGAGGGGAGTGGGTCACTGGTGTGTGTGAACGGGGAGGGGAGTGGGTCACTGGTGTGTGAATGAGGGGGGGAACGGGTCACTGGTGTGTGAACGGGGAGGGGAGTGGGTCACTGGTGTGTGAACGAGGAGGGGAGTGGGTCACTGGCGTGTGAACGGAGAGGGGAGTGGGTCACTGGTGTGTGAACGGGGAGGGGAGTGGGTCACTGGTGTGTGAATGAGGAGGGGAGTGGGTCACTGGTGTGTGAATGAGGGGGGGAGTGGGTCACTGGTGAGTGTGAACGGGGAGGGGAACGGGTCACTGGTGTGTGAACGGGGAGGGGAGTGGGTCACTGGTGTGTGAACGGGGAGGGGAATGGGTCACTGGTGTGTGTGAACGGGGAGGGGAGTGGGTCACTGGTGTGTGAATGAGGGGGGGTGTGGGTCACTGGTGTGTGAACGAGGAGGGGAGTGGGTCACTGGTGTGTGAACGGGGAGGGGAGTGGGTCACTGGTGTGTGAACGGGGAGGGGAGTGGGTCACTGGTGTGTGAATGAGGGGGGGAACTGAATGAGGGGGGGAACGGGTCACTGGTGTGTGAACGAGGAGGGGAGTGGGTCACTGGTGTGTGAACGAGGAGGGGAGTGGGTCACTGGCGTGTGAACGGGGAGGGGAGTGGGTCACTGGTGTGTGAACGGGGAGGGGAGTGGGTCACTGGTGTGTGAATGAGGAGGGGAGTGGGTCACTGGTGTGTGTGAACGGGGAGGGGAACGGGTCACTGGTGTGTGAGAACGGGGAGGGGAGTGGGTCACTGGTGTGTGAACGGGGAGGGGAGTGGGTCACTGGTGTGTGTGAACGGGGAGGGGAGTGGGTCACTGGTGTGTGAACTGGGAGGGGAGTGGGTCACTGGTGTGTGAATGAGGGGGGGAACGGGTTCACTGGTCACTGGTGTGTGAAGGGAGGGGGGTGTGAACGGAGAGGGGAGGGTGTGTGAACGGGGAGGGGAGTGGGTCCTGGTGTGTGAACGGGGAGGGTCAGGGGAGGGGCACTGGTGTGTGAACGGGGAGGGGAATGGGTCACTGGTGTGTGTGAACGGGGAGGGGAGTGGGTCACTGGTGTGTGAACGAGGAGGGGAGTGGGTCACTGGTGTGTGAACGAGGAGGGGAGTGGGTCACTGGCGTGTGAACGGGGAGGGGAGTGGGTCACTGGTGTGTGAACGGGGAGGGGAGTGGGTCACTGGTGTGTGAATGAGGGGGGGAACGGGTCACTGGTGTGTGAATGAGGGGGGGAACGGGTCACTGGTGTGTGAACGAGGAGGGGAGTGGGTCACTGGTGTGTGAACGAGGAGGGGAGTGGGTCACTGGCGTGTGAACGGGGAGGGGAGTGGGTCACTGGTGTGTGCACGGGGAGGGGAGTGGGTCACTGGTGTGTGAATGAGGAGGGGAGTGGGTCACTGGTGTGTGTGAACGGGGAGGGGAACGGGTCACTGGTGTGTGTGAACGGGGAGGGGAGTGGGTCACTGGTGTGTGTGAACGGGGAGGGGAGTGGGTCACTGGTGTGTGAACGGGGAGGGGAGTGGGTCTCTGGTGTGTGAATGGGGAGGGGAGTGGGTCACTGGTGTGTGAATGAGGGGGGGAGTGGGTCACTGGCGTGTGAACGGAGAGGGGAGTGGGTCACTGGTGTGTGAACGGGGAGGGGAATGGGTCACTGGTGTGTGAACGGGGAGGGGAGTGGGTCACTGGTGTGTGAACGAGGAGGGGAGTGGGTCACTGGTGTGTGAACGGGGAGGGGAGTGGGTCACTGGTGTGTGAACGGGGAGGGGAGTGGGTCACTGGTGTGTGTGAACGGGGAGGGGAGTGGGTCACTGGCGTGTGAATGAGGGGGGAGTGGGTCACTGGTGTGTGAATGGGGAGGGGAGTGGGTCACTGGTGTGTGTGAACGGGGAGGGGAGTGGGTCACTGGTGGGTGAACGAGGAGGGGAGTGGGTCACTGGTGTGTGAACGGGGAGGGGAGTGGGTCACTGGTGTGTGTGAACGGGGAGGGGAGTGGGTCACTTGTGTGTGAACGAGGAGGGGAGTGGGTCACTGGTGTGTGTGAACGGGGAGGGGAGTGGGTCACTGGTGTGTGAATGAGGGGGGGAGTGGGTCACTGGTGTGTGAACGGGGAGGGGAGTGGGTCATTGGTGTGTGAACGGGGAGGGGAACGGGTCACTGGTGTGTGAACGGGGAGGGGAGTGGGTCACTGGTGTGTGAACGGGGAGGGGAGTGGGTCACTGGTGTGTGAACGGGGAGGGGAGTGGGTCACTGGTGTGTGAACTGGGAGGGGAGTGGGTCACTGGTGTGTGAACGGGGAGGGGAACGGGTCACTGGTGTGTGAACGGGGAGGGGAACGGGTCACTGGTGTGTGAACGGGGAGGGGAGTGGGTCACTGGTGTGTGAACGGGGAGGGGAACGGGTCACTGGTGTGTGAACGGGGAGGGGAGTGGGTCACTGGTGTGTGAACGAGGAGGGGAGTGGGTCACTGGTGTGTGAACGAGGAGGGGAGTGGGTCACTGGTGTGTGAACGGGGAGGGGAGTGGGTCACTGGCGTGTGAACGAGGAGGGGAGTGGGTCACTGGTGTGTGTGAACGGGGAGGGGAGTGGGTCACTGGTGTGTGAACGGGGAGGGGAACGGGTCACTGGTGTGTGAACGGGGAGGGGAGTGGGTCACTGGTGTGTGAACTGGGAGGGGAGTGGGTCACTGGTGTGTGAACGGGGAGGGGAACGGGTCACTGGTGTGTGAACGGGGAGGGGAGTGGGTCACTGGTGTGTGTGAACGGGGAGGGGAGTGGGTCACTGGTGTGTGAACGGGGAGGGGAGTGGGTCACTGGTGTGTGAACGAGGAGGAGAGTGGGTCACTGGTGTGTGAACGGGGAGGGGAGTGGGTCACTGGTGTGTGTGAACGGGGAGGGGAGTGGGTCACTGGTGTGTGAATGAGGAGGGGAGTGGGTCACTGGTGTGTGAACGGGGAGGGGAATGGGTCACTCCTGGAGGCTATGGGTCAGGTGAGGTAATTTTCTGCCTTTTATCTCGTCTCCAGTTGGAGAGGAGGATGACTCAGCCTCTGGTGGAACTGCAGGCCGAGGGGGAGTGGGTACCCGGCAAGGACGCCATCATCTCCTACTGCCCGGCGCAAGACTACTCAAGCAGCTCCTGGGACTGGATTGGACTCTTCAAGGTAACAGAAACAGGCCTTTCAGCCCATCTAGTCCATGCTGCTATCGCATACCCCTCCCATCCATGTAGCTATCCAAATTGTTGAAATCAGTATCAACCCCACATCCACCATTTGTGCTGGCAGCCCGTTCCACACTCATACAACCCACTAAGTGAAGAAGTTCCCCTTCGTGTTCCCCTTAAACATTCACCTTTCACCCTTAACCCATGACCTCTGGTTGTAGTCCCACCCAACCTCATTGGAAAAAGCCTACTTGCATTTACCCTGTCTATACCCCTCATAATTTTGTATGCCTCTATCAAATCTCCTTAGCTTCAGGGAACACCCACCTATTCAGCCTTTCCTAAAACTGGAGACCTGGCAACATCCTTGTAAATTTTCTCTGCAGCCTTTCAACCTTATTTACATCTTTCCTGTAGTTTGGTGACTAAAACTGCACAAAATACTCCAAATTACGCCTCAGCAATGTCTCGTACACCTTCAACATATCATCACAACTCCTGTGCTCAGTACATTGATTTACGAAGGCCAATGTACCACAAACTTTCTTTGTGATTCTATCTACATTTGAAGCCACTCTCAACAAGTTATAGACGTGCACTCCCAAATCCTTCTGTTCCACAGAGAGATTGGAGAAGGGAGGGATCTGGGAATATAGATCCAGAACTCCTGGAAGGTGGTGTCACAGGAAGGGAGGGCTGGAAAGGAAGCTTTTGGTGCATGAGCCTCTGTAAATCAAAGTATTGTATCCTATCACACTCTGCACTGTGTAACATCTCCAACAGTACTGTGGTTACCCACCCAGACAACTCCAACAGTGTCTGACCTGACCAAATCTGATTCCTCTGCCTCCTCTCAAGACTTGTTATAAATCTTCCTCAAAAATTGTTTGTGACCACCACTAACCTTCAAGAAACTGCTGAAAGTTATGAACAGAGCTGGGCACGTCATTGAAACCAGCCTTCGCTCCATGTCTACACTTCTCTCTGCCTCAGCATAGTCAAAGACCCCACCCCCCCAGAGCACTCTCTCTTCTCCCCCCTGCCATCGGGCAGAAGATACGAAAACCTGAAAGCACGTCCCACCAAGCTCAAGGACAGCTTCTACCCCCGTTACAAAACTACTGAATACTCCCCTAGTTACCATAATATGCAACTCTTGACCTCATAATTTGTGGGAGGGGTGGTACTGAGGGAGGGTCACACTGTGGGAGGGGTGGTACTGAGAGAGGGTCACACTGTGGGAGGGGTGGTACTGAGGGAGGGTCACACTGTGGGAGGGGTGGTACTGAGGGAGCATCGCACTGTGGGAGGGGCTGTGAGGGAGCATCACACTGTGGGAGGGGTGGTACTGAGGGAGGGTCACACTGTGGGAGGGGTGGTCCCGAGGGAGGGTCACACTGTGGGAGGGGTGGTACTGAGAGAGGGTCACACTGTGGGTGGGGTGGTACTGAGGGAGCATCGCACTGTGGGAGGGGCTGTGAGGGAGCATCACACTGTGGGAGGGGTGGTACTGAGGGAGGGTCACACTGTGGGAGGGGTGGTACTGAGGGGGGGTCACACTGTGGGAGGGGTGGTACTGAGGGGGGGGTCACACTGTGGGAGGGGTGGTACCGAGGGAGGGTCACACTGTGGGAGGGGTGGTACCGAGGGAGAGTCACACTGTGGGGGGGGTGGTACTGAGGGAGGGTCACACTGTGGGGGTGGTGGTACTGAGGGAGGGTCACACTGTGTGAGGGGTGGTACTGAGGGAGGGTCACACTGTGGGAGGGGTGGTACTGAGGGAGGGGTGAGTTGGAGTGAGGGGTGTGGTGTCCAGATTGGAGGGGAAGCCACTGAGGACCTTTCCTACCGCAGGTGGGATTCCGAAGTCCCAGGGACTATGTGACGTATCTCTGGGTGAAAGATGATGAGCTACTGGTTAATGAAGACATTTATCAGGTGAGTGAAACCCCTTTTCCACTCCCTCCCCCCCGCGGCTGCAACACAGCAAGCCCACAACTCACTAACTCGAAACGGTACATCATTAGAATGTGGGAGGAGACCCACAAAGTCTCGGGGAGAATGTACAATCTCCTTGCAGAACCCTGACCACCGGTGATGTACAGCGTTACGCTAACCGTCTTGTTATCGTGCTGCCCTGCCGTGGGCCTTTTGTTCAATGGAACTGTTTTTCTTCTGAATGCTGTTTTTCTGATGTTGAGTGTCTGTGATAGTTGCAGCAGCATTATTTCCTGGATTCAATTCCCCCCACTGTCTGTAAGGAGTTTGTAGGTTCTCCCCGTGACCACGTGGGTTTCCTCTGGCACTCCGGTTTCCTTGCGCAGTCCAAGGACGTTCCGGTTGATAGGTTAATTGGTCACACGGGTGTAATTGGGCAGCATGGACCCACTGGGACAAAGCTCCTGTTACCATGCTGGATCGCTGGATCTCTGCATCTCTAAACAAACATTTCTAAACAAATATTTAAGAAGTAAGTTTTACTTTCCTTCTGTGCCTCCACGGAGCTTTTTGATCGTTCATTACGTGCTGTGTCTCAGGCACCTGTTCATCTGACAATTCACCCAGTTTTAACTTTGAGCTGGTCGATACTCCGAGGGCAGGGTTTCTCCCCGGTCGATACTCCGAGGGCAGGGTTGTCCCCGGTCGATACTCCGAGGGCAGGGTTTCTCCCAGTCGATACTCCGAGGGCAGGGTTGTTCCCGGTCGATACTCCGAGGGCAGGGTTTCTCCCAGTCGATACTCCGAGGGCAGGGTTGTTCCCGGTCGATACTCCGAGGGCAGGGTTTCTCCCAGTCGATACTCCGAGGGCAGGGTTGTTCCCGGTCGATACTCCGAGGGCAGGGTTTCTCACCGGTCGATACTCCAAGGGCAGGGTTTCTCCCGGTCGATACCCCGAGGGCAGGGTTTCTCCCCGGTCGATACTCCGAGGGCAGGGTTGTTGCCGGTCGATACTCCGAGGGCAGGGTTGATACTCTGAACAGCAGTGTTTCTTTTCTTCACCCATCAGGTGTTTCTGAACGGTGAGGATGTCCCAGAGGATGCAGGGGACTACATACTCTGCTACTACAGCAGCAACATGGACTGTATCGTCGGGGTTAGCTGCCCATTCCAGGTATCCAGAGCCCAGCCTGCTGGGCAGGGCCGAGAGAACTTTGTCACATTGTGGGAGGGGCGGTACTGGGGGTCTGGCCCACCATGGCAGGGGCGGTACTGGGGAGGACCCCACTTTGGGTGGGATGGTACTGGAAGTCTGAGCAGTGGTACTTTAAAGGGGAGGGGTGTGTGGACGCACTATGGGTAGAATCACACAGGGTGCCCCCACTGTGGGAGGGGTGGTACTAGTGGTGGGTACAGGCTCCTTTGTGGGAGGGGCATCACTGGGAGGTGGGCCCCACTGTGGGGAAGGGTCACACTGAGGGCGGCCCCACTGTGGGAGGGGTGATAGTGGGGGTCAGACCCATTGAGGGGAGGGGTGGGGGTGGGCCCCACAGTGGGAGAAGCGGTACTGGGGGTGGGGGGGCTGCCCGATTGTTGAGGCAGGAACTGGGACTCCGTCTGCCTCAGGTGGGCGGTTAATTCCCCATGGCCCGCAGGTTTGTGGTGGGAGACAGGAATCCACCCCAGACCCTTGTGGCCAATCCCTGCCCCACCATCAGTGACCAGACACATCCTGATGCCTCTGTGGGATCACAGTGTGCTTGCCTTACTTTTCTGTGCGGAGACGCTGGATGATCGCTTCACCTGGGGGAGCCCTTCACTTCTTCCCAAACTGTGCCCCTGCAGATCCTGCCGGAATGTGCCGGAAGCCCTTTGGAGATGGACGCCGGGACGGAGATGTGCGACGCCCAGGCTCACGGTGATTCAGATACGTGCTGAGGTCTGCATTTACGTACGCCCACCGTGAGAGGAGAGGGAGAGATCCCGTACCCAAAGTGAACTGCTTTCCGTCCCTCGGGCCTCGGACCCGGTGACTCCTCCAGCGACGCACCCTGCAACTGTTCCCCTTAGATTCTAAATCAGATCGGATTGGCCAGAGTTTGGGGCCCGTCCTGAGTTCAGTGTGTGCGGAGACAAGGGGGGGGCAAAAGATTTTCATTAGCTGGGACTGTTGGCTGCTAAGTACACCACTCCACCCCACCCGGTACTACAGGTGTGTTTATTAATATTTTTACAGGCATTGCTGCCCAGCAGTGGGGATATTAATGTGTCTTACACATGTTTATCAAGCTCTAGGCACCCCCCCCCCGCCCAATCTTCTCGTCTCCTTGGACAAGGTAGCTCAGTTTCTTTGCCTCTCGTGGGACCCCTTCTCCTTGCCTCAGACAGACAGCACCTCATCCTCTCTGCTTCCGTGAGTCTGTCTCTCCCCCTCTGCCACCCCTTCCATAGGAGCTGTTAGTCCAGCACTTGGTCCCAGGTAGGATCTACCCTTACCAGTCACTTTCTCTGCAAGGAAGCTCCTCGGACAGCTGACTTTCTCTGGACCCACTCTCTTAAGTCCCTGAGAGAGCCAGACCAAAGGAGATCACCATCCCCTTCTTCACCCTCTGGTGATTGGGGCACATGCCCTCTGCCTGACCCTTCAATCCCTCCACGGGATACCCTGACGAGTGGATTAATGCAGTGGGAATATGAACAGTGTAGGGGAGAAACCATCAGCTGCCACTGACCGGCTCGTTCACCTGTAAACTTCCAGCAAGCCCCTCCCATCTGGGGATGGGAGGGACAGCCAGAGATTGTATCTATAACTCGGGTTGGAATCACCATCGTTGGGCAAACTTCCCTCCGTGCTTCAGAGCTGCTTCATCTGGAGTGACCCTGATTTCTGGATATTATCCATGTGGAAATCCAGCTCCTTCCGTCTTTGTTCGGCTGTGGCGGCCGGGGAAGGAGGATATTGGATAATAACAGAAACGGTGAGACGGTGAGAGCTTGTGGAGTTGAGGGAGGTGCAGTCTCCAGACTTGGAGAGATGCCACTCAGCCCATCCCAGCTGTCCCATCCCTTATCTGTAGGGTGACCAATTAAAGCTCTATGCACTTTTGAACTTCAGTTCCTCTCTGAACCAATCACAGCTCAAGGCCAAGTTGATCCTAATTTTTTGAGGATTCCCATGCTCCAGGATCCCTGAATCATCCAAGTCTCCAGGGCTTTTCCAGTCACTGGTCAAGTTCCCAGCATCACTAGTATTTTCAGTGTTCCCAGCATGGAACAATCAGAACCTATTCCCTGAATCCGGACCAAATCCAGTTGGTGCTGGAATTCCCAGGATCTGGCATGAAGCCGGATAGTTTCAGGCTCGGAGAGACCCCAGTTCCCAGGGTCTGGAGTCGGGAAGTTTAACTCATTTTAGTGAAGGTGAGACACAACAGATTTTAAGTGTTTTACTTCATGGACGTTTGCTTGACAATTTGTAGATATTTTTAAACAGCAGCAGATTGGCTCAGTTATCAGCTTTAAATAAAAAACATGAAAGTGATTTGGAAGTCTGTGTTTGAATGACTGACCTCGGAGTCAGTGTGTCCAGTCTCCTGTCTCTGGATCAGTCAATGTGGCCATTCCATCCTGGTCCCCCAAGGGTCAGCCAGTGCCCCTGTCCCCCGTCCCCCATCCCCGTCCCGGTCAGTGAGTCGATTGGTGCCCCGTCCTGGTCTGTGGGTCAGCCGCTGCCTCCATCCCAGTCCCAGCCCTCAGGTCGGCCGATGCCCCCGTCCCAGTCTGTGGGTCGACTGGTGCCCCTCTCCCCCGTCCCGGTTTGTCGGTAAGCCAGTGCCCCCATCCCAGTTCCAGTCCTCAGGTTGACCAGTGCCCCCGTCCCAGTCCGCGGGTCAGCCGATGCCTCCGTCCCCCTTCCCCATCCCATTCTCCGGGTCAGCCGATTTCCCCGTTCCCCCTTCCCCATCCCATTCTCCGGGTCAGCCGATTTCCCCGTTCCCCCTTCCCCATCCCATTCTCCGGGTCAGCCGATTTCCCTGTCCCCCTTCCCCTTCCCCATCCCATTCTCCGGGTCAGCCGATTTCCCCGTTCCCCTTCCCCATCCCATTCTCCGGGTCAGCCGATGCCTCCGTCCCCCTTCCCCATCCCATTCTCCGGGTCAGCCGATTTCCCCGTTCCCCCTTCCCCATCCCATTCTCCGGGTCAGCCGATTTCCCCGTTCCCCCTTCCCCATCCCATTCTCCGGGTCAGCCGATTTCCCCGTTCCCCCTTCCCCATCCCATTCTCCGGGTCAGCCGATTTCCCTGTCCCCCTTCCCCTTCCCCATCCCATTCTCCGGGTCAGCCGATTTCCCCGTTCCCCTTCCCCATCCCATTCTCCGGGTCAGCCGATTTCCCCGTTCCCCCTTCCCCATCCCATTCTCCGGGTCAGCCGATTTCCCTGTCCCCCTTCCCCTTCCCCATCCCATTCTCCGGGTCAGCCGATTTCCCCGTTCCCCCTTCCCCATCCCATTCTCCGGGTCAGCCGATTTCCCTGTCCCCCTTCCCCTTCCCCATCCCATTCTCCGGGTCAGCCGATGCCTCCGTCCCCCTTCCCCATCCCATTCTCCGGGTCAGCCGATTTCCCCATTCCCCCTTCCCCATCCCATTCTCTGGGTCAGCCGATTTCCCCGTCCTCCTTCCCCATCCCATTCTCCGGGTCAGCCGATTTCCCCGTCCCCCTTCCCCATCCCATTCTCCGGGTCAGCCGATTTCCCCGTCCTCCTTCCCCATCCCATTCTCCGGGTTGGCTGGTGCGCCCGTCCCGGTCCTGGTCCCAGTCCGCGAGTTGGTCAGTGCCCCTGTACTCCTGGTCTGCAGGTCGGTCAGTGCGTGTCCTGTTGCCCAGGTACTGGGCTCTGCTGGTGAAGTTCATGGAGATTCCACAGGCTGGGGGTGGGGGGTCGTACTCCCTGGACCGGATTTGGGAGACAGTAAACAAGTCGCTTCTGAGCCAGGAATGGAATTACTATGACTGGGAAATGTTTCATATACTTGTGTCACAGAGGAGTGGGGAACACCATGGACAGTTTTGAGTGTCTGTGGGTGTGAATGGGGCAGTGAGGGAGGGGTGAGTGTGGATGAGGGCATTCTGAGCAGTGGGGAGACGGGGGTACATTCTTTCTCCACAAACCAGCATCGATCCCAGTGTTGGGTTAGGCCCACGTCCTGGACATTCCCACTCTCTCTAGCAGTTTCCAAACACGGGGCAGCACGGTAGCAATGTGCCACGAAATGCTTTACAGGGCCAGTGATTGGAGTTCAATTCTTGCTGCTGTCTGTAAGGAGTTTGACCGTTCTCCTCTGGGTGCTCTGAAAGGAGTTTGAACATTCTCCTCTGGGTGCTCTGTAAGGAGTTTGTACGTTCTCCTCTGGGTGCTCTGAAAGGAGTTTGTACGTTCTCCTCTGGGTGCTCTGTAAGGAGTTTGAACATTCTCTGGGTGCTCTGTAAGGAGTTTGAACGTTCTCTGAGTGCTCTGTAAGGAGTTTGACCATTCTCTGGGTGCTCTGTAAGGAGTTTGACCGTTCTCCTCTGGGTGCTCTGAAAGGAGTTTGAACATTCTCCTCTGGGTGCTCTGTAAGGAGTTTGTACGTTCTCCTCTGGGTGCTCTGAAAGGAGTTTGTACGTTCTCCTCTGGGTGCTCTGTAAGGAGTTTGAACATTCTCTGGGTGCTCTGTAAGGAGTTTGAACATTCTCTGGGTGCTCTGTAAGGAGTTTGAACGTTCTCTGAGTGCTCTGTAAGGAGTTTGACCATTCTCTGGGTGCTCTGTAAGGAGTTTGTATGTTCTCCTCTGGGAGCTCTGTAAGGAGTTTGTACGTTCTCTGGGTGCTCTGTAAGGAGTTTGAACGTTCTCTGGGTGCTCTGTAAGGAGTTTGAACGTTCTCCGGGTGCTCTGTAAGGGGTTTGTACGTTCTCCTCTGGGTGCTCTGTGAGGAGTTTGAACATTCTCTGGGTGCTCTGTAAGGAGTTTGAACGTTCTCCTCTGGGTGCTCTGTAAGGAGTTTGAACATTCTCCTCTGGGTGCTCTGTAAGGAGTTTGAACGTTCTCCTCTGGGTGCTCTGTGAGGAGTTTGTACGTTCTCCTCTGGGTGCTCTGTAAGGAGTTTGTATGTTCTCCTCTGGGAGCTCTGTAAGGAGTTTGTACGTTCTCTGGGTGCTCTGTAAGGAGTTTGTACGTTCTCTGGGTGCTCTGTAAGGAGTTTGAACATTCTCTGGGTGCTCTGTAAGGAGTTTGAACCTTCTCCTCTGGGTGCTCTGTGAGGAGTTTGAACGTTCTCTGGGTGCTCTGTAAGGAGTTTGAACGTTCTCCGGGTGCTCTGTAAGGAGTTTGTACGTTCTCCTCTGGGTGCTCTGTGAGGAGTTTGTACGTTCTCCTCTGGGTGTTCTGTAAGGAGTTTGAACGTTCTCCTCTGGGTGCTCTGTAAGGAGTTTGAACATTCTCTGGGTGCTCTGTAAGGAGTTTGTACGTTCTCCTCTGGGTGCTCTGTAAGGAGTTTGAACATTCTCCTCTGGGTGCTCTGTAAGGAGTTTGAACATTCTCTGGGTGCTCTGTAAGGAGTTTGTACGTTCTCCTCTGGGTGCTCTGTAAGGAGTTTGTACGTTCTCCTCTGGGTGCTCTGTAAGGAGTTTGAACGTTCTCCTCTGGGTGCTCTGTAAGGAGTTTGTACGTTCTCTGGGTGCTCTGTAAGGAGTTTGAACGTTCTCTGGGTGCTCTGTAAGGAGTTTGAACATTCTCTGGGTGCTCTGTAAGGAGTTTGTACGTTCTCCTCTGGGTGCTCTGTAAGGAGTTTGTACGTTCTCCTCTGGGTGCTCTGTAAGGAGTTTGAACGTTCTCCTCTGGGTGCTCTGTAAGGAGTTTGTACGTTCTCTGGGTGCTCTGTAAGGAGTTTGAACGTTCTCTGGGTGCTCTGTAAGGAGTTTGTACGTTCTCCTCTGGGTGCTCTGTAAGGAGTTTGAACGTTCTCCTCTGGGTGCTCTGTAAGGAGTTTGAACGTTCTCTGGGTGCTCTGTAAGGAGTTTGAACGTTCTCCTCTGGGTGCTCTGTAAGGAGTTTGAACGTTCTCCGGGTGCTCTGGTTCTCTCCTACAGTCCAAGGACGTACAGGTTAGAGTCAGCAAGTTGTGGGCTTGCTATGTTGACACCAGAAACGCCCCCAGCGCATCCTCGGACTGTGATTGTTGACTGAAGCAACACATTTCACTGTGTGTTTGTGATTTTTTTTAAAAAAAGCAAATTTCTAATCCCTGAATAACGAAATGTATTTAAAACTGCCGATAAAATGACAAATAATTCTCAAGTAGTTTATTAGAAAAGGCGTTGTTGATGGCAAGGTTCAGATACTTTGGGAAGTGCGTAGGAAACTGACAAAGGCATAAAATAAAGGTGCTGCTGTTGGTGTTATAGTTCTGTTTGTACACACCGTCGTATCTCCACGCTGGGGGGATGGGGTGCTGCTCTAGAAGTAATTGATGGAGATGGAGTTCCTGAGGTTCATGCATTGAACATCATCGATGTAAAGAGAGTTACTCTTGATTTCAATCTCTTCTTCCAGGGCCAGCTGATTGCGACGCAGTCCCCGTAGTTCAGCCTTTGCTTGTGCCAGCGTTGTCCGCAACCTGCGTCACAACACCTGTTTACTGCATTGTTAGCAACGTCACCCCCAGGCAATGCCGCCTTCGATTAAAGCAGGACCCTCCTCCCCTTAACCCCGCAGGGGTTAATGAGATTGGCTTCTTATTGTCACACGGTGTAAGATTGTGCGGGTCTGAATCTGTGAAATTCATTGCCACTAACAGTTGTGGAGGCCAAGTCATTGGGTATATTTAAAGGTTCTTGATTAGTCAGGGCATAAAGATTACAAGGAGAAGGCAAGAGAATGGGGCTGAGCGGGGTAATAAATCAGCCATCCGGACTCGATGGCCCGAATGGCCTAATTCTCCTCTTGCCTTATACAGTGAACAGCTTGTCTCGCATGCTGTTCATACAAATCAAATCATTACATTGACTTGTGAGTGGAAGGGTTGTTTAGTATGTAGATGACACAAAGGTTGGTGGTGTGAGGATGGCGTAGAAGGTTGTCGTACCTTACGATGGGACATCGATGGGATGCAGAGCTGAGCTGAGAGGTGACAGATGGGGCTCACTCCAGAAAAGTGTGAAGTGATTCACATCGGCAGGTTGAACTTGGAGGCAGAGTCCAGGGTTAATGGCAGGATTGTTAACAGTGTGGAGGAACAGAGGGACCTTGGGGTTCACATCCATAGATCCCTCAAAGTTGCAGCACAATTTGACAGGGAGGTCAAGAAGGTGTGTGGTGTATTGGCCTTCATTAGTTGGGGGATTGAGTTCAAGAGTCATAAGGTAACGTTGCAGCTCTATAAAACCCTGGTTGGACCACACTTGGAACATTATGTTTAGTTCTGGTCACCTTGTTGTAGGAAGATGTGGAAGGTTTAGAACAGGGGTTCCCAACGTTTTTTATGCCACGGACCCCTACCATTAACTGAGGGGTCTGTAGACCCCAGATCGGGAACCCGTGCAGTGGGGATTCACCGGGATCCCTAGATTTAACAGAGCATGTTTTATGAGGATAGGTTGACCAAGCTCGAGCTTTTTTCTTCAGAGTGGGGGGGGATGAGAGGTGACTTGATAGAGGTGTATAAGACGATAAGAGTGGACAGCCAGAGACTTCCCCAGGGAGGAAATGGCTAATTCAAAGCAGCATAATTTTAAGGTGATTGGAGGAAAGTATAGGGAGTAGGCAGTAGGTAAAGGGCCTGTTTCTGTGCTGTACTTTTCTGTGACTATGGGGAGATGCCAGAGTTAGTTGTTTTACACAGAGTGATGGGTGTGTGGAATACACAGTCGGGGGTTGGCGTCGAGGCAGATACATCAGGGACATTTAAGAGACTCTTAGATAGGCACATGGATGATTGAAAAATGGAGGGTTATGTGGGAGGGGAGGATAAGATTGATCTTAGAGTAGGTTAAGAGATCAGCACAACATGGTCAGCTGAGAGATCTGTACATTTCTCCATTCTAATGTGTCTGGTTTTAGATTCCTCTACCCTGGGAAAAAGATTGTGACCATTTATCCCACCGACGTGCCCCATAGTTTATAAACCTCAGTCAGGTTACCCCTCAGCCTCAAACTCTCCAGAGAAAAGGCAGTCTCTCCTTATAACACAACATCCTTGTGAATCTTTTCTGCCCTCTCTCCAGATTATTAATATCCTCCCTATTGCTAAGTGACCAGAATTGCACACACGTGCAATGTTACAAACAGACTGACATCCCAACTCTTGTGCTCAATATGACCGAGTAAAGATTGTTGACTCAAATCAGGAGTCTGCAGATGACGTGAAAAGTGGTGTCATTGATATCCCACAGGGTGATATTGGGAGAAAGGCAGAGCAGAGCAAGGTGGATACATGGGAGGCCCACTGAGGGTAGGACATTGACAGGGAATGGCGGGGAACAGATTGCCCAACGACCCCTGAAGCTAACATGAGAGGTAGAGTAGTGGTGAATAAGTCCCAGGGAGCTCGGCAGGATGGGGCATTTCAGTTATGAAGAGACACTGTTCGGCTGAACAACACACAAAATGCTGGAGGACCTCAGCAGGTCAGGCAGCATCTGTGGAGGAGAATAAACAGTTGATGTTTTGGACCAAGACCCTTCATCAGGCCGAAGTGTCGACTGTTTGTTCTTTTCCATCGATGCTGCCTGGCCTGCTGAGTCCCTCCAGCATTTCGTGCGTGTTACTTGGATTTCCAGCATCTGCAGAATCTCTTGTGTTTGTGACTGAGCCTGGGTTTGTATTCCTTGCTGGAGGTTGGAGGGGCACCTGATAGAGGTGGGCAAAATTATGGAGGGGGAGAGACAGAAACAGGATTAGGCCCTCAAGCTTATCCCATTATCCAATATGACCATGGCAGATCACTGCTGACCTCAACTCCTCACGGGCCAGATCCCCAAAGCACACGTGTACCTGATCTTTTAAATATTTATCTACCACCTCTTTAGAACATAGAACAGTACAGCACAGCACATTACAGGCCCTTTTGGCCCACGATGTTGTGCTGACCCTTTAACCTACTGAAAGACCAGTCTCACCCTCCCCTCCCACATAGCTCTCAATTTCCCTTACATCCACATGCCTACACAAGTCCCTGATGTATCTGCTGCTACTACCACACCCGTTCCTCACACCTACCACTCTCTGTGTAAAAGCCTCCTTTCGCCATCCCCCTATACTTTCCTCCAATCACCTTAAAGTTATGCCCCCTTGTACTACCAGTTCCACCCTGGGGAAAAGTCTCTGGCTGTCCACTCCATGTCTGTTATCATCTTGCACACCTCTATCAAGTCATCTCTCATCCTCCTTCACTCCAAAGAGAAAAGCCCTTTCCTCTTAAGACATGCTCTCTAAACCAGGCAGCATCCTGTTAAACCTGCTCTTCACCCTCTCTAAAGCTTCCACTTGCTTCCTATAATGAGGGAAGCAGAAGTGAGCACCAGTGTGTTGGAAGGAGGTTTAATGGGGCTGCAACATCACCTCACTGCTCCCAAGTTTTACATTTCACGACCCCGCTGACTCTGGGGAAGGGGGTCAGGGGTTCCCCACCTCTCTGCCCCCGGCTCTGGTGCTGCGACTCACCGCTGCACATTACTCGTGATCTCCTGCACCTCACTGACGAGGCGGTGCTGGGCCAGGTCTCGCACGAGCTCCACATTGGGCCTCTTGGTCCTGGTTTCCAGGCGGGTCTCTGCCACCTTCAGGGGGCCCTCCTTGTCCATGATCGTCTTCCTCAGCAGCTCGATGTTCTTCTCCTGAGAACAGATCTCATCCATGACCTGGGGAGGGCAGAGACTTGCTGAGAAAGGCCAGAATACCAAAGTCAGAGTAAATTTATTACCAAAGTACTTAGTTGTTACCATATACACACATCTGAGATTCATTTTCCTGCAGGCACTTACAGGAATGAAAAGGAAAACAATAGAATTTATGAAAAACCATACACAAATAAAGACTGAATTACAACCAATATGCAAAAGAAGGCAAATAGTACAAATAAATAAATAACACTGGGAACTTGAGTTGTAGAATGCCCGAAAGTGAGTCTGTAGGTTGTAGGATCGGTCCAGAGTTGAGGTGAGTGAAGTTATCCACTCTGGTTCAGGAGCCTGACAGATTACAGGGTAATAACTGTTCCTGAACCTGGTGGTGTGGGACCTGAGGCTCCCGTACCTCCTGCCGGATGGTGGGGGTCCTTCATGATGTATGCTGCTTTCTTGTGACAGCACTTGACTCAGTGGTAAGGAGGGCTGCCCACGGCCAACCAGCAGCAGCCGCCGTTGACCGGGGAGCGAGTGTCCCTGCCTGGGGCAGTGTTTAGTACCGGAACCAGACGGTCCTTCACCACAGCGGGGCCGGTCTTTGCTGCTGTGCGTCTCTCTGATGAACACTGTGGGCACGCTAGGCTGGCGATGCTCGGAGGCTGCCCCAGCACACACACGGTTTATTAGTTGGTAATGCAGGCGACACATTTCACTGTGTGTTTCAATGTACACGTGACGAGGGCATGTGGTGGGGAGCATGTTTCGTGATAGAGGCCGCCTTCTTGAGGGAAATGGTCGACAGGGAGGCAGTGAGGTGCAGGGAGAAGGAATATGGAGTTGGGGTTAGGGGATGGTTTCAGCTGGTGGAGACACGGCGGGGCGGTGTTACTGGGGCGGAGACGCGGCCGGAAAGTGTTACAGGGCAGCAGCCGATGGGACCGTCTTACGGGGGCGGAGACCTTGTCGGTGCCCTGACCTTGCTGAGCTGTTTCTCCAGTTTCGATTTAGCATCTTTCGTTTCCTGAACGCGACGACGAAAAGCTCGGTTCCCACTCTCCACCTGCTTCAGCATGTCGCCAGTGGTTTCTGATAAGATGCTGTCGACGAGGGCGCACATGGTGGTGGAGTTATTTTTCTGCTTGTCTGCATTGACGATGTTGCTGTTGGTGAAATCCTGCCACTCCTCAGGGCTGACGGAGCTGGAAAGACAGAGAGACACTCAGTGGCCACGTTAGTAGGTACAGGAGTGGAACCCGGTCATGATCTTCTGGTGCTGTAACCCATCCACTTCAACATTCAACATGCTGGACATCTGGAGAAGCTCTTCTGCACACCTCTATTGTAACGTGTGGCTATTAGAGTTACCCTCAGCTTGAACCACTCTGGCCATTCTCCTCTGACCTCTCTCATTAACAAGGCGCTTTTGTCACAGAACCACCACTCAATGGATGTTTTCTTTTGTTTTTCACACCACTCTCTGTAAACTCGAGAGATCGTTGCACATGAAAATTCCAGGAGATCAACCATTTCTGAGATACTCAAGTCACCCCATCTGGCACCAACAGTCAAAGTCACTTGAATGACATGTATTCCCTATTCTGATGTTTGGTTTGAACCTCTTGACCCTGTCTGCATGCTTTTGCGCATTGAGTTGCTGCCAAGTGATTGGCTGGTTAGACATTTGCATTAATGAGCTGGTGTAGGCGTCCCTAATAAAGTGGCCACTGGGTGCAGAGCACTTCAGCACAGAAACAGGCTCTTTGGCCCATCCAGTCTGTGCTGAACTGTAATTCTGCCTAGTCCCATTGACCACACCTTCACCATACCCTGCCCACCCATGTACTTACTCAATACTTCAAGTGCAGCCTAACCAAAGTTTTATACAAATTCCTTACTCTTATACTTACAGGGAAGCATACCACAAGCCTTCTCTATGGCCCTATCTCCTTGTATGCTCACTTCCAGGGAGCTCTGGACTATGGACCCAAAGATATTCTGCATGGGAGCAGAATTAGGCCACTCAGCCCATCAAGTCTGCTCTGCACTTCCATTGTGGCTGATCCTGGGTCCCATTCCCCTGCCTTCTGCAGAACAGTCCGTGGAGAGGTTGTGGAAGCACTTTTGGGAAGACTTCAGACAAAGTTAGGAATCAAAAGGTTGAGTGTCCTGAGCTGCATATATTTCAATGCAAAAGTACTGCAGGACAGGCAGACCATAGTACTGAAGATGAGGCAGCTGGTTTACAAACAGAGGCAATGCATAGTGATGAGAGGCTGTTATTAGGGCAAAATCGCAGTCAGCAGGGTGAGTTGCAATGTAAAAGGCAGACAAAATGGAAAAGGGTCATATGGGATTGAAGGTGTTATATTTGAATGCACACAGTATAGGGAATAAGGAAGATAAACTTACAACACAGTTGCAGATTTTGGCAGGTATGATGTTGTAGGTATCACTGCATCACTAAGCTGGGAGCTTAATGTCTAAGGATACACATTGTATTGAAAGGACAGGCAGGAAGGCAGAGGGACGGGGTTGCTCTGTGGGTAAAGTATGAAATCAAATCATTAAAAAGAGGTGACACATGGTCAGAAGGTGTTCAATCATTGTGGATAGAGCTAAGGAACGGCAAAGGTAAAAAGACCCTGATGGGAGTTGTATACAGACCCCACAAACAGTAGTAAGGATGTGGACTACAAATTACAATGGCCGATAGTAAATGCATGCCAAAAAGTCAATGTTACAATAATCTTGGGGGATTTCAATGTACAGGTAGACTGGGGAAATAACGATTCCTAAAAGCAGGATTTCTCAAGTGCCTGTGAGATGGCTTTTTAGAGCAGCTCATGGTTGAGCCCACGAGAGGATCAGCTATTCTGGATTGGGTGTTGTGCAATGATCTGGAATTGATTAGAGAGTTTAAGGTAAAAGAACCCTTAGGGGAAAGTGATCGTAATATGATCGAAATCACCCTAAAATTTGAGAGGGAGAAGCTAAAGTCAGATGTATCAGTATTACAGTGGAGTAAAGGGAATTACAGAGACATGACAGAGGAGCTGGCCAGAATTGATTGGAAAAGAACACTGGCAGGGATGATGGCAGGGCAGCAATGGCTGGAATTTGTGGGAGCAATTCAGAAGGCACAGGATATGTACATCCCAAAGAGGAAGAAGTATTCTAAAGGAAAGATGACACAACCACGGCTAACAACAGCAGTCGAAGCCAACGAGAGGGCATGTAATGGTGCAAAGTCAGAAAATTGGGAAGCTTTTAAATACCAACAGAAGGCAATTAAAAAAAGTAATTAAAAAGGTAATGGTGGAATACAAAAGTAAGCTAGCCAATAATAAAGATGTTACCAGAAATTTCTTCAGATACATAAAGTGTAAAAGAGAGGCAAGAGTGAATATCTAACCACTGGAAAACGATGCTGTAATGGTAGTAACGGAGGACAACAAAATGGTGGTTGAACTGAATCAGTCTTCACTGTGGACGACACTAGCAGTATGATGGAAGTTCCAGGTGTCAGGGGTTATGAAGTGCGTGAAGTTACCATAACTAGAGAGAAGGTTCTTGGGAAACTGAAAGGTCTGAAGGTAGATAAATCACCTGGACCAGATAATGTACACCCCAGAGTTCTGAAAGAGGTAGCGGAACAGATCGTGGAGGCATTAGTAATGATCTTTCAAGAACCACTAGATTCTGGAATGCTCCCAGAGACTGGAAAATTGCAAATGTCACTCCACTCTTCAAGAAGAGAGAGAGGCAGAAAAAAGGAAACTACTTCACCTACCACCTCACCAGCCCCTGCATCCAGCACATAATTCTCCATAACCTCCATCATCTCCAACGGGATCTCACCACCAAGCACATCCTTCCCTCCCCCACACTTTCTGCTTTCCGCAGGGATCACTCCCTACACGGCTCCCTTGTCCAATCGTCTCTCCCCACTGATCTCCCTCCTGGCACCTACCCTTGCAAGTGGAACAAGTGCTACACCTGCCCCTACACCTCCTCCCTCACCACCATTCAGGGCCCAAACAGTCCTTCCAGGCGAGGTGACATTTCACCTGTGAGTCTGTTGGGGTCATATACTGTATCTGGTGCTCCTGGTGTGGCCTCCTGTATATCGGTGAGACCCAACATATATTGGGAGACCGCTTCGCTGAGCACCTACATTCCACCTGCCAGAAGAAGCGCGATCTCCCAGTGGCCACCCATTGCAAAGGAGGCTCATGAAAAGATTGCAGGATTGAATGACTTGTTACCTGAAGAGTGTTTAATGGCTCTGGATCTGTATTCACTGGAATTCAGAAGAATGAGGGGTGACCTCATTGAAACCTACCAAATGGTGAAAGGCCTTGATAGAGCGGACGCGGATAGAATGTTTCCTGTGGTGGGAGGGTCTAACTGGCCCATAATTTCCTTTCTTCTTCCTATATCTCTTCTTAAAGCGTGGAGTGATATTTGCAATTTTCCAGTCCTCTGGAAACATTCCAGTATCTAGTGATTCTTGAAAGATCATTACTAATGCATCCACAATCTCTTCAGCTACATCTTTCAGAACCCTGGGTGTAGTCCACCTGGTCCAGGTGACTGATCTACCTTCAGATTTTTCAGCTTCCCAAACACCTTCTCCCTAGTAATGGTAACTGCACTCACTTCTGCCCCCCGGCACTCTGCCAGTGTCTTCCACAGAGATGACTGACACAAAATGCTTATTAAGTTCTTCCACCATTTCTTTTTTCCCTATTACAATCTACCCAGCATCATTTTCCAGAGGTCCAATATCCACTCTCACCTCTTTTACTCTTCATATATCTGAAAAAACTTATTGCACTCTCTTTTATATTATTGGCTAGCTTATCTTCATATTCATCTTTTCCTTCTTTATGGCTTTTTTACTTGCCTTTCTAACAGTCTCTTAAAATGTCTCTAATGTCTCTGCCTCTCCTACCATCCCTGGCAGAGCATTAAGAAGGCATATGGTGCGTTGGCCCTTCATTAGTCAGGGGATTGAGTTTAAGAGCAATGAGGTAATGTTGCAACTCTATAAAACCCTGGTTAGACCACACTTGGAATATTGTGCTCAGTTCTGCTTGTCTCATTATAGGAAGGATGGGGAAGCTTTAGAGAGGGTGCAGAGGAGACTTACCAGGATGCTGGCCGGATTAGAGAGCGTGTCTTATGAGGACAGGTTGAGTGAGCTCGGGATTTTCTCTTTGGAGTGAAAGAGCAGAAGAGTTGACCAGGTACAGGTGTACAAGATGATACGACGCATAGGTAGAGTGGACAGCCAGAGAATTTGTCTCAAGATGGAAATTGCTGATATGAGGGGACATAACTCCAAGGTGATTGGAGGGAAGTACAGCGGGAGGGGGAGGGTTACACAGAGAGTGGAGTGGTGAGTGTGTGAAACTTCCTGCTGAGGAGGTGGGAGAGGCGGATACATTAGGGACTTTTAAGAGACTCTTAGACGGGCACACGGATGGGCAATGTGGGAAAGAAGGGTTAGACTGATCTTAGAGTAGGTTATAAGGGTCTGTACTGTGCTGTTTTGTTCTATGTATCTTGACAAACATCTTCTGCAACCTCTCAAAGTTTCCACATCCTTCCTGTAATGGGGAGACCAGAACTGCAGCTAACAAAAGTTCTATAAAGTTGCAACATGACTTCCTGTCTCATACACTCAATGCCCCAATCGAGAAAGGCAAGTGTGTCGTATGCCTTCTTTACCACCCAACCTCGTTGCATGGTCATTTTCTGCAAGCTATGGACATACCTCTGTAAATCTGTTAAAGGTCTGTGTACTCGTGCATCACAAGAGAGCACCCAAAGTGCCAGCTCACACTCACTCAGATTAAACCCCACATGCAGCCTCCCTACCCATACCTGTAACTGTCCACTCCACTGATCTTTCAATCACCTACAGACATTAACCCACTCTGTTCCACTTTCATCCATTTATATAGTGTAATCAGTGGATTCCCTTTAACTGAGCTATCAGTTAATCAGGGCAGACATTTATTTGAGAGAAAAACTAATCATAAAATAGCCACCAACCCTTGCCATTCAATGCCATTACCATGATCAGATGTATAGATGGAGTAGACAGCCAGAGACTTTTTCCCATACCAGGGGAAATCACTTTAAGGTGATCAGAGGAGAGTATCGGGGGGCTGGGATGTCAGTGGCAGGTTTTTACACAGAGTGGTGGGTGTATGGAACACTCTGTCGGGAGTGGCAGTAGAGGCAGATACATTAGGGACATTCAAGAGAGTCTTAGATAAGCAGATGGGTGATAGAAAAATGGAGGGTTCTGTGGGAGGGAAGGGTTAGATCAGGAGTTCCCAACCCTGGGTCCACAGACCTCTTGGTTAATGGTAGGGGTCCATAGCTCAAAAAAAAAGTCGAGAACCTTTGAGTTGGATTGATCTTGACGAGGTTAAAAGATCAGCACAACATTGTGGGCCGAAGGGCCTGTACTGTTCTATGTTAATCTCCAAATATTTAGTAAAAACATCTTGATTTCCATCTCAGCAGATGTATAAACACCCACAGTTTCCACCCTGCCCTCTCCCTCCCAAACGGTCACAAAACTTGCACAATTTGTGAAATTACTTGACCCTGGGAATTCTATAATTCTGAGGAAACTCGTTATTCATCTGGAATAACGAGCAGAGAGTTTCCTGTATAATGTGAGGTTCCTGTCTCCCTCACATGCAGCTCTGAAATTGGGACTTACCTTCCCTCAGTCCTGATGACATTGGACCAGTAGTCGATGTCTGGGGAGTTGTTGGTGAGATTAGCGGTGAACTTGTCCACCTTCAGGGCAGTGGCCTTGTCTTGCAAATCCTTCTCCAGGTAAAACTTAGCCATTCGGTTTAACCTGGGTGGAAGCAGAAAGCAGTGAGCGGGGCTGTTTCCTCATTACTGCCCCCAGGTGAACCACTCCGGGAGGCCCCAGGCTTCCTCCCTGCACACGAAGCACATCCAGAGCCATGGGCTCTTCGGTAAAACAGCAGAATGAGAGTTAATGGCACGGGTATTAGTCAGCAAATAGCACGGTTGTTTTGCAGCAGCAGAACACACAATACACAATAATAAAAAATACCGGGACTTGATACAGGATACTCTCCACTGTGCATCTGTAGGAGTTTGTCAAAGTTTTAGATGACATGCCAAATCTGAGCAAACTTTGATTAACGTAGAGGTGCTGCCATACCTTCTTTGTAATGACAGAAGTACTGGACCCAGAACGGATCTTCTGAAATAATGCCAAGGGACGTAAAGGTATTGACACTCCCTTCCTCCAATCCCATGCTGTGTACATACATCTACTGATGCCTCTGGACACATCTTCAGTGATGTTCCTGGAATCATCCGGTGTTTCAGGTCTTTCAACATCATACAACCTCCTCCAGGTGACCCAGCCGGGGCTGATCAGACCCCAGCTTGTGTCCAGATGGCTGGCTACTTATGACTCCATGGCTCCCCTCTTCTGAGCCACAGCCACCTTGAGGCCCTCTCTGCTGCATCCGTGGTACTGCGGATGGCTCTCCTCTTCCTCTCTCCCTCGGTGCCCAAAATGCTGAAGGCTCTAACTGAGGAACGGGCTACGAATCCCCTACAACCAACCTCCACTGGGAGACACCTCGCTCTCCATCCAGCCTGCTGACAGTTGCTGACCAGTTCTGTGTACTTGGAGAGCTTCCTTTCAAAGGCCTCCTCCAAGCGATCCTCCCATGGGACTGTCAGCTCCAGCAGCACCACTTGCTTAGTAGACTCAGACACAAGGACAATGTCGGGTCGCAGGGTGGTGGCTGCGATATGGTTGGGGAACTTCAGCTGCCGTTCGAGGTCCACCAACAGCTGCCAGTCCCTTGCAGAGGTCAGAATGCCTGCAGATGTTCTTTTGTTGGGTATTGGCTGCTCCCCAGCTCTGACAAAGGCAATGGTCTGCTTGGAGGGTCGGGACCGCTGCGCCCACCAACTCCTGAGGACTGGCTCTTGGGCCTCTGGTTCCTTCCTCCTGTCGTCAATAATCAGCTCATTGGTTTTGCTGAGGTTGAGTGAGGGGTTCTTGTGGCACCACTCAGCTGATTTTCAATCAGAACTGCCCCTCCCACAGCGTAACCTTCCCTTAGGACTTGTGTTGCCTGGGTTCACGTACCCCTCAGCAGTGGGACCAGCCCGTGACCTGTGGAAGACAAATCAAGCCTGTGCCACGTACTGCTGTGTCTACACCCACCTGAGCTGTTCCTCGGTCTGCTCAGCCGTGCGCTTCAGCAGGGCGATGACCCCCTGGAAAACCTCCGCCTCCTTCAGCAGCTCCCGTTCCACCTCGTCATGGACCAAGTCGATCCCCACTCGCTTTTCCCTGCAGGGCCAACACAGAACACTCACTGCACTGGGAGAGGGGAATTAAATCCCAGTGTGTGTCAGACACACAGCCACTGTCAGTCCAAGTCAGTCCCACCCTGATCACAGATTTCACCCACTTACTTCTCCTGGTCTGAGACCTCACCTACACCCACCCCTGATCCAGAACCTCACCCCCGATCCAGAACCTCATCCCACCCACCCTGATCCAGAACCTCACCTCACCCCACCCACCCCTGATCCAGAACCTCATCCCACCCACCCTGATCCAGAACCTCACCTCACCTCACCCCACCCACCCCTGATCCAGAACCTCATCCCACCCACCCTGATCCAGAACCTCACCCCACCCCACCCACCCCTGATCCAGAACCTCATCCCACCCACCCACCCCTGATTCAGAACCTCACCCCACCCCCCCACCCACCCCTGATCCAGAACCTCACCCCACCCACCCCTGATCCAGAACCTCACCCCACCCACCCTGATCCAGAACTTCACCCCACCCACCCCCGATCCAGAACCTCATCCCACCCACCCGATCCAGAACCTCACCCCACCCACCCCTGATCCAGAACCTCATCCCACCCACCCTGATCCAGAACCTCACCCCACCCCACCCACCCCTGATCCAGAACCTCACCCCACTCACCCACCCCTGATCCAGAACCTCATCCCACCTACCCTGATCCAGAACCTCACCCCACCCACCCCTGATCCAGAACCTCACCTCACCCACCCCGATCCAGAACCTCACCCCACCCACCCCAATCCAGAACCTCACCTCACCCACCCCGATCCAGAACCTCATCCCACCCACCCCTGATCCAGAACCTCACCCCACCCCACCCACCCCTGATCCAGAACCTCACCCCACCCACCCTGATCCAGAACCTCACCTCACCCATCCCTGATCCAGAACCTCACCTCACCCACCCCTGATCCAGAACCTCACCCTATCCATCCCTGATCCGGGATCTCACTCCACCCACCCCAGATGCAGGACACCACCAACCCTCTTTGTTCCAGAACCTCACCCACCCTCCTCCGTTCCAGAACATTGTCCACCTCTGATCCGGGATGCCACCCACACATGACTTGGAACCCCACACTAAGTCACCAGCTGCTGGGGTCAAAATCAGCTCAGCACCCCTCCCTGACACTGTGCGAGGATGACACTGAGACTCAGGGAACAGCAGCAGGCTATTCAGTCCCTCTAGACCAGGGGTTCCCAACATTTTTATGCCATGAGCCTCTCCCATTAACTGAGCGGTCCGTGCGCCCCAGGTTAGGAACCCCTGATTAACAGCATTAAGCACTTACACTAACAGAATGCCTGCCCCTGGCCTGGCTCCCACATCCTTCACCACTGACCCACAGTGCATGTGACAGTTATAAACCAATTCCAATTCTAATTCTGCAATGTGCTCTGTCCTCCAAATCCTTCTTCCTGAATTCTGACACACTCACACTCATTTAGTACCCCACCCACGTCATCTGCCTCCAAACATAAATCCCCTCCTTTATCCTTCCCTGGTCTTTCTCTCTCTCCAGTCATCCTCACTGTGAGTCTAAAGTGTTAAAGAACATCCAACATGTCCTTTCAAAATGAATCACTTCACACTTCTCTGGATTCAACTCATTTGCCACCTCTCAGCTGCCTTTTGTGTCATCTGTAAACTTACTAACCATTTCCTGATCCAAGGCACTTATAAAAATCACAAGAGCAGGGTTCCCAAGATCCCCATGGAACTGACCTCCATCTACAACCAACCCCACCTATGAGGTGAGAAATAGCAGGAGTAACCTTATTATTTGTAGAAACCAGCTCGACTCTCGATCCCTTCCCCCCAGCTATGTCACCAGTAGCCCCCTCAGCAGCTGCAGCGTTTCGATGGCTGTGTGTCGGTCCGTACCGGTTCAGGAGACACTGCTGCACGATGCAGAGAGGGGCCGAGCAGCTGTCCAGGGCTTTCTCCAGCCGTGTCTTCTGGGCCAGCAGCAGCTCAGTCGCGTTGGAGAGCTCCTCCAGCTTGCTGTCCAGCTCCCGTTCCCAGAAGGTGACCTCCTCGATTCTCTGGTCTACAACAACAACCTGCATTTATCAAGTGCCTGCAGTGTCAGAGATAGTCCTGTGGTACTTCACAGGATCAAATATCAGCAGCTGACATGGAGCCACACAAAGAGTTTGCATCAGGTGATTGGTGAGCTTTAAGAAGTGTCTTAAAACAGAGAGAGAGGCTTTAGCCTACTCTAAGATCCCTTCCCTCCCACATAACCCTCCATTTATCTATCATCCATGTGCCTATCTCAGAGCCTGTTAAACGTCCCTCATGTATCTGCCTCTCCCACCAGCCCTGGCAGGGAGTTCCACACACCCACCATTCTCTGTGTAAAGGGCATAACTCCAACATCCCCTCCCCCTCCCCCCCATACTTTCCTCTGATCACCTTAAAATTATGCCCCCTCATATTAGGCAATCCAGCCATGGAAATATGTACCTGGCTGTCCACTTGATCTACGCTTCTTACCATCTTGCACACCTCTATCAAGTCACCTCTCATCCTCCTCCTCTCAAACCAGAAAAGCCCTAACTCACTCCACCTATCCCCATAAGACACACTCTCTAATGCAGGCAGCATCCTGGTAAATCTCCTCTGCATCCTCTCTACAGCTTCCACATCCTTCCCGTAATGAGGTGACCAGAACTGAACACAATATTCCCAGTGTGGTCTAACCAGGATTTTATAGAGCTGCAGGGTAAGAACTTTATTCCCTAGAGCACAGAAGAATGAGGGCAGATTTGATAGAGGTGCACACAATTATGAGGGGTACAGATAGGATAAATGCAAGCAGGATTTTCCCACTGAGGCTGACTGAGAGTAGAACTAGAGGTCAGGGGTTATGGGTGAAGGGGAAACCTGAGAGGGTGATGAGAGTGAGGGACGAGCTGTCAGCAGAAATGGTGGATGTGGATTCAATGGCAACATTTAACAGAAGTTTAGATTGGTACATGGATGGTAGGGGTCTGGAGGGATATGGTCCAGGTGCAGGTAGAAGATCAGGTTAGCATGGTCTAGATGTGACAAAGAGTATGAACTGAACTGATTTTATTTCTTACATCATTCACATACATGAGGAGTAAAAATCTTTGTTACATCTCCATCTAAATATGCCATGTGTAATCATAGTAATTTATAATAATTTATAATAAATAGAACAGTCAGTGTAATATAGAGTACTCAAATCAGCGTGAGTTCATCAGTCTGATGGCCTGGTGGAGGAAGTTGCCCCAGAGCCTGTTGGTCCTGGTTTTTATGCTGCGGTACCGCTTCCCAGATGGTAGCAGCTGGAATAGATTGTGGTTGGGGTGACTTGGGTCCCTAATACTCCTATGGGCCTTTTTTACACACCTGTTCTAGTGAATGTCCTGGATCATGGGAAGTTCACATCTACAGATGCGTTGGGCTGTCCACACCACTCTCTTGAGTCCTGTGATTAAGGGAGGTACAGTTCCCATACCAGGCAGTGATGCAGCCAGTCAGGATGCTCTCAATTGTGCCCCTGTAGAAAGTTCTTCGAATTTGGGGGCCCATACCAAACTTACTCAACCGTCTGAGGTGAAAGAGGCACTGTTGCGTACAGACCACTTGAGGTCCTCGGTGATGTGGATGCTGAGGAACTTAAAGCCGTTTACTCTCTCAAACACAGATCCATTGATGTCAATAGGGGTTAGCCCATCTCCATTCCTCCTGTAATCCACAACCAGCTCCTTTGTTTTTGCGACATTGAAGGAGGGATTGTTTTCTTGACACCACTGTGTCAGAGAGATGACTTTCCTGTTGGCCACCTCGTTATTGTTTGAGATTAAGCCAATCAGTGTAGTGTCATCGGCAAATTTAATTAGCAGATTGGAGCTGTGGGTGGCGACAGAGTCATGGGTACACAGGGAGTAAAGGAGGGGACTCAGTACGCAGCCCTGAGGGGCTCTTGTGTTGAGTGTCAGAGGGGTGGAGATGAGGGAGCCCACTCTTACAACTTGCTGCCAATCTGACAGGAAGTCCAAGATCCAGCTGCACAAGGCAGGGTCAAGGCCAAGGTCTCCGAGCTTCTTGTCGAGCTTGGATGGAACTATGGTGTTGAATGCTGAACTGTAGTCCAAGAACAGCATTCTCACATGAGCATCCTTCTTCTCCAGATGTGTAAGGACGGTGTGTAGAGCAGTGGCTATTGCGTCGTCTGTCGATCTGTTATGTCGGTCGGCAAATTGCAGGGGGTCCAGTGTGGGTGGTAGCTTGCTGGAGATGTGATCATTGACCAGCCTCTCAAAGCATTTGCTTATTATTGAGGTGAGTGTGACAGGACACTAGTCCTTCAGGCATGTTACCTTGGTCTTTTTTGGTACAGGGACAATGGTGGATAATTTGAAGCAGGAGGACACTCTACACTGGGAGAGGGAAGAGATTAAAAATGTCAGTAAATACACCTGCCAGTTGTGCTGTGCACATCCTGAGTACTCGCCCTGGGATGGCGTCCAGTCCCGCAGCCTTGTGACTGTCCCCTCGATGGAAACATCTACGTACCTCAGCCTCAGAGATGACCAGCTTGCAGGTTGTAGCAGTGGCTTTCCTCGGAGGCTCAGAGTTAGCAACATTAACCGAGTGTAAAGGCGATTGAGCTCATCTGGGAGAGAAGCCACGATGTTGGCAGCACCACAACGTTTGGCGTTGAAGTCTGTGATGGTTTGCAGCCCTCACCACAAGTCACATGTGCTTTTCGTTGTGAATCTTGACTCAATCTTGTCCCTATATTGTTGTTTCGCAGCCTTGATAGCTTTGCAGAGATCTTAGCTGCTTTTCTTGAGCTCTAGTTGATAACCAGCGATGTAAACTCGATGTCGTGCAGTAAGTGCTGCTCGCACAAAACTATTGATCCAGGGTTTCTGGTTCGGGAAGACCCTGCCTGACTTCCGGGGGGCAACATCACTGATGCACTTCCGGACGAAGCACGTCACTTTATCAGTGAACTTGGAGACATCGTCATCATGGAAGACATTCCAGTCGACGTCATCGAAGCAGTCCTGCAGCATGGAGACCAAATGGTCGGACCAACAGTGGATGGTTTTAACTATGGCCGCCCCTTGTTTCAGCTTCTGCCTGTACGTCAACAGGAGCAGGATCAAAGAGTGATCTGATTTTCCAAAGGCTGGGCGAAGCAGAGCTTTATAAGCATTGGGGAAGGGAGTGTATGGTCAAGTATCTTATCTCCACGACTGCTCACCTGGATGTGCTAACAAAACTTTGGAGAGACTTTCGTCAGCGATGTTCTATGAAAGTAACCAGCAACAATGCAGGCAGCTTCTGGGTGTGCAGTCTCCAGCGTGTCGATGGTCTCGTACAGTTCCTTGAGAGCCAGGTCAGTATCAGCCTGTGGCAGAATGCACACCGCTGTGACGATAACAGCCGTGAACTCCCTAGGCAGCCAGTAGGGTCCATGTGCAAGTAGAAAATCAGGTTGGCATGGACTAGATGTGACAAATACTGTGTATGGTCCAGGTGCAGGTTGAAGATCAGGCTGGCATGGACTAGATGGGACAAAGAGTGTGTATCTGTAGTACTCTGTGTTATAGATGATGCAAGAGTGAGGAGTTCAGAGGTCGGGAGAAGTGAGGCCACAGAGAGAACGAAACAAAGACCAAGATGGGCTGGAAGCCTCTGAACAGTCATGAGAGAAGAGGGATCCTTTGCCTTGGGCAAGGTAAGACAGGTACTCATTGTGTACCAGATTACAAGAGGCATAGATGGAGTGGACAGCCAACACCTTTTCCCCATACCAACAATGTCTAATATCAATGTCTTTACTCACTGGAATTCAGAAGAATGAGAGAAGATCTTATAGAAACAGATAAAAATATGAAAGGGATAGATAAGATAGAGGCAGAAAAGTTGTTTCCACTGGTAGGTCAGACTAGAACTAGGGGATATAACCTCAAGATTTGGGGGAGTAGGTTTAGGATGGAGATGAGGAGGAACTGCTTTTCCCAGAGAGCGGTGAATCTGTGGAATTCTCTGCCCAATGAAGCAGTGGAGGCTGCCTCAGTAAATATATTTAAGACAAGGTTGGATAGATTTTTGCATAGTAGGGGAATTAACAGTTATGGGGAAAAGGCAGGTAGGTGGAGATGAGTCCATGGTCAGATCAGCCATGATCTTATTGAATGGTGGAGCAGGCTCGACAGGCCAGATGGTGAACTCCTCCTCCTATTTCTTATGTTCTTATGATCAAATGAAATCTGTTTCAGATGATTGGAGGACAGTATAGCAGGGATGTCAGAGAGTGGTGGGCGCGTGGAACACGCTGGCAGAAGTGGTGGGAGAGACAAATATATTCGGGGCATTTAAGAGAATCTTAGGTAGGTACGTGGATGATAGAAAAATGGAGGGCTATTTGGGAGGAAAGGGTTAGAATGATCATGCAGGAAGCTTATCCAGGTTCAATGTTCTTTGGAGCCTCTGGTCCATTCGCCTTTACTGTAAGCTTTACATTTTATCATATCTTCAGTGACTGGCAACTCACCACTTATCATCCACCCTCGTCTGGGCCCAGCTCTGGTGTGACGTGATGTAAAACCAGACCAGGCTGAAGTGGGATATTTATTCCCCTGAAGGAGTCTTAGCAGTGTGGAGCAACAGAGAGATTGGGGTCCATGTCCACAGATCCCCAAAGTTGCCACACAAGTCAATACGGTGTTTAAGAAGGTGTACGGTGTGTTGGTCAGAGTTTGAGTTCAAGAGCTGTGATGTAATGTTGCAGTTCTATAAAACCCTCATCAGGCCACACTTGGAATATTGTCTTCAGTTCCAGTCACCTTATTACAAGAAGAGGGTGCAGAAGAGGTTTACCAGGATGCTGCCCGGATTGGAGAGCATGTCTTATGAGGAAAGGCTGAGCGAGCTGGGGCTTTTCTCTTTGGAGAGAAGGAGAATGAGAGGTGAGTTGACAGAAGCATGAAACAGCGCACCCTGATGCCTTCCCTATCATTGTGGGTGATTTCAACCAGGCCAAGTCTCCAAATATCTGCCACCAACATATCACCCGTGGCACCAGAGGAGCCAGCACACTTGGCACTGTAACACTGCCATCAAGAACGCTTCCCATGCCATCCCATGCCCACAAAGTCATATCACCTGATTGTAGTTCTAATCCCGGCATAACCTGTGTCAACCAACTAGCAGGAGTATTCAAGAACATTTTCAACCTCTCACTGCTACGGGCAGAAGTTCCCACTTGCTTTAAAAAGGCAACAATTATACCAGTGCCAAAGAAGAATAACGTGAGCTGCCTTAATGACTATCGTCCGGTAGCACTCACATCTACAGTGATGAAATGCTTTGAGAGGTTGGTCATGACTAGACTGAACTCCTGCCGCAGCAAGGACCCAGACCCATTGCAATTTGCCTATTGCCACAATAGGTCAACGGCAGATGCAATCTCAATGGCTCTCCACAAGGCTTTAGACCACCTGGACAACACAAACACCCATGTCAGGATACTGTTCATCGACTATAGCTCAGCATTTAATACCATCATTCCCACAATCCTGATTGAGAAATTGCTGAACCAGGGCCTCTGTACCTCCCTCTGCAAATGGATCCTTGGCTTCCTAACCAGAAGACCACAGTCTGTGCAGATTGGTGATAACATATCCTCCTCGCTAACGATCAACACTGGCGCACCTCAGGTGTGTGCTTAGACAACTGCCCCACTCTCTATATACACATGACTGTGTGGCTAGGCATAGCTCAAATACCATCTATAAATTTGCTGATGAGACAACCATTATTGGTAGAATCTCAGGTGGTGACGAGAGGGCATACAGGAGTGAGATATGCCAACTAGTGGAGTGGTGCCACAGCAACAACCTGGCACTCAATGTCAGTAAGACAAAAGAGCTGATTGTGGACTTCAAGAAGGGTGAGATGAAGGAACACATACCAATCCTCATAGAGGGATCAGAAGTGGAGAGAGTGAGCAGCTTCAAGTTCCTGAGTGTCAAGATCTCTGAGGATCTAACCTGGTCCCAACATATTGATGTAGTTATAAAGAAGGCAAGACAGCGGCTATACTTTATTAGAAGTTTGAAGTGATTTGGCTTCTCAAAAAATACACTCAAAAACTTCTATAGATATACGGCATTCTGACAGGCTGCATCACTGTCTGGTATAGAGGGGCTACTGCACAGGACCGAAAGAAGCTGCAGAAGTTTGTAAATCCAGTCAGCTCCATCTTGGGTACTAGCCTACAAAGTACCCAGGACATCTTTAGCGAGCAGTGTCTCAGAAAGGCAGTGTCCATTATTAAGGACCTCCAGCACCCAGGACATGCCCTTTTCTCACTGTTACCATCAGGTAGGAGATACAGAAGCCTGAAGGCACACACTCAGTGATTCAGGAACAGCTTCTTCCCCTCTGCCATCTGATTCCTAAATGGACATTGAATCTACCTCACTTTTTTTTTAATATACAGTATTTCTGTTTTTGCACATTCTTTTAATTCTATTCAATATATGTAATTGATTTACTTGTTTATTTATTATGTTTTATTTTATTTATTATATTTTTCTCTCTCTGCTAGATGATGTATTGCATTGAACTGCTGCTGCTAAGTTAACAAGTTTCACGTCACATGCCAGTGATAATATACCTGATTCTGATTCTGATATAGGCAGAGATTAAAGACTGTCGCACCAGTGGTGAGGACCGAGAGAGTATGGTCAGGCAGGTGGAGGAGCATCTACAGGACTGCTTTGAGTCAGTGGACTGGACAGTATTCAGGGCTTCATCTTCAAATCCGAATGAATGTGCCACAGTTGTTACGGACTTTGTTAAAACCTGTGTGGATGAGAGTGTGCCTACAAGAACATACTGAACATACCCAAATCAAAAGCCGAAGATGAATGAGGAGATTCGTAGTCTGCTGACAGCTAGATCTGTGGCATTCAAGACTACTGAGCAGAACTATACAAGAAGTCCAGGTACGACCTATGGAAGGCTATCCTAAGGGTAAAAATAAACAATTCTGAATGACGTTATAGATGGAATCGGATGCACATTAGCTCTGGCAGAGTTTGCAGGCCATTACTTCCAACATCATGAATGACAGTAATGCTTCGCTCCCAGCTGAACTCAATGCCTTTTCTGCACACTTTGAAAGGGAGAATAAAACTACGTCTATGTGAATCCCTGCAGCACGTGATGACCCTGTGATCTCTGTCTCAGAGGCTGACATCAGACCATTTTCAAGAAGATGAACCCTTGCAAGGTGTCAGGCCCTGAGAGTGTGCCTGGTAGAATTCTGAAAACTTGTGCCAACCAACTGGCGAAAGTGTTCAAGGACATCTTCAATCTCTCACTGCCACAGCTGGAGCTTCACAATCATACCAAGGCCCGAGTGAGCTGCCTCGATGATTATCGACCAGTGGCATTCATACCTACTGTGATGAAATGCTTTGGGAGGTTGGTCATGGCTAGAATCAAGACCTGGACCCATTGCAATTTGCATATCGCCACAATAGGTCTACAGCAGGGGGCAATCTCACCGGCTCTCCACTTGGCCTTGGATTACCTGGATAATTATACTTGCATCAAGCTGCTGTTTATTGACTACAGCTCAATGTTCAACACAATCATACCCTCAGTTCTAATCGATAAGCTCCAAAAACCTGGGCCTCTGTACCTTCCTCTGCAGCTGAATCCTTGACTTCCTCACCGGGAGAGCACAGTCTGTGCAGATCAGAAACTATACATCTCCCCCTCACGGACAATAAACACTGGTGTACCTCGGGTGAGTGCTCAGCCCACTGCTCTACTCTCTCATCACGACTGTGTGTCTCGGCACAGCTCAAACACCATCTATAAATTTGCTGATTGACACAACTATTGTTGGCAGAGTTTCAGATGGTGACGAGGAAGCGTACAGGAGTAAGATCGATCGGCTGGTTGAGTGGTTCAAAGTTCAAAGTAAAACTTGTTATTGAAGCGTATACATGTCAACACATACAACCCTGAGATTCTTTTTCCTGTGGGCATATTTAGTAAATCTACAGAACAGTAACTATAAACTGTAAACATCAGGAACTGCAAACTAACTGTGCAAATGCAGGTATAAACAAATAGCAATAAATAACGAGCATGAAATAACAATATAAAAAAATCCTTAAATGAGTGTAGTTTTCCCCTTTTGTTCAAGAGCCTGATGGTTGAGGGGTAGTAACTGTTCTTGAACCTGGTGGTGTGAGTCCTGAGGCTCTTGTACCTTCTACCTGATGGCAGCAGTGGGAAAAGAGCCTGGCCTGGGTGGTGAGGATCTTTGACGATGGATGCTGCTTTTCAATGGCAATGTTTCATGCTGATGTGCTCAATGGTTGAGAGAGTATTTTACCTGTGATGTACTGAGCCAAATCCACTATCTTTTGTAGGATTTTCCACTCAAAGGCATTGGTGTTCCCATACCAGGCTGTGATGCAGCCAGTCAGCACACTTCCCACCACACAGCTATAGAAGTTTGCCAAGGTTTTCCATGACATGCGGAATCTCCGCAGACTCCTGAGGAAGTAGAGGCGCTATTGAGCTTTCTTCGCAGTTATATTTACATGATAGGTTCAGGACAGGTCCTCTGAGAGAGTGATACCCAGGAATTTAAAGTTACTGGCACTCTCCAGCTCTGATCTTCCGGTGACTCCTGGCTCACGGAGCTCTAGTTTCCCTCTCCTGAAGTCTACAATCAGTTCCATGGTCTTATTGACATTGTCATTACAACACTCAGCCAAGTTCTGAATCTCCCTCCTGCATGCTGATTCATCACCACCTTTGATACGGCCCACAACAGTGGTGTCATCAGCAAACTGGTATAGGGTGTTGGAGATGTGCTTAGCCACACAGTCACAGGTGTAAAGCGAGTCAGGCAGGGGGCTAAGTACACATCCCTGTGGTGCTCCTGTGCTGATGGAGATTGTGGAGGAGATGTTTTTGATTGTGATGGACTGTTGTCTGCAAGTGAGGAAATCCAGGGTCCAGTTGCACAAGGGGGTATTGAGGCCCAGGTCTTAGAGTTCACTGTTTAGTTTTGAGAGGATGATTGTATTAAATGCTGAGCTGTAATCAATAAAGAGCATCCTGATGTATGTATCTTTGCTGTCCACGTGTTCCGTGGTTCTGTGAAGAGCCAACGAGATAGCATCTTCTGTTACTTCGGTAGGCAAATTGAAGTGGATCCAAGGCACCATTCAGACAGGAGCTGATATGCTTCAACTCCAGCCTCTCAAAACATGTAATCACTATGGATGTAAGTGCCACCGGGTGATAGTTATTTAGGCAGGTTACCTCACTCTTCTTGGGCACCAGTACGATTGAAGCCTGCTTGAAGCAGGTGGGTATCACACACTGCCGGAGTGAGAGGTTGAAGATATCCGTGATTACACGATCCGGTTGGTCAACACATCTCTTCAGTACTCGGCCAGGTACACTCTCTTGAAGGCAACCGGCACGTAATCGTCAGGTACTGGGACCAAAGAATTGTCAGGAAACCGGGTGCATGACGGTTCCTCCCTGTTCTGGTGGTCAACATGAACATAGAAGGCATTGCGCTCATCTGGAAGCGAAGCTCTACTGTCCCCTATGTCACAAGATTTAGCTTTGTAGGAGGTTATGGCATTCAAACTCTGCCACTGCCATCCAGCATCCCTCATTGATTCCACTCTAGTCCAGAATCTCCACTTTGTCTGAGAGATGGCTTTCTGGAGATCATACCTGCACCTCTTGTAGCATTCTTGATCTCCAGACTAGAATGCCTCTGATCTGGCTCTCAGCAGCAGGTTCCAGATTTAATTGTTCATCCAGGACTTCTGATTGGGGAAGCACTGAGCGATTTCACGGGAGGAGCACTCATCGACAGCTGTTTTAATGAAGTTTGTCGTGACCCTGGTGTTGTCATTCTGGTCCTCAGATGAGTTCTTGAACACAGCCCAGCCCAGCCCTTTGACTCAAGACAATCCTGTAACTGTTCTCCCATCTCCCACGACCACCCCTTGGTTGTCTTGATCTCTGGGGCCTTGTTCTTCAGGCTCCGTCTGTATGCAGGCACTAGGAGTACAGCCAATCGATCTGACTTCCCAAAATGGTCTCGGGAAGGAACAGCAGGCGTAGAGTAGCAGTGATCTGGTGTGTTGGGATCTCTGGTGGAGAGGTGTCACAGCAACAACAACCCTGCACTCAGCATCAGTAAGACCAAGGAACTGACTGTGGACTTCGGGAAGGGGTCGAGGGAACACACACCAGTCCTCGAGGGATCAGCAGTGGAAAGGGTGAGCAGTTTCAAATTCCTGGGTGTCAGCATCTCTGGGGATCTATCCTGGGCCCAGCATATCGATGCAGTTACAAACAAGGCACAACAGCAGCTCTACCTCATTAGGAGTTTGAGGAGATTTGGTCTGTCACCAACAACTCTGGCAAATTTCTACAGGTGTACCGTGGAGAGCATTCTGACTGGTTACATCACCGTCTGGTGTGGAGAGGCAATGGCACAGGATGGGAAAAGCTGCAGAGTTGTAAACTCAGCCAGCTCCATCATGGGCACCAGCCTCCCCAGCATCTTCAAAAAGCGATCCATCATTCAGGATCCCCATCACCCAGGACACGTCCTCTTCTCACTGCTACCATCAGGGAGGGAATACAGGAGCCTGAAAGCTCACACTCAACGACTCAGGAACAGCCTCTTCCCCTCGGTCATCAGATTTCTGAATGGACAATGAACCACGAACACTAGCTCAGTATTTCCTCCCCTCTCTTTTTGCACCACTTATTTAATCTATTATTTATATATACTTATTATAATTGACAGTTTTTTTTATGCATTGCAATGTCCTGCAGCTGTAAAGCAACAAATTTCACACATGGCACAGTAATACTAAACCTGATTCTGACTCTGAAGTGTATAAGAAGCATAGATCAAGTGGACAGCCAGTGCCTTTTACCCTGGGCAGAAATGGTTAGTACAAGGGGGCATCGTTTTAAGATGTTTGGACGAATGTATTGGGGGGAGGGGAATATCAGAGGTATTTTTCCCACAGAGTGGTGGGTGTGTGGATCGCGCTGTCTGGGGTGGTGGGAGAGGGACATTGAGGAGACTGTTAGACAGCCACATTCCTTGTGCAGGGAGGGTAGAGGAATGTGGACCTAATTTGGTTATGTGAGATCAGTATGGGTATGTATCAGGGTCAGCATGGACAAGATGGGCTGAAGGGCCTATTTCTGTGCTGTACATCCCTGAGATGCATCAAGGGCTCTGCCCATGACTGTTCCCACCTGATGGGTCAGTACAGGAGAAGATTTAAACTTGAGCTGTGGGTCACGCGCGGTTAGCATGAACGACTATCACAGTGCTAAGACTGTTATTGGGGGCAGCCCGCAAGCGTTGCCATGCTTCCGGTGCCCACACTTCGTAACCCTAACCTGTACGTCTTTGGAATGTGGGAGGAAACCGGAGCACCCGGAGGAAACCCACTCCTTACAATAGCGGGAATTGAATCCGAGTCACTGGCACCGTCAAGCGTTACGCTACCGTGGACAGCCAGAGACGTTTTCCCAGGACGGAAATGGGCAATGGGAGAGGTGCATAACTCTGAGAAGGCTTTACCGAGCTTTTTGTTGACGTCCCGCTGCGTTTTCTTGGTGGAGCTCTCGATCTGATCCACCAGCCTCTCGCTCTCCAAGACCAGGCGCTCCGAGCGCGACCGCTGGACCTCCGCATCGTTGTAACGGCTCTTGTTGGAGAAGTTCCACTCCTGAGGCAGGAACTTGGTCCGGGCCTGGACGAGTTTGGCCATCGCCTCCTGCCGGGTGCTGTAAGCAAGATGGGGTTACTGGGCGGCACCGGTGGTCAGTGTTTCCCCGCTGTACGTTTAGTGAGGGAGGGGCGGGAACTGTTGGCTAACAAAAGCTCACCTTTCTCCGGCACTGCTTTACCCCAGGCGCTCACACAGGAGCTGGCGACACCAGCCCCACACCTTGGACTCGGGGACTCATGGCCAAGGAGGGAGGGAAATAACGCAGCCCCCGGTGTGGGATGGGACAATTGAGACCTTGGAGGGACGGGGGTTCAGGCAAGATGAAGGGAGTTTGGGCGTGGGGCAGTTGGCTTAGGGAGACCCCGGGTGGTCCCCCACGGTAGTTCTGGAGTGAGTTTCTGTCTCCTCATTAGATGGAAGAAGGGCTGATCGAAAACACAGGATATTCTGCAGATGCTGGAAATCCAGAGCAACACACACAAGATGCTGGAGAAACTCAGCAGGTCAGGCAGCGTCTATGACGGGGATTAAACAGTCGACATTTTGGGCGAAACCCTTCATCAAGTCCCTTCATTAGGATCTGATGAAAGGTCTCGGCCCGAAGCGTCTCGGGGCTGATGCTGGCACGGACTCGTTGGGCCGAATAGCCGGTTCCTGGTCGGTATATCCCGCAGAAACCCAGGGGATCGGTCCCGGGGTGAGCAGGGCTCTGTGTCCCCGGCACCGGTTGGAGAAGCGCCCCGGGAGTGGAGAAAGGGGGTGGGGGTAAGATGAGCTTGTTCTGCTCCGGAAAACTCCCCGCCCGCCGTACACTTGCCTGCCGCGGCCGCTGCCGAGCCTCCCTCTCTCCCACCCGCTTCCCTCCTTCCTGCCGCGGCCCTCAAAGACCGCCTCGTCAACAAAGTCGTCGCCTGGCAACCGTTCCCAAGACGGCAACCGGCGCCTTGGGAACGTGACGCAGGGGGTGCGTCACGCCAGGATGGGGTGGTGTCTGTGTCAGCGGAGAACGCAGAGCGTGTTTTATGTGCCACGTAGCTGTACGTGTTTATTTGTTGCACAATGCATTAACTTCACTCATTCATTGTGCATCGCCATTATATTTTGCATCGTGCTTATTTATTGCATGATCACGGCACGTTTTGAATATTCATCGTCTGCAGCGTCACTGCATTTACTTGTGGTACTGCGCTCTTTATTTGTTACGAGACCGATTTTACCCACACAGGCTCTGGAACAAACATTGCAACACACGCAAAATGCTGCAGGAACTCAGCAGGCCAGGCAGCATCTATGGAAAAGAGTACAGTCGACATTTCAGGCCGAGACCCTTCTGGGTTTCGCATATCACCTTCTGTTTCTCTCCCCTCCCCCTACCTTTTAAATCTACTCCTCAGCTTTTTTCCCCCAGTCCTGCGGAAGGGTTTTGGCCCGAAACGTCGACTGTGCTTTTTTTTCCCACTGATGCTGCCTGGCCTGCTGAGTACCTCCAGCATTTTGTGTGTGTTGCTCGGATTTCCGGCATCTGCAGTTTTTCTCCTGTTTGTGTCTGAGAAAACATTTTCCGCAACCTGTATCCGCTAATTCCTTCAAACGATAGCTGAAGTAACGTCTCCCAGGCTGACGTGACCTGTTAACGTACAGGTGGCTACTTTGGGACTTTGGGCAGGTTACATCGTGCACATGCCCGACATCGCACTCCTAAACACATTCAAAGCGGCCGACGAATCAGCCCCGTCAGAACGCCTAGAATCGGGGAAAACCAACCCCAAGGAAATGCAATGTAGAAGATGTATTTAACTTAAATAGTTCAAGTTTATTGTCATCTGACTGTACAGATACACAACCAAAAGAAACAAAGTTTCTCCGGACCACGGTGCACACGCAATTCATATACTGTATCAGACACAACATATGAAACAAAATATTACCACGAATAAGTTATTAAATTATAATTCAAAATGCATGTGAAGTGCTCAGCACAGGCAAACAGTAAGGAGCTCTGTCCTAACAATGAGACCTCGGCGGTGGCAGGGTAATCATTAGTCTCACATCCTGGGGGAAGAAGCTGTTACCCAGTCTGACAGTCCGAGACCTGACGCTCCTGTACCTCCTTCCCGACGGCAGTGGGTCAAAGAGATTGTGGGATGGGAGGCAGGGATCCAACAGTGCTTCGTCTACAACGCTGCCGGTAAATATCCCAAATGGGATGGGGGTGGGGTGGGGGCGAAGGTGAGTATTCACTATTCTCTGTGTAGGGTCTTGCAAAATGAAATGTTTGTTAAACACGTGGACTAATAATTCATGCTTTTTGCTGCGTACGTTTTTAAAATTTATTGCAACCAAGAGTTATTCACCGCACGAGTCTGCCTACTGCACAGGGCAATCCCACTTTCCCCAACCTGCACTGTGCTGGAATTTACGGCCAAGGTCCCAGTGCTCAGCCAATCGGTTATCGGCAGGCTCCCAGAAGCAACCAATCAAAGGCTGCACAATTTAACCAATTAACGTGCGCTTAGGACCAGTGGTGACGAATAGAATCATGATATGCATTGAGCCAATCAGAAACGGTAGAAATTGACCAATGACACTTGTGTGGAGCGGGGCGGCGCGGGTTTTTATGGTGCCCGGCCCGTTACCATGGGCTCCAGCGCCAGGCCCGACAATGGTGGCTGGACACCCGCCCTCCCCGGATTGGCGCCAGCGCTCGGTTTGGTCGCAGGCCGCCCTCGCCCCCTAGGAGCGGCGTCCCCAGCAGCCGGCGCCTACAAGCAAACGCACCTGGGCAAAGCCATTCTGGCAGGTGCGAGGCCCGGGGGCGGGGAGTAGGTTTGAGGAGGAATATGAGGGAAGGGTTGTGGAAAAAAAAGGGAAATGATTTGAGGGAGAATGAGGAGGAGGCGGGATGGAGGATTTGGAGGGGTAGGATGGGGGAACGGGAGGGGACATACGAAATTTAAGGAAGAAAGGGGAACACAAGAACTCAGAGATTATACAGTACGGAAACAGGCCATTCGGCCCAACTGTTCCATAGATTCCCTATTTGGCCCATATCCGTGTAAACCAGGGGTTAATGGACCCCTCAGTAAATAGTAGGGGACTATGACATAAACCCCTGATCTAAACCTTTCATATCTCTGTACTTCTCTGAGTGCCTTTTAAATGTTAAATGTACTTGACTCAACCACCTCTTTCTAATCCAGATCACCCTCTGGGTGAAAGAGTTGCCAGTCAGGTTCCTATTAAATCTCTCCCCTTTTGTCTTAAACACAAGACGATGACATTTCTCTCTTCTGGAGCACAATACTTAAATCCTGGGAAAAAGACTGTACATTCACTCTGTCTATAACCCTCATGGTTTTCTGCATCTCTATAAGATCACACCTCACCTTAGTTTCCAATGAAAAAGGCCTCAACTTGGTTCTTCATCTGTAACTCACTCCCTCAAGTCCTGACAACCTCTTGTAAATCTCTGCACTCCTTCCAGCTAATTAGCATCTAACCTATAGCAAAGTGACCAAATTGGGACAGCATATTCCAAATTTTACCTTCCAATACCTCCGCTTTGTAACAGTCCAACTTCTATATTCAGAGCCCTGAATGATGAAGGCCTTCTCCACTCACCCTGACTATCTGGAATGCCACTTAGGAGTACATTGTTCTAAGTCCTGATGAAGGGCCTCGGCCCGAAATACCAACTTTGTTCTTTTCCATAGATACTGCCTGATCTGCTGAGTTACTCTGGCATTTTGTCCTACTTTTCACTGTGTAAATTTGCCCCCATTTACAGTGCCAAAATGAAAACCTTACACTTATCCAATGGAGGATCGGGCTATTTGACCCATCAGACCTGTGTTACCACTTAGCAAGATTACAGCTCTTCTATTCTGCACCATTCTACTGAATTGTCCCTCAGTATCCAGATCTATTTATGTCTGTTGTGAATGAACTCAATAACTGAGCTGCCACAGACATTCTGGTCAGAGAATTCCAAAGATCTATCACCCTCTGTTTTAAAGTTTCATTCCCAATTCTGAAACTCTATCCCTTGTTCCTAGACTCCAGCCTGCCAATTTCTTTAAACAGTTTGTCAGTTTCAAATAGATCACCTTTCATCCTTCAAGAGGGTTACATAGCCGCTGGCATGGCACTTACAGCTCAGGAGTTTGGAGTTCAATTCTGGTGCTGTCTGTAAGAAGTTTGTGTGTTCTTCCTGTGAGCCCCAGTTTAAAGATGTACCGGTTAGTAGGTTAATTGGTCAATGTAAATTGTCCTGTGATTAGGTAAGGGCAGTGTTTCCCAATGTTTTTTTAGCCCAGTGCCTCCTAAACCACTTTCATCCTTGCCAATGCCCCCCTAAAGCACCTTCATATTTGCCAATGCCCCTCTTAGGCACAATATATTTTCTGGCACCCCCATAGTGTAAAAACATGTCTACCATGTGCTAACATGAGAAAAATTATTCTGCTTTAAATGTTTATTTATCTTTAAACCTAGCTTACATGGTACCTGTGCAGGTACAGCAGCTTCGCTATCAATGTGATCCTTGAGCTTAATGGTTTTTTTTAGCAAGAGCTGAAATATCTGGTTCAAGTTGTGACAACAAAACCCTTAAGTGTCCACGTGTAACAATGTCCAAGCGACTTTTGTTTTTTTGAGTATGTGGTTCACTACATTGAAACCTATTTCAACAAGGAGGATGAAAATGCAATGAAGAGCAGTTTGACGCTTCTCCAAAGACCAGGAAACTTTGTATGACAGTGTAGCCACATACCACAAAAGCCGACATTTTTGAAGAGCATTTTTGCTTCTTCATCGTTCTGAATTTCTTCTTGCAAGATCTCTTCCTGTTCTTCCATCTTACAAAGAAATGGGTTAATTACCCAGTCTGGAACTTCCAGATCATTTAAGTCCTTGAATTGATTCTAAAAATCCTTCTTCAGTCACTTCAGGTGAAAGCAGTACCCTTGCAAATCACCATCTGTGAAAGAGAGTGCCATACTTGTAATGCAGAGAAACTGTGAAAGCTTTCTTCTCCCAATGTTTTGCTTGTATATATTTCCAGTTTTCCGATAAAATTGGACACTGCACTTTTTGTGTGGATTAAATTGAAATTCTCACCATGTAATTTCATATTTAGAATGTTCATTTTGTCATACTGATCAGCTAGGTATGCCACATCTCCACATAGAAGTTCAGTCTTGTTTCCCAAGCTCTTGTCAACCTTAAGCAAAAATTCAACCACAGTGTCAAAAAGATCAAAGGAATGTTTTAAGCAGCAGCCTTTTGACAGCCAACACATTTCAGTGTGAAGAAGCGAGCATTCAAACTCTTCATCATTATCCTTGCATAACTGGCGAAATATTCTGCTATTTAATGGATAAGCTTTAAGTTTGTTGATGACAGATATTACAAGAGTCATGCTTGAAAAAAGTTGCTGGCTAAGGTTTTTGACGGTGAGATGTTGACAATGAATTACACAATGGATTGCAAGCAGACTTGGAATTTCTTTTTTCATATGTTCCACTGAACCAATGTGGTGACTTGATGGTGCTCCATCTATGCACAAGAAATCATGTTCCTAATCTGAATACTTTTATCCTCAATGTACATTTTTAGCTCATTGTAGATTGATTCTCCGTTGATATTTGTTTTTTAACTTTTTACAAAAGAGAATCTCTTCATCAACTTTTCCATTTTTGATAAACTGTACATATGCCATTAGCAATGCCTCGTCTCACACAATTGACTCATCCAGTTGTATCCCAAATTCTGTTTTTTGTAGCAGTTTTCATAGTTGATACTCAAAGTCTTCACTCATTTCACCAATATGATGAGCTACAGAGTTATTACTCAGAGGAATTGATTTTAAAATACTGGTATCCATTTTCAGAACAGTGGTGAGTACTTATAATACAGCAGGCTTTATTAATCTTTCACCAATTGTATGAGATTTTCCACATTTTGCTGTCATTTTGGAAATGTAAGAAGCAATGAGACCACTATCAAGGTTATTTTTAGTTTTCTTAGCAAATGACTCAAGTGTGCAAAACTTTTCTAATAGTTCTTTCATCTTCAGGGACTGAGTAATACCATAAATAGCCTTTTCAGCAGTCTTTTACAGAAGTGTTTCTGCAATCTTCATTAGTATTACAAATAAGACACACGGGGCGTCGCTGATCTGACGGAAACGGAATAAAACCATACTCCATGTATGTAACATTGTGTTGACACACCTTCTGTGGTTTCTGTTTCTTAGCAGGATTAGAATTCAGGGCTTCACTGACTCAGAGAAATTGCGCCGTATGTATTTATCCAGCATTAATGGGGCTAAATTAAAATAAAAAAGTAAGATCAACTGGGAATGCCTATTGGATGTTGACGGTGACAGTGGATTGACACGGATGGAATGATGGTTGTGCCATGCAAAGGAATGGCAAGGCGAAGATGAAGACAATCACAACAGCAAAAATTACATTTGACAAGGATTCAGGTTGGAATCTGAATGTTAGTCGGGATAGAGCTGGTGTTCAGCAAGTTACCTTTGATCTATTCCAGTTAGGGCAATTGACCAATCGCGTAAAGTCTCACAATCTCCAAAGATGGTTCTTAACCACACACATGAAACCTCAAGAGGAATCCTCAGGTTTGGCAGGTTCACCGATTGGCTCTATTTCACCATTTGGTTCTGGCCAGCGCTGTATCGTTGTGCAACCTGTTTAACGTAGATCTATAGAGAAAATCGGGAGGGTGTACTTGACTTACCAACTGTTAAAATGCATGAACTTGTTCTGTGCCACGAGTCAGGGGGAACTGTTGGGCACCCCGGTTGCTAATTTATGCATTCCCAATAATGCCTGTTTGAACGGTAAGGTTGGATGAGCTTACCAGGTTTCTGATGTGTTGTGCTGGCGAGTGCTCACTGCCTGCACAACTGTGGCTCTTCCTGTGTTCCAGCACCTCGGCCTGCTCCACTAAAGGTCGGTCAGGTCTTGTACCTCAAGTTAGGGTACCACTTTCCACCACCCCCCCCAAAGAATCTTGAATACCTCCGATGACTTCTATTTCCTGTAGCACCCCCTGAGGACACTGTACCGACTCCGTTGGGAATCAGTGGACTGGGGTTGAGTAAGTGGGTTTATGGACCGTGCAGCTCATTAGCTTGGAAGGGTATGTTTCACACTGCCTCTTTAAATAAATAAAATAAGCCCAGAGTACTGAATATCTCCTCAATCTCGCCACAAACCTGCCAAACTAAAACCAGACAAGTGCTTTCTTTGTGGCAGATCTCTTGGACACAGAGACCAAATCTTTACACAATATCCAGGAGCAGTCTCACTAAGGCCCTTCACAATTATAGTAAGAATTCCATACCCCTGTAATCAAACCCTCTTATAAATAAGGGCTAGCACACTATTTGCCCTTGCAGAAGTTCGCTATACCTACAGAATAGCCTTCAGTGACCTGTGTACAATCACACACCTCTTCAGGTCACCTCACTGAAACTGAGGTGTAGATCATCTGGGAAAAGGAGGATGTGTGGGGAGGGGGAGTGAGGGGAGGGGAAGGGTGTTTGGGTAGGACAGAGTTTGGGAGGGGAAGGAGTGTGGATAGGGCAGAGTTTGGGAGGGGGAGTGAGAGGGGGAAGGAGTGTGCGGGTGGGGCAGAGTTTGGGAGGAGTGAGGGGGGAAGGAGTGTGAGGGTAGGGCAGAGTTTGGGAGGGGGAGTGAGAGGGGGAAGGAGTGTGAGGGTGGGGCAGAGTTTGGGGGGAGTGAGGGGGGAAGGAGTGTGAGGGTGGGGCAGAGTTTGGGAGGGGGAGTGAGAGGGGGAAGGAGTGTGAGGGTGGGGCAGAGTTTGGGAGGGGGAGTGAGAGGGGGAAGGAGTGTGAGGGTGGGGCAGAGTTTGGGAAGGGAGGTGGACTGAAAGGTGTATGAGAGAAGAGGAGGATGTGACAGGAAAGGAGGGGAGAGTTTGTGAGAGGAGGGATGGGTGAGTTCTAATTTCTAACATCAGTAAATCCTCTGTCTGTGTAGGTGGACTTGCTGGTGGAATTGAAATTTGCATCACATTCCCAACAGAATATGTAAAAACACAGCTACAGCTCGATGAACGGGCAAACCCTCCTCGTTACAAGGGCATCGGTAAGGACCACTGGGGTAAGGGCTGTTACTGCACACAGCGAGGGTCAGCCAGCAGTCTGAATGAGATGCCTCTGCTCTCCATTCTCGAGTGGTTCTGACCCTTCTCGAGCTTGCTCTGTGTCGCCGGCTTACAGGATGGTACATCCATAGTTGCCAGCTCGATGGGGATTCCACACAACCTCATGTACCCAATCCAAAGCGTGAGCTGCAAGTCACTTTCGCGTTCACGTGTGAGACAGGTAGGATGATAGTGGAGCACTTTACTGTGCCAGCAGTCAGGGTTTGGTTCCCGCCGCTGTCCATACATTTTCCCTGTGATTGTGTCCACTTCCTGCAGGTACTCTACTTCCCTCCCACATTTTAAAGACGTACGGCTTGGGGTTAGTAAGTTGTGGGATGTTCTGTTGGTGCTGGAAGTGTGGCAGCACAATTCTGGCTGATTTGATTTGATTTGACATAAATGACATATTTCACGGTATGTTGCATTGTACAGGTGACAAATCTTTTAAAAATGTGCCATGGTTAAGAGTCCCAACCCTGGGTGTCCCCACTGCTTGTTTTCTGCTCCAGGCTGTAGTGTGAATGGGAAGTCTTCTGGCTGGAATGGCGAGTGAGCCACTTGTAACCGTGTAGGATCAACTTTATTCATCATCTGCATTTACAGGGATAACCCCTCCTCCTTCTCCCTTAACCTCTAACACCCTGACTAATCAAGAACGTATCAATCTCTATTTTAAATATACCCAAAGACTTGGCCTCTGGCCTCCACAGCTGTCAATGGCAGTGAATTCCACAGATTCACCACTCCCTGGCTATGAAATTCTTCCTCATCTCTGTTCTAAAGGGACAGCCTTCTATTCTGAGACTGTGCCCTCTAGTCCTAGACTCTCTCACTATTGGGAGTATCCTCTCCTTGCCTCTATCTGGACCTTTCAATATCCGATAGGTTTCAATGAGACCCCCCCAACCACACACCTCATTCTTCTAAGTTCCAATGAATACAGGCCCGGATCCATCAAACACTCTTTATGTGTTAACCCTTTCATTCCCAGAATCATTCTTGTGAAATTCCTCTGGACCCTCTCCAGTGCCAGTGTGGGAGGTGCAGCAAGGCAAGGGTTAACATAATATCCAGGCAAGGATAGATTGTGGACCACCCAGGAAAGAAAAGTCTTTGAACAGCACTGCTTCCCTTTGCATAGCAGGTTACCAGAGCTATTTGGCTTACCGAGAGGTGATAAGCTGTTATCCAAGGGTGCAAGGGGCACATACACCAACTAAGGCATGATTACTTCAGTAGCATCAAAGTATCAATATGATGGAATGGTGAAGCAGACTCGATGGGCCGAATGGTCAAATTCTGCTTCTATGTCACAGGGGTTTCCTTTGGGTTTGAATAGCAGTTGTCCCTCGAGGAATCCCTGTAGAACTGGTTCTGCCTGTTTGGCCTTATTCAGCTTTGGGGGTAGGAGGGAGCAGGGGTGAGGGCGACACTAGGGATAACCTCCAGCCCTCCATCTTCACCCACTCCCCAGGCTCGTGTTAACTCTTTGTTACCTCTGGGCACCGTAGCATAATGCCTCAAAGCGCCATCTACCCAAATTCAATTCCCACCGCTGTGTGTAAGGAGTATGTACTGAACGTTGTCACCCGGACCGTGTGAGTTTTATTCCCACCGCTGTGTGTAAGGAGTATGTACTGAACGTTGTCACAGGGTGCTCCGGTCTCCTCCCACAGTCCAGGCGTGCCGATTAGTAGGATAATTGGTCACTGTAAATTGCCCCGCGGTTAGGCTGGGGTTGAATAGGTGGTCACTGGCCCGAAAGGCCTGTTCCACACTGTAACGAAATGAATATAATAAGGAATTTGCTGTCGTGTGCTGGTCAGGATGCAACATGATAAAAAAAAAACAACATTCAACAATTATAAAGAATAAAGAATTATGTAAATGTATTTCAATAATAGACAACAGGTGCAGGAGTAGGCCATTCAGCCCTTCGAGCCAGCACCACCATTCACTGTGATCATGGCTGATCATCCACAATCAGTACCCCGTTCCTGTCTTCTCCCCATATCCCTTCACTTCGCTATCTTTAGGAGCTTTGTCTAACTCTTTCTTGAAAGCATCCAGAGAATTGGCCTCCTGCCTTCTGAGGCAGAGCATTCCACAGATCCACAATCCTCTGTGTGAAAGAGTTTTTCTTCAACTCCATTCTAAATTGTCTACCCCTTATTCTTAAACTGTGGCTTCTGGTTCTGGACTCTCCCAACATCGAGAACATGTTTCTTGCCTCTAGCGTGTCCAATCCCTTAATAATCTTATATGTTTCAATCAGATCCCCTCTCATCCTTCTAAATTCCAGTGTATACAAGCCCCAAGCCCAGTCGCTCCAATCTTTCGACATATGACAGTCCCGCCATCCCGGGAATTAACCTCGTGAACCTATGCTGCACTCCCTCAATAGCAAGAATGTCCTTCCTCAAATTTGGAGACCAAAACTGTACACAGTACTCCAGGTGTGGTCTCACCAGGGCCCTGTACAACTGCGGAAGGACCTCTTTGCTCCTATACTCAACTCCCCTTGTTATGAAGGCCAACATGCCATTAGCTTTCTTCACTGCCTGCTGTACCTATATGCTTACTTTCAGTGACTGATGAACAAGGACACCTAGATCTCGTTGTACTTCCCCTTTTCCTAACTTGACACCATTCAGATAGTAATCTGCCTTCCTGTTCTTGCCACCAAAGTGGATAACCTCACATTTATCCACATGAAATTTACGTTTCCAATGTAAACAGCATAATAAACAGGGGTTGAGAGTGCAGTGACGGGGGTAATGGATAGGAGGGTGGGGGGAGCTGACTGGGGAAGGATATGTAAGACAATGTGCAGTGCTCCAGTAAATGCCCAGGCGATGACTGAGGCAGGGATCCTGAGGGAGGGAGGGAGGAACAGACTGGGGTTGTGGTGAATGGGAGCAAGGAGCCCCACTAATAGCTGCTCCCTTGGCAGGTGACTGCGTTCGTGTGACTGTTCAGGATCACGGGTTCAGAGGACTGTACCGAGGCCTCAGCTCCCTGCTCTATGGTTCCATCCCAAAGTCTGCCGTCAGGTAAACAACAAAGTTAATCCAGGTAGCAAAGGTGAGAAATGGAAAAACCACAACTCAGACAGCAGCAATTAATAAACAGAGATTGATAAGAACCAGTCGCGAGGAGATTATTGCTCACAGAAGCTGCATGGCTGTTCTGTTTTGAACCATGCTCGTACTGGAGTTTTTCAGAGCAGAGAATCTTTGCGCGGTGATTTTTACTGAGTTCTAGTTGGAGACTTCAAGAAGTGTGTGTGCACACTTCTGTGCAAACTTGCATCTGTGCAAATGTGCGCATGTGTGCCTGTGTTTACACTTTGTGACTATGTGTGTGAGTGTGTGTTTGTATGTATGCTGAACACAGCAACAGTTTCATCATCCCACCAAAAACTTATTTCATCTCTCTTGCTTATTTCCTGGCATAATTTACATATCATTATTTAATTATTTATGGTTTTATATTGCTATATTTATACTCTGTTCTTGGTTGGTGCAACTGTAAAGAAACCCAATTTCCCTCGGGATCAATAAAGTATGACTATGACTATATGTTCAAGGTTGTTTATACAGTATTTCTGAACTCATTTCAATGTAGTACAGTCAGTGTGTTACACACTCCCTGGAACAGCTGGCTCTTGTGCTGGGAGTGAACTCATTTCAATGTAGTACAGTCAGTGTGTTACACACTCCCTGGAATAGCTGCCTCGTGCTGGGCGTGAACTCCTTGGTCTTGCTTTTTCTGAACAGTGAAAATTACTTTAATCTATCCAGTCAAACTCCTCCTTCATTTTTAAAACCTTTGAAAAGATACAAACCAGGTTTTGCAACCTGTCCTCATAAGTTAACCCTTTAAAAAGTCAGACAGCTTGATCCCCGGTATCCAGGATTCCTTAAAAGAAGCGGACAGAGACACCTCAGGGAAGGTCTTGCTGAGCAACTAGGTAATAGACTTAAATAATAAAATGTTTGTCAGCATCTATGCAGGGGAAATATACAGTTGACATTTTGGGCCGAGATCCTTCATCAGGAGTCCAGAATCACTGGAGCGTTTAGAATGCTGGAGAAACTCAGAAGTCGACTGTACCTCTTCCTAGAGATGCTGCCTGGCCTGTTGCGTTCACCAGCAACTTTGATGTGTGTTGCAGAAATTTAGAGATGTTCAGTGGTTGTACTTCTCAGCATTTGTCACCAGGTGGCAGCATTGGGATGTCAACGAAAGTGATCAAACCCGGCTGTTCAAAATCAGGTTTAATATCACTGACATGTGTCCTTGTTTTGTGGCAACAGTACAGTGCAATACATAAGTTACAAAAAGAAATATAAAAAAAAGTTGTGCGAAAAGAGAGCAAAGTAATGAGGTAGTGTTCGTGGACAGTTCAGAAATCTGATGGTGGAGGAATAGAAGCTGATCCTAAAACGCTGATTTTGTCTCTCCTGGGTCCTGTAACTCCCCTCAGAGGGCAGCAGTGAGAAGAGGGGTGTCCCGGACGGTGAGGGTCCTTAATGATGGATGCTGCCTTCTTGAGACACTACCTTCTGAAGATGTCCTTGATGGTGAGGAAACTAGATTTAGATCAGTTTGTTCGATACACCGGGATGCAGTGAAGTTCCTTGTTCACTGGAACAGAATAGACAGTGTACACTGTAGTAATAAACAGGAACACGAGGACAGCTCTGCAGAACAGTGCACAGATTGTAGATACAGACCGAGGTACCGCTCAGTCCATCGCAGGCACAGCCGTTTCCACATTGAGCACATCTACATGGAGCACTGCCACAGGAAAGCGGCGTCCATCATCAAAGACCCCACCATCCAGGCCACGCTCTCTTCTCACTAATACCGTCAGGCAGGAGGTACAGGAGCCTCAGATCCCACACCATGAGCGTCAGGAACAGTGAATACCCTACACCCTTCAGGCTCCTGAACCAGAGTGGATAACTTCAATCACCTCAACTCTGAACTGATTCCACAACCTACAGACTCACTTTCAAGGACACTGCAACTCACGTTCTCAGTTGTAGTTAGTTTTTAATTTGTCTTTTGCACATTATTTGTCAGTCTTTGCTTATATATGTTTTCATAAATTCTATTGTATTTCTTTATTTTCCTGAAATTGCCCCAAGAAAATGAATCTCAAGGTAGTATATGGTGACAATATATAATAAATTTACTTTGACTTTGAGGTAATTCAAAGAAATACTGAAGTGACAATAGTGGAATAAGTGAGAGAGGTGGAATTAAGAGTCTAAGAGCATGGTAGCACCATCAGGAAGGCGATGTGGAAGAGGTGATGGCAGTGGAGAGGAAGGGTCTGGATGTCTGAATGAAGGTTCTCAGCCCGAAACATCGTCAGTTAGGTTCTTGATTGGACATGGCATCTAAAGTTGTGGGGAGAAGACCGGGAACTGGGGTTGAGGAGGAGATTAAAGAAAGGGTCAGCCATGGTTGAATGGCAGAGCAGACTTGATGGGTCAGATTGCCTAATTCTGCTCCTATGTCTTGTGGTCTTATAGTATTCCACTCCATAGACATTGCCTGATCTGCTGAGTTCCGCCAATATTTTGTGTGTGTGTGTGTGTGTGTGTGTTACTCTGGATTTCCAGCGTCCGCAGAATCTCTTGAGTTTGTGGCGTGAGAGAGGTGATTGGTTCAGGAAATCAATGGTATTGGTGAAGAAGCTGGACCAGGAGTTGAAGCTCCTTTATCTTCTTCCAAAAGGTAGAAGAGAGAAGGGAATGGCCAGGGTGTCAGGAGATTCTGTGAGGATGGGAGAGAGGGACATAATTCGCTTAATCTCTGCAGGAGAAACCAAAGGTTTCCACAGAATTCTTAGAGATGTTCATGAAGATATCAGTGTTGGGAAACATGCCAGCCAGTTACTGCAGAGCAAGATCGTAGACCCAACAGCGAGATAATGAAATGACGACGACATGGCTGCTGCTTGACTGATCACTTCTGAAGATCGGAGCCGAAAGGTCTGGAAATCAAAGCGCAATGGCCCAAGACTAGAGGCTGGAGCTCTATCCTGGAGTTGGAAGACTGCCCATGTGTGTGTGTGTGGGTGGGCGGGAGGAAAATGGGCTTGTCTGCAGCTGTTCTTATCTTCTGTGTTGTTCTGCCGAGCAAAATGGACATGATATATTGGACAGCAACACACACAAAATGCTGCAGGAACTCAACAGGCCAGGCAGCATCTATGGAAAAGAGTACAGGTGACATTACGGGCCCAGACCCTTCAGTAGGACTGGATTAAAAAAGATGAGTAGAGCTCAAAGGTGGTGGGGGGTGGGGGTAGGGAGAAGCACAAGGTGGTAGGTCAGACCGGGAGGGGGAGGGATGAAGTAAAGAGCTGCACATCCTTAGGTTGTTGGTTGTAAATGCAAATGATATATTTCACTGTATATTTCAAGGCACATGTAATAAATAAATCTGAGTATGAGTTTGACTTCTTTGCCCTGCTGTCCTGCCCTTGTTTGCTGCAGGTTTGGAGTCTTTGAGTCTCTGAAGAACCACTTGGTCAATGAGAACGGGGTCCTGAGCAACCAGCGAAGCCTGCTGTGTGGCCTGGGGGCCGGGGTGGCCGAAGCTGTGCTTGTGGTTTGCCCCATGGAGACAGTGAAGGTAACACTAAGTCCTTACACAAGGAGGCAGCACGGTATCACAGTGGTTAGTGTAATGCTTACAGTTTTCTCTTCCAACTTGATCTGTGCTCCGGACACAACACCCAGCCCGAATAAAAGCAATCAGCAACATTCCTGATCAGAAAGTATCACGGGAAGTGTAATGCCGAGTCAAGGTTGTTTTTGGGCGGTATGGTCGTGGAGCGATTAGCGTAACACTGTAACAGTGCCAACGGCCTGGACTCAATTCCTGCCGCTGTCTGTAAGAACTTTGTACATTCTCCCCGTGATCACTGATGTTTCTTCCGGGTGATCCAGTTTCCTCACACAGTCCAAAGACGTATGGGTTAGGGTTAGCAAGTTGTGAGCATGCTATCTTGGAGCTGGAAGTGTGGCAACACTTGTAGGCTGCCCCCAACATATCCCCAGACAGTGATGGTTGTTGACGCCAAAGATGAATTTCAATGTAAGTTTTGATGTACAGTTGAAGTCAGAAGTTTACATATACCTTAGCCAAATACACTTAAACTCAGTTTTTCACAATTCCTGACATTTAATCCTAGAAAACATTCCCTGTCTTAGGTCAGTTAGGATCACTACTTTATTTAAGAATGTGAAATGACAGAATAATAGTAGAGAGCATGATTTATTTCACCTTTTATTTCTTTCATCACTTCCCCAGTGGGTTAGAAGATTACATACACTTTGTTAGTATTTGGTAGCATTGCTTTTAAATTGTTTAACTTGGGTCAAACGTTTTGGGTTGCCTTCCACAAGCTTCTCACAGTAAGTTGCTGGAATTATGTTCCATTCCTCCAGACAGAACTGGTGTAACTGAGTCAGGTTTGTAAGCCTCCTTGCTCACACACGCTTTTTCAGTTCTGCCCACAAATTTTCTATCAGATTGAGGTCAGGGCTTTGAGATGGCCATTCCAATACCTTGACTTTGTTGTCTTTAAGCAATTTTGCCACAACTTTGGAGGTATGCTTGGGGTAATTGTCCACTTGGAAGACACATTTGCGACCGAGCTTTAACTTCCTGGCTGCTGTCTTGAGATGTTGCTTCAATATATCCACATAATTTTCCTTCCTCATGATGCCATCTATTTTGTGAAGTGCACCAGTCCCTCCTGCAGCAAACCACCCCCACAACATGATGCTACCACCCCCATGCTTCACGGTTGGGATGGTGTTCTTTGGTTTGCAAGCTTCACCCTTTTTCCGCCAAACATAATGATGGTCATGACCAAACAGTTCAATTTTTGTTTCATCAGACCACAGGACATTTCTCCAAAAAGTAAGATCTTTGTCCTCATGTGCACTTGCAAACCGCAGTCTGGCTTTTTTATGGCGGTTTTGGAGCAGTGGCTTCTTCCTTGCTGAGCAGCCTTTCAGGTTATGTCGATATAGGACTCGTTTTACTGTGGATATCGATACTTGTCTACCTGTTTCCTTGAGCATCTTCACAAGGTCCTTTGCTGTTGTTCTGGGATTGATTTGCACTTTTCACGGCAAAGTATGTTCATCTCTAGGAGACAGAATGCGCCTCCTTCCTGAGCGGTATGACGGCTACGTGGTCCCATGGTGTTTATACTTGCGTACTATTGTTTGTACAGATGAATATGGTACCTTCAGGCGTTTGGAAATTGCTCCCAAGGGTGAACCAGACTTGACATCATTTTCTGACCTCAATCCGATAGAAAATTTGTGGGCAGAACTGAAAAAGCATGTGCGAGCAAGGAGGCCTACAAACCTGACTCAGCTACACCAGTTCCGTCTGGACGAATGGAACAAAATTCCAGCAACTTACTTTGAGAAGCTTGTGGAAGGCTATCAAAAATGTTCAACCCAAGTTGAACAATTTAAAGGCAATGCGACCAAATACCAACAAAGTGTATGTAAACTTCTGACACACTGGGAAAGTGATGAAAGAAATAAAAGCTGAAATAAATCATTCTCTCTACTATTATTCTGACATTTCACATTCTTAAAATAAAGTAGTGATCCTAACTGACATAAGACAGGGAATGTTTTCTCGGATTAAATGTCAGGAATTGTGAAAAACTGAGTTTAAGTGTATTTGGCTAAGGTGTATGTAAACTTCTGACTACAACTGTATATGTGACAAATAAAACGAATCTAAAAATAAAAGCTGATCCAATCAGTTGGCGGTCGAACAGAAATGCTGCAAGGAGAAACAGATGGACTGGAGGAACATGGACTGTGTACAGGGATTAGGAGAATGTGCACTGTGTACAGACAGGGATTGGGGGAATGTGGACTGTGTATAGACAGCGATTGGGGGAATGGGGACCGTGTACAGCGATTGGAGGAATGTGGACTGTGTACAGACAGGGATTAGGGGAATGTGGACTGTGTACAGATGAATTGGAGGAATGTGGACTGTGTACAGACGAGGATTGGAGGAATGTGGACTGTGTACAGGGATTGGAGAAATGTGAACTGTGTACAGACAGGGATTGGGGGAATGTGGTCTGTGTACAGACAGGGATTGGAGGAATGTGGACTGTGTACAGACAGGGATTGGAGGAATGTGGATCGTGTACAGACAGGGATTGGGGGAATGCAGACCGTGTACAGACAGGGATTGGGGGAATGTGGACTGTGTACAGGGATTGGGAGAATGTGGACCGTGTACAGACAGGGATTGGAGGAATGTAGACTGTGTACAGACAGGGATTGGAGGAATGTGGAACGTGTACAGACAGGGATTGGGGGAATGTGGACTGTGTACAGGGATTGGAGGAATGTGGACTGTGTACAGACAGGGATTGGGGGAATGTGGAACGTGTACAGACAGGGATTGGGGGAATGTGGACTGTGTACAGGGATTGGAGGAATGTGGACTGTGTACAGACAGGGATTGGGGGAATGTGGACTGTGTACAGGGATTGGAGGAATGTGGACCGTGTACAGGGATTGGAGGAATGTGGACCGTGTACAGGGATTGGAAGTATGTGGACCGTCTACAGGGATTGGAGGAATGTGGACCGTGTACAGACAGGGATTGGAGGAATGTGGACCGTGTACAGACAGGGATTGGGGGAATGTGGACTGTGTACAGGGATTGGAGAAATGTGGACTGTGTACAGACAGGGATTGGAGGAATGTGGACTGTGTACAGGGATTGGAGGAATGTGGACCGTGTACAGGGATTGGAGGAATGTGGACCATGTACAGGGATTGGAAGTATGTGGACCGTCTACAGGGATTGGAGGAATGTGGACCGTGTACAGACAGGGATTGGAGGAATGTGGACCGTGTACAGTGATTGGAGGAATGTGGACTGTGTACAGGGATTGGGGGAATGTGGACCGTGTACAGACAGGGATTGGAGGAATGTGGACCCTGTACAGACAGGGATTGGAGGAATGTGGACTGTGTACAGACAGGGATTGGAGGAATGTGGACGGTGTACAGACAGGGATTGGAGGAATGTGGACTGTGTACAGACAGGGATTGGAGGAATGTGGACTGTGTACAGACAGGGATTGGAGGAATGTGGACCTTGTACGGGGATTGGAGGAATGTGGACCGTGTACATTGTGATTGGATTAGTTATTTGGGCATCATGGTCAGCACAGACATGCTGAGTTAAAATACCATCTTGTAGTAACCATATCCATTTCGGGGAAATCCTCTAGAAATAGTGTAAGTAAAAGAACTCTTCAAAATTTGATTTATTTCATCAAATACATTCAGTGGCTACTTTATTTGATACTCCTGTATGTTTATGGTCTTCTGCTGCTGAAGTCCATCCACTTTAAGGTTGGTTATGTTGTGCATTCAGAGATGCTCTTCTGCAAGCCACTTTTGTAATGTGTGTTTGATGATCGTCGCCTTTCCAGTCGCTTCAATCACTCTGGTGATTCCCTGGATGCCCTGTCCTCTCACAGTCCAAAGTTGTTACTGGTTAGTAGATTGATTGGTCAATGTAAATTGTCCAGTGATTAGACTGGGGTTAAATACTTGATACTTTATACTTTATTGTCGCCAAGCAATTGATACTGGAACGTACAATCATCACAGCGATATTTGATTCTGCGCTTCCCGCTCCCTGGTTTACAAATCGATAGTAAATACTAAAAATTTAAATTATAAATCATAAATAGAAAATAGAAAAATGGAAAGTAAGGTAGTGCAAAAAAACCGAGAGGCAGGTCCGGTTATTTGGAGGATACGGCCCAGATCTGGGCCAGGATCCGTTCAGCAGTCTTATCACAGTTGGAAAGAAGCTGTTCCCAAATCTGGCTGTACGTGTCTTCAAGCTCCTGAGCCTTCTCCCGGAGGGAAGAGGGACGAAAAGTGTGTTGGCTGGGTGGGTCGTGTCCTTGATTATCCTGGCAGCACTGCTCCGACAGCGTGCGGTGTAAAGTGAGTCCACGGACGGAAGATTGGTTTGTGTGATGTGCTGCGCTGTGTTCATGATCTTCTGCAGCTTCTTTCGGTCTTGGACAGGACAACTTCCATACCAGGTTGTGATGCACCCTGGAAGAATGCTTTCTACAGTGCATCTATAAAAATTAGTAAGGGTTTTAGGGGACAGGCCAAATTTCTTTAGTTTTCTCAGGAAGTAAAGGTGCTGGTGGGCCTTCTTGGCAGTGAACTCTGCTTGGTTGGACCAAGTCAGGTCATTTGTAATATTGACCCCAAGGAACTTAAAGCTTTTGACCTGTTCCACTTGCGCACCACCGATGTAAATTGGGTCGTGCGATCTGCTACTCCTTCTGAAGTCAACAACCAATTCCTTCGTCTTGCTGACGTTGAGGGATAGGTTATTGCCTTCGCACCACGCCACCAGGCTCTTAATTCCTCTCTGTACTCAAACTCATCATTACCCGAGATATATGAGCAAACTTATACAAACGTATATTGAGTTTGATGGAAACTTTGCTACACAGTCATGGGTGTACAGTGAGTACAGCAGGGGGCTGAGTACACAGCCTTGTGGGGCACCGGTGCTCACAGTGATTGTAGAGGAGAGCTTGTCCCCTGGGTCCTGTCTGTGAGGAAGCTGAAGATCCAGCTGCAGACCTGAGTGCTCAGGCCCAGGTTCCAGAGCTTAGGAATCAGTTTATTTGGAATGATGGTATTAAAGGCAGAGCTGTACTCAATGAAAAGGTTGTCAGGGGTTTCTGGGCAGTCAGACTTGAAGGGCTGAAAAGGCCTTTGCCACGCTGTCTCTAAATAGTGAAAATACTTGTGCAGTAATGTGAAGGTGTACAGGTATACTTAATGAAGTGGTCATGGGGTATATGTCAAAAATGTTCATTTTTGGGAGAGGTGCAGACTTATTTAGGAAAATTACTGAAAGGCAGAGGTTTAGCAAATTGCTCACTATACTGTGTCTGTTCACCCGTGCATCAGTTTCTATTCTAGATGAACTGACTTGCATTTAATCTTTTGGATTGTTTTGTCACTGTGGAATGTACTTACCTTTTATTATCCTTTCAGGTGAAGTTTATTCATGATCAAAACTCAGCTAATCCCAAATACCGTGGGTTCTACCATGGAGTCCGGAAGATTATTCAAGAACAAGGTAGGCCTCTCAATCTGGGTGAAGGGATGTCCTCTCCCAGCTACCCCACGGAAGTTTCTATTAATTAAAAATTCCAATTTCCATCTGTGGGGTGATCAGAAATGATGGAGAAGTTAAACCATAATGTTTAAACTTTGTGTGCAACTTTCTGCTTCTTAGTGATTTAACAGCATTGGGGCAGAGTCAGATCAGGTCTATTATGACTGACTTACTGTATATGTTGTGAATTTGTTGTTTTGTGGCAGCAGTGCAGTTGAAAGACAGAATTACTATCAATTACAAAATAAACAAACAGTGGAAAAAACTCAGAACTCTGATGGCAAAGTGAAGAAGCTGTTTCTAAGATGTTGAGTGTGTCGTCAGTCTCCTGTACCTCCTCTCTGATGGTAGTAATAAGAAGAGGGCACGTCCCAGATGTTGAGGCTCCTTAATGATGGATGTCCCCTTCCTGAGGCATCACCTCTTGAAGATCTTTGACTGTGATAGAGGCGGCTGAGTTTACAACCCTCTGCAGATTTTTTCCCCATCCTCTGCAGTGGCCCCTCCATACCAAACAGCGATGCAACCGGTCAGAATGCCCTCTGTAGAAATTTGCAGGAGTCTTTAATGACAAACCAAATCTCCTCAAGCTGCTAATGAAATAGAATGAAGATTAGTTGGAGAGCAAATGATGTCACTTTCAGTACTACATCCAACCTTGGGGGGGAACGCTTAGTTTTGTGAACATTTTGGAACAGACTAAAGTGCTTGAGAAGCACTTTTAAAGAGAACCTTCTCAATTTGAAAGGAATCTGTGAGCTCCCAAGTGAGAGAGAAGACTTCATGTTAGTTGTCTAAACTTCACAATTTGGCAACCTCCTGTAACTTTTACCTGTGATGATAGTCAGCATTTAAATATTTTCAAAGATTAACTTTATTTGTCGCATATACACACATCAAAACATACAGTGAAATGGGGTCACAAACACGAGGAAATCTGCAGATGCTGGAATTTCAAGCAACACACATCAAAGTTGCTGGTGAACGCAGCAGGCCAGGCAGCATCTGTAGGAAGAGGTACAGTCGACGTTTCAGGCCAAGACCCTTCGTCAGGACTAACTGAAGGAAGAGCTAGTAAGTGAAATGGGGTGTTTGTGTCAACGCCCAACACAGTCTGAAGATGTTTTGAGGGCAGCCACAAGTGTCACCGTGCTTCTGGCACCAACATAGCACGCCCACTACTCACTGACTGACCGGTACACCTTTGGAATGTGGGAGGAAACCGGAGCACCCGGAGGAGACGTGCACTGACTCTGACCCGGAGGAGACGTGCACTGACTCTGACCCGGAAGAGACGCGCAGTGACTCTGACCCGGAGGAGACGTGCACGGTCACTGGAATTGAATCCTGACTGCAGGCGCTGTGAAGCATTGCGCTGACCACTATGCTACCTTGCCGCCCTGCTCATCAATACTGCACACAGACATTGATTTGCTCACGTCACAGAGCAGTACAACACAGGACCAGGCCCTTCAGCCCATCTAGTCCATGCCTCATTATTATTTTTCCTGGTGCCATTGACCTACACTTGGACCATTGCCCTGCACATCCTTCGCGTCTGTGCTATACTGGCGCTGGAAACATGGTGACACTTGCGGGCTGCCCCAGGCCATCCTCAGGCTGAGTTGGTTGTTGACACAAATGACACATTTCACTGTGTGTTTCCATGTTTTGATGTGCATGTGACAAATAAAGATAACCTTTCATTGAGACCATGTAAGCAGCAAAGAGGATAATCTCTCAACCCTTGGCTTTCAGGGCTTCGCGGCACATACCAGGGTGTGACAGCCACCATCCTCAAACAGGGCTCAAACCAAGCAATCCGTTTCTCGATGATGACAATGCTGCAAAACTGGTATAAAGGTGAGTGGCAAATCCCAATGCTCCAGAGAACTGGTTACTGGATCTCTGTCCCCACTACTTTGTCCCGTAACCACCGCTCTGTTCTCACTACTACTATTGGGGAGGAGGTACACGACCCTTAGATCCCACACCACCAGGTTCAGGAACAGTTCAACCACCAGGCTCCTGAACCAGAGTGGATAACTTCACCCTCCCCAACTCTGAACTGATTCCACAACCTATAGACTCACTTTCAAGGATTCTACAACTCGTGTTCTCGGGGTGGTCTATACATACTCTGATAATAAGGTTTACTTTGACTGGGATTGCTCCCGGCCAAAGCCAGGGGTCAGCGCAGATAGAGGAGTTCAGCCATTCCGAGTTCAGGATGCTCCCAGCCACCATGCCTCACTTTGCCATGGTTGCCTTAGAAGTTGCTCTGAAATGACACATCAATGAAAGAAAAATGGATTGCTATGTGGGAAGGGTGGGTGAGGTTTATCTGGGGGTTCTGCCACCATGAGGCCAGTCTCAGTGGAGGAGCAATATCTCACGTTCCATCGAGGTAGCCTCCAACCTGATGGCATGAATGACAATTTCTCCCTCTGGTAATACTTTTCCCTCCTCGTTTCCTCTTCTGTTCCCCACTCTGGCCTTTTGCCTCTTCTCCTCTCCTCACCTTCCCCCGGTGCCCCTCCCAGCATTTCATGTGTGTTTATCTTGGAGAAGGTTGAAGGATCGGTCAGGAGAGGGAGAGAGAATGTGGCCCTCCTCAACAGCGGGGGTGACGACCTACCTGGGGGGAGCAGCAGCGGCCGTGCCTCTGGCTCCGGGTCTGGCCCTGTAGCTCAGAAGGGTAGGGAACTGAAAAGGACGGCAGCAGCAATAGGGGACTCTATAGTCAGACAGGTGATTCTGTGGATGCTAAAAGGAACTGATAGATCGCCTTCCAGGTTTCAGGGTCTATGATGTTTCTGAACGCGTCCACAATATCAGGAAAAGGGAAGGTGAGCAGCCAGAAGGTGTGTTACATATTAGTACCAACAACATAGAAAGAAAAAGGGAGGAGGTCCTGGAAAAAGAATACAGGGTGTTGGGAAGGAAGCTGAGAAGCAGCACCTCAAGTAGAAATGTCAGGATTGCTGCCTGTGCCACGTGACAGTGAGGATAGGTATAGAATGAGGTAGCGAATAAATGCATGGCTGAAGAATTGGAACAGGGGGCAGAGATTCAGATTTCTGGAAAGTTGGGACCTCACCTGGTGCAGATATGGCCTCTACAAAAGGGGTGGGTTGCACTTGAATCTGAGGGGGTCCAATATTCTTGCGGGCAGGTTTACTAGAGCTGTTGGGAGTGGTTTAAACTAATATGGCAGGGGGATAGGAGCCAGTGTGATAGAGCTGAGGATGACCCAGCAAGTTTAAAAGTAGATGATAGGGGTAACATGAATATAAGGAGGGACAAGCCAATGATTGGGTATAAATGCAGACAGAGCAAAAAGTTAAATTGTACCACAGAGGCAAAATTCAAAAGAACGAAGAATGCAGAACTGAAGATGCTGTATTTAAATGCGTAGTATTCGGAATAAGGTGGATGAACGCTCGGCATAATTAAAGATTGGTCGATATGATGTTGTGGGCACCAGTGAGTCGTGGCTGAAAGAAGCTCAGAGTAGGGAGCTTAACATCAAAGGATAGACTTTGTATTGAAGGACAGGCAGGAAGGCAGGGGTGGTGGTGTGGCTGTATTGGTAAGAGATGGAATCACATCTTTAGAAAGAGGTCACATAGGTCAGAGAATGTTGAATCTATGTGGGTGGAATTAAGAAACTGCAAGGGTGAAAAAAACATGGTAATCATAGCAACACACACAAAATGCTGGTGAACGCAGCAGGCTAGACAGCATCCATAGGAAGAGGCACAGTTGACGTTTCAGGCTGAGATCCTTCGTCAGGACTAACTGAAAGAAAAGATAGTAAGAGATTTGAAAGTGGGAGGGAGAGGGGGAGATCTGAAATGATAGAAGAAGACAGGAGGGGGAGGGATGGAGCTAAGAGCTGGAAAGTTGATTGGCAAAAGGGATACAAGGCTGGAGAAGGGAGAGGATCATGGGACGGGAAGCCTAAGGAGAAAGAAAGTGGGAGGGGAGCATCAGAGGATGGAGAGCAGGCAAGGAGTTATTGTGGGAGGGATAGAGAGAAAGGAAAAAAGGAAAATAAATAAATAAACAAACAAGCAAACAAGTAGATAAATAAATAAATAAATAAGGGATGGGGTAAGAAGGGGAGGTGGGGCATTAACGGATGTTAGAGAAGTCAATATTCATGCCTTCAGGTTGGAGGCTACCCAGACGGAACATAAGGTGTTGTTCCTCCAACCTGAGTGTGTCTTCATCTTGACAGTAGAGGAGGCCATGGATAAACATATCAGAATGAGAATGGGATGTGGAATTAAAATGTGTGGCCACTGGGAGATTAGATTAGATTAGATTATGAGGACACGCAGTCCTCTTTTATTGTCATTTGGTAATGCAATTTAGTAGATCCTGCTCTCTCTGGCCGACAGAGCGTAGGTGTTCAGCGAAACGGTCTCCCAGTCTGCGTCGTTCAGCGAAACGGTCTCCCAGTCTGCATCACAATCATATATAGGTCTCCAAATAGTAGCCAAGATGTGGGGTTGAGATTGCAAAGGGAGCTGGAAAAGGCATTTAATAAGGGTAATGTACAATTGTAATAAGATAATTCAATATGCAAGGGGATTGGGAAAATCAGGCTGGTGTTGGATTGCAAGAGTGGGAGTTTGTTGAATGCCTGCGAGATGGCTTTTTAGAGCAGCTTGAACTTGAGCCTACTTGGACTGGATGAACTACATTCCAGGGTCCTGAGAGAGGTTGCTGAAGAGATAATGGATGCATTGGTCATGATCTTTCAAGAATCACCTGATTCTGGCATGGTCCTGGAGGACTGGAAAATTACAAATGTCACTCCACTCTTTAAGGCAAAAGAAAGGAAATTATCGGCCAGTTAGCCTCACCTTAGTAATTGGGAAAGTGTTGGAGTTTATTATTAATGATGAGGTTTTGGGGTACTTGGGGAGACTAATAATAAAATAAGTCAAAGTCAGCATGGTTTCTGTGAGGGAAAATCTTGCCTGACAAATTCTTTGAGGAAGTAACAAGCAGGGTGGAAAAAGGAGAGGCAGTGGATGTCGCTTACTTGCATTTTCAGAAGGCAAAAGATAAAATACTGTGGTGTTACAGGAAATATGCTGGCATGGATAGTGGAATGGCTGACAGGCAAGAGGCAGTGAGTGGGAATAAAGGAGGTTTTTTCTGGTTGGCTAGTGGTGTTCCTCTGGGGTCAGCTTTGGGACCACTGCTTTTCTCATTGTTTGTCAATGATATGGATGATGGAATTGATGGCTTTGTGGCAAAGTTTGTGGATAATACGAAGATAGGTGGAGGGGTAGGTAGTGCTGAGGAAACAATGCGATTGCAGCAGGACTTAGACAAATTGGAAGAATGGCAAAATAGTGGCAGATGGAATACAGTATTGGGAAATGTGCAATAATGCATTTTGATAAAAGGAACAACCTTCTCTAACCATTCCAGCCCACATAGCTACCCATTCTTCTATCGTCTATGTACCTATCTAAGAATGTTGTAAATATCCCAAATATATCAGGTGGCAGGGTGAATGTAGTTCTCTACCAAAGGAGGTGTAAGGTGCTCCTTCCCTCCACTAGCCAGCAGGTCACCCTTGGGCTTAGGCCCCCGATCAGGGTCGCGTGAAGCCATGGGAGCAGGTGGTGGATGGTCGTACGAGCAGCCGGGGCAGATCACAAGTGGTGCATATGCAACCACTGACACCAGGCAGACAATCACTGAAGATTATTGAGAAAAGCTGAGGTCATTCGTCTTGTAAAGACACTGCCCAGAAGAAGGCAATGGCAAACCACTTCTGACAAAAGATTTGCCAAGAACAATCATACGAGATGGCTCATAATGAATGATTTAATGTATCTGCATGGCAGTGTGTTCTATGACCTTGCCACTCTGTGTTTAAAAAAAACCCTACTTTGACACTTCCCTTATACCTACGTCCAATCACCTTAAAATTATGCTCCCTCATATTAGCCATTTTTGCCCTGGGATAATGTCTCTGGCTGTCCACTTGATCTATGCCTCTTATCATATTGTACACCTCTATCTTGTCACTTCTCATCCTCCTTCACTCCAAAGAGAAAAGTCGTAGCTCATTCAACCAAACCTGTTCTGTAATTACAGGTGAGGACCCTCATAAATCCATCAGCCCATTCATCACAGCTGTGTTTGGAGCCAGTGCAGGAGCAGCCAGCGTCTTTGGGAACACCCCCCTGGATGTGCTGAAGACACGGATGCAGGTGGGAAGGGAGCTGCTGTAGTGAGATCTGTAATGGTTCAATGTCTGTTGTAGATTAGAATGCTTAAAGAAAGCGTTGGGAAGCTCGGATGCTGCTGTGCACAGTGAGAAATTCCTGGATGTTGTTCCACAATGGAACGTTAGCCAACTCAGCACCCAGTGTAACCTGCTGAGAAAGAGGAAGAGATTGTCTTGAGCAAGTCCTTCAATGGGAAGTCTCTTTTTCTCTGCAGTAGAATAGAAAACCTCTGACTCATTAGACATGGGAACAGAATTGGGTCATTTGGCACATCAGGTCTGCTCTGTCATTCTATCATGGCTGATTTATTATCTCTCTCAACTCCATTCTCCTGCATTCTCCCTGGAACCTTTGATGCCCTGCCTAGTCAATCTATCAACCTCTGCCCACTGACCTGGTCTCCACAGCCATCTGTGGCAATGAATTTCACAGATTCAGTCCCCTGTAGTGCCCTCTGCAGTCCTACGCAGTCCTGAGTGGTTCTATACTTCTTCAGTTGTCCATCGAAATCCGATGACAACATCCACTCCTTTAACGGTGAGATCTTTGATGACTGTACAGTCCTATCCTGGACCCACAAGCTCTATTGCAGGTGGGACATGTACATATAGCAATGGTGGCAACCATGGCTGCAATTCTCTTGGCTCTCTTCTGCTGTCTTCTGGTTGTTCTTTCCATCTCCAGAATACAAACCCCGTCCCTACACAGCTGTCGCCAAGTGGTACGGTCAGCAGCAACCTCCTCCAGGTCCTCGGGTCTGATCTTGGACTTCCTTAAAGCATTCTTCATCTGATCCTTATAGCACTTCTTCGGCCCTTCAGCTGAGCGTCGACCATGATGTAGCTGGCCTTATAACACTCTGCGGGGTAGCCGACATGGGGGCATCCTTATCACGTGGCCTAGCCACTGCAGCTGACGCTGGGTGATCATGGCCTCAATACTCCTGCAGTTGGTCTTTACAAGTATTTCAGTGTGAGGCACCGGCTCACGCCAGGTAATTCCCAGGATGTGCTGGAGGCAGCTTGTGGAAGCGCTCCAAGGACTTGATGTGATGGCTGTAGGTTACCTAAGCTTCACAGCTATAAAGGAGGACACAGACCGCTTGGTATACGGTGACTTTTGTGGAGGGACGAAGGCTCCTGTTCTGAAAGACTCTACGCCGAGGTCTCCCAAAGGCAGCTGATGCCAGTCTAATGCGGCTCTGGATGTCGTTGTCAATGCCGCTATCCTCAGAGAGAATGCTCCCCAGATATTTGAAAGATGGCACTACTGACAGCTTTTCATCACCAACAGTGAAGGCAGGTAGAGTGGGTGGGACACTGGCAAAACACTTCTGTCTTGGTGGTATTGACAGTCAGCCCCATCCCGCTGTACGCTCTCACCGTCACAGCAAGGACAGGCTGAAGATCCTCCAGAGTATGGGCCACAAGAGCACAGTCATCTGCATACTGCAGCTCCAGAACCCACTCTCTACGGAGTTTGGTGGTTGCGTGGAGCCTCCTGATGTCAAAGAGGTTGCCATCTAATCTGATGTCCACTGCCACACCGCTGCTGTCTTCAGTCTCGTTGTGGAGAAGCTTGGTAACACACAAGAGGAAGATGTTAAAGAGCACTGGCGCTAGTACACACCCCTGCCTCACCCCTGTGCGTACAAGGAAGGGCTCGGACTCCTGTCCTCCTATGGTCACCTGAGCAGTCATCCCATCATGGAGCTGGTGGAGGATGTTAACAAATTTATTGGGGCAGCCAAACCTAAGGAGGACATCCCATAAGAGCTCTCTTTGCACAGTGTCGAATGCTTTGGAGAGGTCGACAAAGGCCATAAGCAGGTCCTGATGTTGCTCCCGGAACTTTTCCTGAAGCTGCCGGGCTGTGAAGATCATGTCGATCGTGCTCCTGTTCTTCCTAAGTCCACACTGTGATTCGGGCAGCATCGACTTGGTGATGTTGCTAATGAGTCTCTGAAGCACCACCTTAGCCAGGACCTTTCTTTCCAGCAACAGAAAGGAGTGATATGCCCCTACTATTGACACAGATGGCCTTGTCACCCTTGTTCTTATAAATCACAACAATGTTTGCATTTCTCCATTGCTGTGGGATGTTCTCATCAGTCCAGGCCTTGGTGATGTACTGGTAGAGGGTGCGCATACACATGTACCCTCCGTTCTTCAGTAACTCAGCAGGGATATTGTCACTGCCAGGGGACTTGTTCTTAAGGGAATGGACAGCTGATAGAACCTCCTAGAAGGTTGGTGGTAGACTGAGGTCGTGAATAGGAAGAAGTTCAGGCAGTTCGTCGGGATGGTGGGGTCTGCGTCAGAGTCCTGATTAAGCAGGGTGTTAAAATGCTCAGCCCACCTCAGCAGAATGGTATTCTGATTCTTCAGAAGTGTTTGACCATCTGCTGTTTTCAGGGGAGTAATGCATCATTTATTGGGCCGTAGATGGTTTTGACAGCATTGTAAAAGTTATGTATGTCATTATTATCGGCAAAGAACTGGATTTCATGTGCCTTTTCAGTCCACCACTCATTTTGTATGGCCCGTATTGCCTTTTGCACTTTCCTCCGAGCTGCCTGCCAATGCTGCCTGATGCTGGTGGATGACGGGTTGTCTAAAGTTGCCCGGTGTGCTTTGTGGATGTCCTTAAGCAAGTTGTGGGTGGTGTCTGAGTTATCATCAAACCAGCCCTGGTGGTTCCTGCTCTTATGGCCGATGGATTGGGCTGCTGCCTCATTGAGCGCAGAGGTGATACAGGTCCACTGTTGTTCCATGGTATTTTCTGAGTCCAGAGAAGGTTCCAACTCCCTTAGTTTCTCAGCTAGGATGCGTCGAAACTCACTTCTTGCTTCTGTATTTCTCAGGTGGTTGCAATTTAGCCACTTTTTATTGGTTTTTTGCGGCCGCAAGGAGGGACGCACTTTCATATGGAGCTTGGCCACAATCATACGGTGCTCAGTCCATCCAGCACTCTGCACCTCTCATGGCATGGGTGATGAGGACATCCCTGATGTCATTATGTCTCACAATGATGAAGTCGATCATGTGCCAATGTGTAGAGTGAGGGTGCATCCACGAGGTCTTATATTTTGCCTTCTGTTGGCAGATGGTTCTATATAGTACTGCACGAACCCCCATAGTCTCTCATTGCCCCCTGAAGCCCTACATAGTCCCACACAGCCTCGTACTATTCTACAGTCCTACACAGTCCCACACAGTACTATATGGTTCTATGCAGCCCTACACAGTCCTGTATAGTTCTGTGCAGTCCTACACAATCCCCCACAGTCCCACTTAAGGTTGATCTATACTTGTGCGTACGGGCTATGCTGTAGCTTACGCCGTAGCCTACGCAAGTGGGCTACGCCATTGTGAGCATTTATACTTGTGCGTTGGTGTGTCTGCGTCGCTCTGCAATTCACGACCAAAACACTAGTTGGAGGTGGGGTTTCTATGCCACTGTGTTGAGTTTCTTCCTGTACTTCAAACAATGGCGATTGAAACTGAGCGCATCATGTTGGAGTTGGAGCTAATAAATGTTGAACAAGAGTTTCTTCTCTCTCAATTCTGAAATGGCGGAGAAGAAGCAACCGGAAATGCGTAGGAGGAAATGCGATGCTACCAAGCCGACCAATCACAGTTGTTGCGGCCTGCGTCGCCGCAATGTGTAGTTACATTTTGGGAGAGGTGCGCGTTAGGCTAAGGCGTAGGGTTCGGCGTAGGGTGCGTGGCTACGCTGTACCTACGGCGTACATTTGACGCAGAAGTATCAATTGGGCTATAGTCTCATGCAGTCCCATGCAGCCTCACTGCCTCCAAAGCAGCCTGCTGCAGAATTTGGTCGGGGACCTTTTGCCAGCCAGGATAGAAGAGCTGGACCGGAGTCAAGCCCCCTGGAGTCAGGCTTGTCTGGTTTCACATCTGACATTCCTCTCCCAGACAGACAGCAGGGCCCTCTCTGGTGACCTAAACACAAGAGATTCTGCAGATGAGCAACACGCAAAAAATGCTGATGGGGCTCAGCAGGTCGGGCAGCATCATCCATGGAGGGGAATGAACAGTCGATGTTTCAGGCTGAGACCCTTCATCAGGACGGGAACGGAAAGGATCAGAGGGTGAGCGAGGGGACGGAGTCCTGTTGTGAATTTACTTCCAGTGGGGAAAGGAAAGGCCTTTTGTACAACCAACCACCAGATCTGGAGGCGGATTCGAGTTTGGCCGTCTGTTTTGCACATTGGTTGTTTGTCAGTCTGTGTGTGTGTATGTGGCTTTTCATTGATTCTATTGTATTTCTTTGTTCTACTGTAAATCCATGCAAGAAAATGAATCTCAGGGTTGTACAGTATATGGAGATTTATATGTACATTGATAAATTACCAATGAATCTCAGGGTTGCACAGTATATGGAGATTTATATGTACATTGATAAATTACCAATGAATCTCAGGGTTGTACAGTATATGGAGATTTATACGTACATTAATAAATTACTAATGAATCTCAGTTGTACAGTATATGGAGATTTATACGTACATTGATAAATTACTAAGGAATCTCAGGGTTGTACAGTATATGGAGATTTATACGTACATTGATAAATTACCAATGAATCTCAGGGTTGTACAGTATATGGAGATTTATACGTACATTGATAAATTACCAATGAATCTCAGGGTTGTACAGTATATGGAGATTTATACGTACATTGATAAATTACCAATGAATCTCAGGGTTGTACAGTATATGGAGATTTATATGTACATTGTTAGATTACCAATCAACTGTGACTGAGCTCCTGCTGTTTAAAGACCATCCACTGGTTTTCCTTCACCAGTCAGTTTCCTTCCTCCACTCCAACCCAACCCAGAAATCTGTTCCAGGTTTTCATTCCCCCCATGTGAAGAAGTCCTGCCATTAGCGCCTGCTCAGTTTGAAAGCAGGCGCTATCTGCTGTCCACCACCTCCACCTGTTTGTATCATAAAGGCACATGAAAGGGAAAGATCTTTCAGCCCAACTGGTCCATACTGACCAAAGCGTCCATCTGAGCCAGTCCCATATCCTTCAGAACCTGGAGTTCTTAACCTGGGATCAGGGGTTGGTGGATAGATTCCAGGGGTCTGTGAAAAAAATATACCTTTGCTTTCACTAAGGTCTAACTGAAAATTAGCATTTCCTTCAATGAAGAATGCCGCTAACAAACCACAGTAATATTAGCAGTACCTGTGAATAGAAATCACAGATATTTTCATATCACATTACAGTTTAATGTAAGTTCAGCAGCAGCTTTCACACTGATATGTCTTTAAAAAAAATAAAATTTACTTTTAACTCGCCTATATTTTCAGTGTGTAGTCTTGTTATTTAATGCATTCTTAAAGATGTGCTTCTGTTGCATGTTGCTCCCTGACCAAAACGCCACAGCTAATTCCGAATAATGGCAATGTATATGGTGAATAAAGTTGATCCTTGATCCTTGTATAATCACAGCCACTGAGGCTCAACATGATAAATATCATCAAGATTAAGATTAAGACTTTGCTGCCTGCAGGATGTGAGGAGTCCTTACCCTGACGTGATCATTTCTGTCTTTTACTGCACTTTTTTGCAGGGCCTTGAGTCGCACAAGTACAAGAACACAGTGGATTGTGCATATCAGATTCTGAGAAACGAGGGGCCCTTTGCGTAAGTAGCAGCATGTTGACCCTGTCCTAATTCCACACTTTCAGACTTTCAAAGCGTCTAAGCGGCTGTTGCCTTGTGTGCGGCAGGTTCTACAAAGGGACGGTTCCGCGCCTGGGCAGAGTGTGCCTGGACGTGGCCATTGTCTTTGTTATTTACGAAGAGGTCATCAAACTTCTGAACAGGACGTGGTGAACTGAGAACAGATTCAGCAGCGGCACCACAAAGCTCCCTTCCCCACCCCTTCCACTCTCTCTCATTTCCCAACAGCTGCCTGACACCCCTTCTCCTTCTCTCTGTCTCTGTACCTCTTCTTGTCTCCCACTCTTTCTCCTTCCCTTCCACTTTTAATCACCTTCCCTCCTTCCTCTGTCTCTGTCTGTCTGTCTCTCTCTCTCTCCCTCCCTCCCTCCCCCCTCTCTCTCCCTCCCTCCCTCCCTCCCCCCCTCTCCCTCCTCCTGTGACCTAATGCTGAATGACAAGCCAGCCTTTCTATCAACTGCATTTGCCAAAAAGAGCATTGTGACTATGATAACTTGGACAAATTGTCGTCATCCTGGACGAGGCTGCCTCGATGTCTGAAGGATGTGGGGTGGTTGGGTATTGTCTGGGTAAACCTGGTGCTCTATTATGGAGGGCAGGTGCCAATTCTGATGCCCTCTTTGTTAGGGGATTTGATTGTGAGTTTGTGGGGAGTTCTTGTTCCCTGACCCCTTCAGGATACTTTACAGAGTTCGAAGCAGAGGCTGACACTGAGCCAGCCTGTGAATCAGTACTGGAACCCAGCACTGTTGGGATTAAACTGATTACCTCTTCTACACCATGCCAGGAAAGTAAACCACGTCAAGTAAGCTGGAAAGTACTTCTTTTCTTTTTAAAGTGCAGTTGATTCTCATTTGGTTTAGTATAGCTTCCCCGATCTGTCAGAGTGTTATTTTTAAAAATGTTATTACACACGGTTTAATTTTATCTTTAGAATTGAACCTTGGACTTTTTCAAATCTTTCAGTCACCTGTCTTAAACCCTCTGTACATGGCTCGCTGTCTGGTGCCTCTGTGAACTGGCCGAGGCAATGTATAAACCCAAACTGTTAACTTGGATTACTGAGCCTGTCGCAATCCATTGAGTAATCAGCTTAGACTCTACAATACAGCAACCATGAGGAGATACAATTTAGACCTCCCCCCCCCAAAACACCTACACCTCCTCTCCCTAGCCGCTCAGATTATGTCTCTGAGTCTGAGCTACATTACACCAGGACTCATCGCGGAGCCACCCCTTTGGTAAATTATTCTTTTTATTTACTTATTACAATATTGTTGCCCCTCGGTTGACAGACGAAAGCTGGCTCCCATTTTAATGAGCAATATTCCTGAAGCACTGAGAAAACCAGATCAGTTGTCTAAGCTGAGTCACCACAGGATGATTATAGTGATGCTTTGTTTGAGAATGACAGAAGATAATGGATGACTTGTTCTGGAACAACAGTGTGTTGTTGGGGCTCAGTTCTAAAACAACCAAAACCATGGAGGGGTTGTTTGAGAACAACTAAGGCGTATAAAGTTTTGTTCTTGAGCAGCGAGGATTATAGAGGAATAGAAATTTTACTCTAGTACAGCTGAATATTACCATGGATTTTCTCTAGAAAAGTTGAAGTGTGTGCAGGTCTGTTCTAGAGCAGCAGTGCACCATGAACCCATTGCTCCAGAGCAGCCGATTGGGTAACATCCGCTTTGTTCAAGGACAACCACGGTTCGTATGTGTTTTCTAGAAGAGCAGAGGGTACTAGAAGCTTTGTTCTGGAAAGATCACCCATTGTGTAGACATTGTTCTCGATTATGCTGAACAACTGAAGTTCCATTGCTGATGTTTTGCTAAATGGGGTCATGGAGGCTTATTAAAGCAGAACAAAGAAGGGGTTGTGCTGTTCCTCTGGTTTGTGCTATGGGGTTGCTGCCTTGCTGTTATCTCATGTTACGTTCTTACACTGAGTTTATAATAAAATTATGGAACCTAATTATGGCGTATTAAATATCCCATGCTGTTATGGAAAAAGCTGCTCACATCATTAAGCAGATGTAATTGGAATGAGTAACTATGATACCCCGTCTGGCAGTGACCCTTGTGTTTTCTGGTTAAGGCTTTGAGAGTATTGGCTGGTTTCCAGATACCATGTCTGTTTTGAAAATATCACTAATTGAGCAGTGAGCTCTCCATGTACAACACCCCAACCACAAACCGAACATGGACAGCAGCACAGGAAACCTCAGGAGAGGAGAGGGTAATGCTTACAGGCAGCACCGAGTCATAAATGCATGACTTTCTGCAGAAGCTGGAAATCCAGAGCAACTCACACAAAATGCTGCAGCAACTCAGCAGGTCAAGCTGCATCTATGGAGAGGAATAAACAGACAATTTTTCAGGCCAAGACCCTTCATCCGGACTGGAAAGGAAGGGGGAAGAACCCAGAACAAAAAGGTGGCGGGGGGGGAAAGAGTATAAGCTGGCAGGTGAGAGGTCAAGCCAAGTGAGGGGGAAAGTGAGTGGGTGGAGGAGGGGAGAGGATGAAGTAAAAAGCTGGGAGGTGATTGGTGGAAAAGGTTGAAGAGTTGAAGAAGAAGGAATCTGATAGGAGAGGAGAGTGGCCCATGGGAGTAAGGGAAAGAGGAGGTGCACCACAGGGAGGTAACAGGCAGGTGAGAAGAAGTGAAGGAGTGAGAGGGGACCGGAATGGAAAAGGAGAGAATGGGGAGGGGGGAAATTACCCCCTCACCTTGAATGATTGCCCTCTAGTGTTAGACATTGTAACCCTGGGAAAAAGGTACTAACCATTTGTCTATGCATCTCATAATCTTATAATAATTTCCATTCAGCTGCTGCCATTCCAGAGGAAACAGCCCTAGTTTGTCCATCTCTAATTATAGCTCCTACTCACTAATCCAGGCAGCTTCCTGGTAAGCCTCTTCTGCACCCTCTCCAAAGCCTCGACATCCTTCCTATAATGGGGGTGACAAGACTGTAAGCAATACTCCAGATGCGGCCTAACTAGAGTTTTGTAAAGCAGCGGCGTAACTTCCTGACTCTTCAACTCAGTTCCCCTACACATGCCGTATGCTGCCTTTCCCACCCGCTCCACCCGTGTCACTACTGTGACTGTCTAAACCAGAGACACGCAGGGCTGTAAGGGGGATAAATAGAAGTCTTTATTCATACAGAACCTCCAGGAGAATTCAAGAGAATCTCACTCTCCTCACAAGATGCTTTAAACTTCTTCATCACAAAGATAAAAATAAGCTATTAACTACAGTTTCAAATAATAACATTTAGAAATTGGTCAGTTAAATTTTCAGAACTATGTATTGACATCCCAACTAACAGAACCTCTTCAAATATTCAAAGTTCAAGGATCAACTTTATTCACCGAATACATTTATATGGATTAGGAATTTGCTGTGGTGTGTTGGTCACGATGCGACCTGCAACAAAAAGCAACAACATTCAACAATTATAAAGAGCAAAGAATTATATAAAACTAAAATTAGTGGTTAAAGGCCAGATGTTCAAAGTTCAAAGTACATATGTCACCATATACAACCCTGAAATTCATTTTCCTGTGGGCATACTCAGCAAATCTATTGACTAGTAACTATAACAGGATCAATGAAAGATCAATCAGCGTGCAGAAGACAACAAACTGTGCAAATGCAAATATAAATAAATAGCAATAAATAACGAGAACATGAGACAATGAGATAAAGAGTCCTTAAAGTGAGATCATTGGTTGTGGGAACATCTCAATGGATGAGCAAGTTATTCCCTTTTGTTAAAGAGCCTGATGGTTGAGGGGAAGTAACTGTAACTGTTCTCGAACCTGATGGTGCAAGTCCTGGGGCTCTTGTGCCAATAACATTATGGCAGCAGTGAGAAAGGAGCATGGCCTGGGTGGTGATGACTGCCGATGATGGATGCTGTTTTCCTGCAACAGTGTTCTGTGTAAATGAGCTCGATGGCTTTACCCGAAATGTACTGGACCATATCCACTACCCGAAATGTACTGGGTCATGTCCACTGCCCGGAACGTACCGGGTCCTATCCACTGCCCGGAACGTACTGGGTCGCATCCACTACTTCTGATTACACAAACTTTTAATATCCCTATAGTACTTTCCAGAAGGGAACTTTCAATACTGGTGTCTATCCGAAAGCCGGATCCCAAAAGATACAGCTTTAATTGCAGTGTCGAGGAATGGAGATTTCCAGATTCTGAGAGTGAGGATAAGGAAACGAGATATTGGGTTGACTGCTCAGATACAAGAGAAGAGAATACAACTAACTTCATGGAGAGAAATACACAACTAACCAGGAGGTTTAAATGTCCTGAACTGTGCATTACCTATCAGAGTAATAGCAGGAACATTCATCTATTGTCTTGCCTGGGACAGAATCATGATGTCCCACTCTCAGTGGTTGGTTTCATCAGCCACACAGCATCGGTTGGAAGTGAAATTGTACACGTTTTACTCAATCTCACTTTACTTCACCTTAATTATGTTATTCGTAATGTCATAACACCAGAACAAGATTCTAACAGTAGCCACTTTCAGGGAGCTGTTAACTCGAACCCCAAGGTCCCTGATTTTGAGTCTTGCGGAACTGGCTTTGGCACTATGTGGCTTCCACCCTAATGGGATTGGGACGAACAGTCCATGAGCAGGGTGGGTGGGATCCTTCATGAGGTGACTGGCCCTTTTCCGGCACCGTTCTGTATATGAGTCTTGGACGGTGGGCCGACTGGTGCCGGTGAAGCGCTGGGCAGTTTTGACTACCTGTTGTTGTGCCTTCCTGTCTGCCGCAGTGCACTTTCCAAACCGTGCAGTGATGCAGCTTGCTGGTAACTGGTAAACAGCTCACTGTCCTAGTGACAAAACCTTGGCGGTGGCAGGATATTCCACTGTCTCACAGCCTGAGTGCGGCTGTTGATGCTACCCCAGTGAGCAACCACCCCAAAAACCTATTTCTGCTCCTGCAGTTGGTGGTGTTGGGATGTCAGGGGAAGGACCTGGAGTCACTGAAGATTCTTCAGGTGGAGATTTGGCCACTGCTGGCCCCGGAACAGGATCACTAGTCCTACAGGAGACGATGGATCCATTTGCCGGAGGCATGTAATCCTAGCCCCGCACCACCCTCTCCCGCCACAGTTTGCTGCTCGGGAACATTCCTGCAATGGTTTTGGGTTCCAAAAAATTACTTATTAAATATGGAGATGATATTGGTAAAAGGAATCTCTGGGACGAGATGGTTGCTCACCTCTTTGTGGACTGTGGGCTTGTGGAGAGAGCTACTGGGGCCTACGTCACAGGTCATTGTGAATAGCTGTGTGACATCGGATTTGATCTACGGGCTGTTCCCAAGGACACACACGAAAACAAGCACCGCGTGCTGCTGACAGATCATCAGCTCAGTGAAAGACGCCCTCTGGTCTGCCCGAAACTCATTGGTCTGTCAGCACGTTGAGACGTCGGTGAAAGAATGCTGCCACACTGCAGGGGTACATGCTGAAGGACACACTGCAGCTGGGTGCAGCCACTGCAGGGGCTCATTGAGGAAGGACCACAGTCTGGAGCAGGAGGGGCAGGTTGGCCCTTCAGTTATTGTAGTAGGGTATCACCCCAGGGGGCCACATGAGTGCCAGCAGTGTTACTGAGGTGCAGGAATGTTATAGAACAGTACTGCATGTATTAGAACAGTTATTACCCTACAACCATCAGGCTCCTGAAGTAGCATGGATAACTTCACTCACCTTTTAAAAAAGGCCTTAAGAATAAACCCGAAAATTATAGGCTGGTGAGGCTGACATCAGTAGTGGGAAAGGTATTGGGGAAGGTTTTCTAAGGGACTGGATATATTGTAAGTATTTGGATGGACGGAGACTGATTAGGAATGCTCAACAAGGCTTTGTGCATGGTAGGTCGTGTCTAACCAATCTTAGAGTTTTTCGAGGAAGTTACCGGGAAAGCGGACGAAGGCGAGCAGTAGATGTTGTCTATATGGACTTTGACAAGGTCCCGCATGGGAGGGTGGTCAGGAAGGTTCAGTTGCTCAGCATTCAAGATGAGGTAGTGAATTGGATTAGGCACTGGCTTTGCAGAAGAAGCCAATGAAAAGTACAGTCAACAAAACATCGATTGTACTTTCTTCATAGACGCTGCCTGGATTGCTGAGTTCCTCCAGCATTCTGTGTGTGTTGCTCAGATTTCTAGCATCTGCAGATTTCCTCTTGTGTAGGATGTTGGGGAGGCTTAATTGGAGTATTGTGTGTAGTTTTAGTCACCTACCTACAGGAAAGATGTAAATAAAATTGAAAGTGTGCAGGAACATTTACAGGAACTTCAGGACCTGAGTTACAGGGAAAGATTGAATAGATTCGGACTTTATTCCCTGGAGTGTAGAAGATTGAGGGGAGACTTGACAGAGGTGTACAGAATTATGAGGGCATAGATAGTGTAAATGCTTTTCCCACTGAGGCTGGGTGAGACTGCCTTAGGAGTTTGTGAAGATTCAGCATGACATCTAAAACTTAGACAAATTTCTATAGACATACATGGAGAATATATTGACTGGCTGCATCATGACCCAGTACGGAAACGGCAATGCCTTTGAATGGAAAATCCTGCAAAAGTAGGGATACGACCAGTCCATCACAGGTAAAGCCCTTCCCACCATTGAGCGTATGTACATGGAGTGGTGTCTCAGGAAAGCAGCATCCATCGTCATCATCTGTTGTTTTGCTGTTCTGATGCACATGTGACAAATAAAGCAAATCTGCATTTCAACTTTTCAATGTGAGTCATGAATGGGGGCAGGGGGAATCTCATTGAAATCTTTTGAATGTTGAAAGTACCAGTTAGAGTAGGCATGGAGAGGATGTTTCCTGTAGTGGGAGAGTCCAGGACTTGAGGGCACAGCCTCAGAATAGATGGACATCCCTTTAGAACAAAGGTGAGGAGGAATGTCTTTAATCAATGGGGGAATTCATTGCCTTAGACGGTTATGGAGGCCAAGTCATTGGGTATATCACTCTCTCACGATGGTGTCTGAAAAGAGGATGCTGTCTAAGTTGCATGCCATCTTGGTCAATGTCTCCCATCCACTACATAATGTACTGGTTGGGCACAGGAGTACATTCAGCCAGAGACTCATTCCACCGAGATGCAGCACAGAGCGTCATAGGAAGTCTTCCTGCCTGTGGCCATCAAACTTTACAACTCCTCCCTTGGAGGGTCAGACACCCTGAGCCAATAGGCTGGTCCTGGACTTATTTCATAATTTACTGGCATAATTTACATATTACTATTTAACTATTTATGGTTCTATTACTATTTATTATTTATGGTGCAACTGTAACGAAAACCAGTTTCCCCCGGGATCAATAAAATATGACTATGACTATGACTATATTTAAAGTGGAGGTTCATAGGTTGTTGATTAGTAAGGGTGTCTAAGGTTACAGGGAAAAGGCAGGAGAATGGAGTTGAGAGAGAAAATAAATCAGCCATGATTGAATTGCAGAGTAGATTCAATGGGCCCTAATGGCCTAGATCTGTTCCTATGTCTTATGAAGCAACAAATGAGCAACTTAGAGGCAAAAATACAATTGGAGAGAGAACCTCTTCAGTTGCAAAACTGCTCTGAAAGTAGTACGTTATAATTTTATAACATCCAGTCTCTGGGTATTGTCCGCAGTGATGTGGACGGGTGACAAAGGAAACTCCCTGATGTTGGGATAACCTGGGAGCAGATGCTCATGCAGGCAGGAGGCACAAGAGCCAGTCAGTCGGCAAGCCTGGAATCTGGGGGTCAATACTGAAGATCATCAGAGGTGTAGAAGTTCAAGACCGATGGCAGAAGCTGGAGACCCAGAGACCTGTCCTGGAGTTGGAGGACTGTCTGTGTGTTTGCATGGGCGGAAAAGAGGCTTCTTTTGCTGTTGTTGTTTTGTTGCTTGTTATGTTCCGTGTTGTTCTGCTGAACATTGTAGGCATACTACAATGCTATATTGGCTCCAGAATGTGTGGACTGCCTACCCCCAGCACACACTCGGGTGTGTTGGTTGTTCACACAAACAATACCTTTCACTGTATGTTTCAGTGTACATGTGACAAATTACAGGCAGTCCCCGGGTTACCCCAACACGATCCGTTCCTAAGTCTGTCATAACATTAAATTTGTAGGTAAGTTGGAACAGGTTCATACGGTTCTTATGTAGCGTCAGTTAGGCAAATGTTTGCCTTAGTATATAGTTTATATTTTACCTTTCTATGCAGAGCTTTTCTTTTTCTTGTCATAAATGGCCTTGTAGCAGCTGAGGCCCTCAGTAACTGTACGGTAAACTTTGGTGAACCTCTCTGTGTTAGGATCTTGCTCCTCTAACTTTGCCATCCCTGCTTCAATGAGACGAAAGACTTCAGCTAACTCTTTCATCAAAAACTTTTTTGGTTCTGGAGTTTTTAGGTCCCAGTCTTCTTCCTCAAATGCTATCATCACTGTATCCTTTAAAATTGTTCTGATTGTTGACCGACTGTAGCCTAACGTTTTTCCAATAACCGACGGCGTTTCACCTCTTTCCGATTGCTTTATTATTTCCACTTTATTTTCAATTGTGATCGTTTTCCTTTTCTTTGATGCATCGCCAGCACTTGCATCAGATTTACGCTTTGGAGGCATGGTTACAAGGGTAAATAAGAGAAAATTTTAAACCAAATACAAATTTACACACTCAACACAGTGTTAACGGCAACGTGAACCGACTTAAAATGGCGGATGGCGTTCTCCTTCCTTGAGCCGACAAAACGCTGAAGCCGTGCAATGTTTTCACGAGCGTCACGAAGTAGTGCGTGCGTTCATTATTACGAACCATTGTACTTAACTCCAATTTTTAATATAATAGGCTTTATTGGCAGTCCATTCATAAGTACGAGTTGTCTGTAAGTCGGACATTCGTAACCCGGGGACTGCCTGTAATTAATTGGAATCTGAACCTGGTAGCACTGCACTAGGTCGGGATGTTGGAGTGGGTGAGTTTGTTTAGAGAAAGACCGGACGGAGTATTAGGTACAATGGCCTTTTCATTGTTGGAGGTTTCATTCAGACACTGATCCAATTACACCTCTGTTCAGTCCTTCATCCTGCTTTCTGTTCAACTGAGAGCAACAGTAGTTTCTTTATGTTGGTAACTGATAAAGTATTTAGAGTGATGGCCCTTTCAACAGGAGTTGCCAGCTCTGGTTTGGCATATACAATGTCTATAAAAAGTATTATGACATAAAAGTAGCTCCCCGCCCCAGAAGTTTTCCTGGTTTATTGTTTTACAACATTGAATCACATGGATTTAATTTGGTTTTTTGACACTGATCAACAGAAAAGACTCTTTTGTGTCAAAGTGAAGACAAATTTCTACAAATCTGTCTAAATGTATTACAATTATTGAACACCAAATAATTGATTGAATCATTACTCACCCCCTTCAAGTCAGTATTTAGTAGGTGCACCTTCACTAGCAATTACAGTCTTGAATCTATGTGACTAGGTCTCTATCAGCTTTGCATATCTGGACTCTGCAATTTTTCCCCATTCTTCTTTACAAAACTGCTCAAGCTCTGTCAGATTGCATGGGGATCGTGAGTGAACAGCCCTTTTCAAGTCCAGCCACAAATTCTCAATTGGATTGAGGTCTGGACTCTGTCTTGGCCACTCCAGGACATTAACTTTGTTGTTTTTAAGCCATTCCTGTGTAGCTTTGGCTTTATGCTTGAGGTCATTCTCTTGATGGAAAACATATCTTTTCCCAAGTCGCAGTTCTCTTGTAGATTACGTCAGGTTTTCCACCAGGATTTCCCTGTCTGATGGCCAAAAAGTTCAATTTTGGTTTCATCAGACCACAGAATCTTCATCCAGCTAATATCAGAGACTCCCACATGCCTTCTGGCAAACTCTAGCCAAGATTTCATATGAGTTTTTTTCAACAGTGGCTTTCTCTTTGCCACTCTCCCATAAAGCTGGGACTGGTGAAGCACCCAGGCAACAGTTGTATGCGCAGTCTCTCACATCTCAGCCACTGAAGCTTGTAACTCCTCCAGAAATGTCATAGGTCTCTTGGTGGCCTCCCTCACTAGGCCCGTTCTTGTTCGGTCACTAAGTATTTGAGGGCAACCTGCTCTAGGCAGATTTACCACTGTCCCATATTCTTTCCATTTCTTAATGATTGACTTAACTGTACTCCAAGGGACATTCAGTGACCTGCAAATTTTCTTGTATCCATCTCCTGACTTGTGCTTTTCAATCACCTTTTTCACGGAGTTGCTCGGAGTGTTCTTTTGTCTTCACACTGTAGTTTTTGCCAGGATACTGACTCCCTAGCCAGGACCTTCCAGATACAGGTATATTTTCACTACAATCAATTGAAACACCTTGACAGCACGCAGGTGGTCTCCAGTGAGGGTCGGTGTGTGTGTGGGACCGTCCCCCCAGTGAGGGTCAGTGTGTGTGGGACTGTCCCCCAGTGAGGGTCGATGTGTGTGTGGGACCGTCCCTCAATGAAGGTCAGTGTGTGTGTGGGACCATCCCCCAGTGAGGGTCAGTGTGTATGTGGGACCGTCCCCCAAGTGAGGGTCAGTGTGTGTGGGACTGTACCCCCAGTGAGGGTCAGTGTGTGTGTGGGACCATCCCCCAAGTGAGGGTCAGTGTGTGTGGGACTGTCCCCCCAGTGAGGGTCAGTGTATGTGTGGGACCATCCCCCAAGTGAGGGTCAGTGTGTGTGTGGGACCATCCCCCAAGTGAGGGTCAGTGTGTGTGTGGGACTATGCCCCAGTGAGGGTCAGTGTGTGTGTGGGACTGTCCACCCAGTGAGGGTCAGTGTGTGTGTGGGACTGCCCCCCAGTGAGGGTCAATGTGTATGTGTTGATCGTCCCCCAGTAAGGGTCAGTGAGTGTGTGTGTGTGTGTGTGTGTGTGTGTGTGTGTGTGTGTGGGACCGTCCCTCAATGAGGGTCAGTGTGTGTGTGGGACCGTCCCCCAGTGAGGGTCAATGTGTGTGTGTTGATCATCCCCCAGTGAGGGTCAGTGTGTGTGTGTGTGGGACCGTACCCCAGTGAGGGTCAGTGTGTGTGTGTGGGACTGTCCCCCAGTGAGGGTCAATAGATGTGTGGGATCATCCCCCAGTGAGGGTCAGTGTGTGTGTGGGACTGTCCCGCAGTGAGGGTCAGTTTGTGTGTGGGACTGTCCCCCAGTGAGGGTCAGTGTGTGTGTGTGGGACCGTCCCCCAGTGAGGGTCAATGTGTGTGTGTTGATCATCCCCCAGTGAGGGTCAGTGTGTGTGTGTGTGGGACCGTACCCCAGTGAGGGTCAGTGTGTGTGTGTGGGACCGTTCCCCAGTGAGGGTCAGTGTGTGTGGGACTGTTCCCCAGTAAGGGTCAGTGTCAGTGTGTGTGCGACTGTCCCCCAGTGAGGGTCAGTGTGTGTGTGTAGGACCGTCCCCCCCAGTGAGGGTCAGTGGGTGTGTGAGACCGTTCCCCAGTGAGGGTCAGTGTGTGTGGGACCGTCCCCCAGTGAGGGTCAGTGTGTGTGTGTGTGTGTGTGTGTGTGTGTGTGTGTGTATGTGTGTGACCGTCCCCCAGTGAGTATCAGTTCATGTGTGGGACCATCCCCTAGTGAGGGTCAGTGTGTGTGTGGGAGACCGTCCACCAGTGAGGGTCAGTGTGTGTGTGGGACCGTCCCCCAGTGACGGTCAGTGTGTGTGTGGGACCGTCCCCCAGTGAGGGTCAGTGGGTGTGTGGGACTGTCCCCCAGTGAGGGTCAGTGTGTGTGTGTGTGGGACCGTCCCCTAGTGAGGGTCAGTGGGTGTGTGGGACTGTCCCCCAGTGAGGGTCAGTGTGTGTGTGGGACCGTCCCCCAGTGAGGGTCAGTGGGTGTGTGGGACTGTCCCCCAGTGAGGGTCAGTGTGTGTGTGGGACCGTCCCCCAGTGAGGGTCAGTGGGTGTGTGGGACTGTCCCCCAGTGAGGGTCAATGTGTGTGTGTGTGGGACCGTCCCCCAGTGAGGGTCAGTGGGTGTGTGGGACTGTCCCCCAGTGAGGGTCAGTGTGTGTGTGGGACCGTCCCCCAGTGAGGGTCAGTGGGTGTGTGGGACTGTCCCCCAGTGAGGGTCAGTGTGTGTGTGGGACCGTCCCCCAGTGAGGGTCAGTGGGTGTGTGGGACTGTCCCCCAGTGAGGGTCAATGTGTGTGTGTTGATCATCCCTCAGTGAGGGTCAGCATGTGTGTGGGACCATCCCCCAGTGAGGATCAGCGTGTGTGGGACCCGTGCCCCAGTAACTTTCAGAGTCGTAGAGAAGTAATGCCTCCTTCCATCGACCTGCACCAGGACCAAGGCCCTGAACATCCCTACAATCCATGTACCTATCCAAATTTCTCTTAAACGTTAACATCAAGTTTCATGGACCACTTGTGCTGGTAGCTCATTCCACACTGTCACGACTCTGAGTGAAGAAGTTTCCCCTGATGTTCCCCTTAAACTTCTCACCTTTCACCCTTAAGCCATGACCTCTGGTTGTAGTCCCACCCAACCTCAATGGAAAAAGCCTGCTTTCATTTACCTCTCATAATTTTGTATACCTCTATCAAATCTCCTTTCAATGTTCTATGTTCTAAAGAATAGCCCTAATTTGTTCAATCTTTCCTAATAACTCAGGTCCTCCAGACCTGGCAAGATCCTTGTAAATTTTCTGTGCTCTCTTTCAACCTTACATCTTTCCTGCAGGTAGGTGACGGATGGTGACACAGTACTCCAAATTAGATCTCGCCAACGTCTTATGCAACTTCAACATAACATCCCATCTCCTATACTCAATACATTGATTTATGAAGGCCAATGTGCCAAAAGCTTTCTTTACAACCTTGTCTACCTGTGACGCCTCTTTCAATGGTTCATTCCCAGATCCCTTTGTTTTACTGTACTCCTCAGTGCCCTACCATTCACTGTATAAGACCTACCCTGGTTGGTCCTATAAAAGTGCAAACACCTCACTCTTGTCTGTATCCCTGGAGCTACTCGTCAGACTAATTCTTCCCCCATCCCTGGAGTTATCCGTCAGACTAATTCTTCCCCACCCCTATCTCCTGGATCATTCCCACTCCTCCCACCTCCAATATTCTGATAAAAAGTAAACAATTGTTTCAGATTCATTTACTTATCACATGTACATCAAAACATACAGTGAGATATGTTGTTTTCGTTAACAACCGACACATTCCAAGGATGTGGTGGTGGTGGGGGGCGGGGTGCAGACTGCAAATGTTGCCACATATTCCAGTGCCAGCACAGCGTGTCCACAATGTTCAGCAGCAACAACACAATCGGTATCAAAAGTACAAGACAACATCAGTAAAGTGAGCCCCTTTCCCACCTTCCCACCCACTCAGGTCTCCAACCCCAGGTAGGCCATGTCCGGGCCTCCATCCCTTGGCCCCTGATTCTCAGACTCACAGACATTGAGCCTCCAGTTTTGGACTTCATCCCAGGACGTTGATCCTGAACATTCGAAGGTAAAAGTGCTTCTTGATGTTCTCATTTATATTCTGGCTGCTTCTTGCAGTGGCAACTGATGTTGGAAGGCAGAAGGTTGGTCCTGGAGGGGTGGTGACCTTTTGCTTTTTCTGCGAAAGAGCAATTATCAGCTCCATTGTTTGTAGCTCACTGGCTCCCTGTTCTGGCTGCTCACTTAACACAACAAAAGAAAGTATTTGCAATTATTAACAGTCTTTCGTGTTGCAAAGGACTTGGCAACAAGTGAATTACTCTGGAGGCTGTGATGTAGATAGGCAGAGCAGGTCACCGGGGTCCATGTGAGTCCTGAGGGTCAAACCTGTGATCGCTGAGTCTTGGGGTTAATACCCAGAGTTCAGCGGAGTCCGAAGTTGGAGGGTCGATATCTCAGACATCCCACCCTGCAAAAACTCATTTCAGGGAGGTAGCACCATCAATTTGCGGGAGACTTCTGGGAGAGGTGGGATGTCTGCAATAGAGTAGCTCCTTAACAGCTGGCCAGCTAGTTTAAACAACGTTAGCTATGCTAATGAACGAATGACACCTGTTAAACTCACCTCAACGTGTCTTTTACAGTCCTAACCCACCATGGGCGATAGAAAAGTCACTGTTACAAACAGTGCAACGAGCAACACTGTCATTATTTTGACCCTTTTTAGGCAGGGGTACACTTTAGTGTAGTCTGGGGTGACGTACGTTTTATATTTTCTTTTTTTTTGTAACACTCTGCCATGGCGTGCTCTCGCTCTCTCTTGTTCGTGCTCTCTCTCGTGGTCGCTTGCTCGCTCTCTCGCTTGCTTTCTCTCTCTCTCTCTCGCTCGCGTGCGCTCTCGCGCTCCTGTTTTCTCTCTCTCGCTTTCTCTTGTTTGCTCTCAAAAACATTGATTTCCGTGATATTGTATATAATTTGCGGGCATCAGGGAGCCACTATTAATATGCGGGAGACTCCTGGAACTTCCGGGAGAGGTGGGATGTCTGATATCTGTAGCCCTGTGAGACCGAGTTAGTCTTTGGAGGTTGGAGGCCAGATATCTGTGAGTCTGTGGCCAAGAACTGCAGGCCTGGAGGTGGCCTGTTCTGGGGTTCAACGCCTGTCTGTGTGTGTGTAATTGGGTGGGAAAGGGACTGGATTTGATATTTTGTCATTGTTAGTACTGCTGTGTTGCAGCTTGTGTTGCTCTGTTGAACATTGTGGACATGCTACATCGATGCTGGAATGTGTGGGGGCATTTGCGGACTGCCCCCAGCACATCCTTGGACTGTGTTGGTTGTTAACTCAAACGACACCTCACTATATGTTTTAATATACATATGATAAATAAATGAATCTGAATCTAAGCAACTGATTTTTCACAAACCCAGGCTGTGAAAGAATTCCCAACTAGTAACCTATTAGTTAATGAAATTTATTAGGTATCGATCCAACAGGGAAATAAGAAACTCCTCCACTCTGTGCTTTGAAACTTGCTGCCACGGGCAGTGGTTGAGGTGAATAGCAAGTTGTCTAAGGGAAAGAGAATTCCTCGTGATTGAGCACATGTACAAGAAGCACGGCCACAAGAAAGCGGCCTCCACCATCAGGCAGGAGGTACAGGAGCCTCCAGTTTCAGGAACAGTTATTACCCTGCAACCATCAAGCATGGAAAACTTCACTTACCTCAGCACTGAACTCATTCCACATCTATAGACTCACTTTCAATGACTCCACAACTCGCCTTCTCAATACTAGTTACTGCTTTTTTGTGTTTGCACAATTTTTCTTCTTTTGCTGAGAGGTTGTCAGTCTTTGTAGTTTTTCATTGATTCTATTGCATTTCTTTGTTCTACTGTGAATGCCTGGAAGAAAATGAATCTCAGGGTAGTATAACCTTTATTTATTTAGAGATATAGCATGGGACAAGTCCTCTGGGCCCAGTGAATCGCACCACCCAACAATCCACCTACTTGACCAGGGCCTATTGTAGGACAATGTACAGTGACCTACTGCTCGGTACGTCTTTGGAATGTGGAAGGAAACTGGAGCACCCGGAGGAAACCCGCCCGCTCAGGCGAAGGGCATATTAACTACTTATGTACTTTGATAATAAATTTGCTTTGAACTTTGAAGTAGAGGGTGGACAGTGTCACTGCAGGGCAAAGAGGCAGCGGGAGAAATACCACCAGCCTCACACAGCACAAACATTATCACAATGGGGCAAGTGTCCTATTTCTTTCCTCTATATTCATTATAATTCTTTGTTATTTTGACTAAAAATACAGGTAAATGGGATTAGAGATAAGTGGTTAGTGCTGTGTCACTTCATGGCATGGTGCTGGTGGAAGGCCTCTAGTTACCTACACAGTGGGCTTCACTTTGTGTATATTGGAGAGAAACTAGTCACCACAGCCTCCCAACTAAGCGTCTGAACCAGGCAGCTAGGAGAAAATATGGTTTATTTTAAGACCATATGTTTACTGTATGTGAGAATGCTGTTCTTGGACTACAGTTCAGCATTCAACACTGTAATTCCCTCCAGGCTCGACAAGAAGCTCAGAGACCTCGGCCTTCACCCTGCCTTGTGTAGTTGGATGCTAGACTTCCTGTCAGATTGTTGGCAGGTGGTAAGAGTGGGCTCCCTCACCTCTGCTCCTCTGACCCTCAACCCCTCAACACAGGAACCCCTCAGGACTGTGTGCTAAGCCCCCTCCTTTACTCTCTGTATAACCCATGACTGTGTCGCCACCCACAGCTTCAATCTGCTAATTAAATTTGCTGACAACACTACATTGATTGGCCTAATCTCAAATAATAACAAGTCATCACCCTGATAGAGTGGTGTCAAGTAAACAACCTCTCCCTCTATGTCGCAAAAACAAAGGATTTGATTGTGGATTACAGGAGGAATGGAGACAGGCTAACCCCTGTTGACATCCATGGATCTGGGGTTGAGAGGGTGAACAGCTTCAAATTCTTCGGCATACATATCACCGGGGATCTCACGTGATCTGTACATACCGGCTGTGTGGTGAAAAAGGCACAACAGCACCTCTTTCACCTCAGACAGTTGAAGAAATTTGGTGTGAGCCCCCAAATCCTAAGATCTTTCTACAGCGGCACAATTGAGAGCATCCTGACTGGCTGCATCACTGCCTGGTATGGGAACTGCACTTCTCTCAATCACAGGACTCTGCAGAGAGTGGTGCAGACAGCTCAGCGCATCTGTAGATGTGAACTTCCCACTATTCAGGACATTTACAAAGACAGGTGTGTAAAAAGGGCCTGAAGGATCATTGGGGACCTGAGTCACCCCAACCACAAACTGTTCCAGTGGCTCCCATCCGGGAAACGGTACCACAGCATAAAAGCCAGGACCAACAGGCTCCGGGACAGCTTCTTCCACCCGGCTGTCAGACTGATTAATTCCTGCTGATACAACAGTATTTCTATGTTATATTGACTGTCCTGTTGTACATACTATTTATTATGTTACTATAAATTGCACATTTAGACGGAGACATAATGTAAAGATTTTTACTCCTTACGTATATGAAGGATGTAAGTAATAACTTCAATTCAATAAGACATAGGAGCCGAATGTGGTCATTCAGCCCATTGTGTCTGCTCTACCATTCCAACATGGCTGAGTTATTTTCCTTCTCAGCACCATTCTTCCCGTAACCTTTGACACACTTACTAATTAAGAACCTGTCACCCTCTGCTTTACATATACCCGACTTGCTCTCCACAGCTGTCTATGGCAATGAATTCCACAGATTCACCACTCCCTGGCTAAAGAAATTCCTCCTCATCTCTGCTCTATTCTGAGGCTGTGCCCTCTGGTCCAAGACTCTCCTACTATTGGGAACGTCCTCTCTATATCTAGGCCTATTAGGTGTGAACCTGTGACTGGGAGAAGGCTGTTCAACTGTAAGAGGCATCACATCACGCCTGGTAGCTGTACATGAGATCAGTTGCAGCCGTGGTTAAGTTGTTAGGGCACATCATAGCATAGCAATTTTACAGCATCGGCGACCACCCATCAGGGTCTGACTCCCACCTCTCTCTGTAATGAGTTTGTGCGTTCTCTCTGTGGCCGTGTGGGTTTCCTCCGGGTGCTCCAGATTTTTCCCACACTCCATGACGTACGGGTTAGCGTTAGTAAATTGTGGGCATGCTATGTTGGTGCTGAAAGTGTAGCGACACTTACAGAGTCCATTATTAAGGATGAGGTTTTCGGGGTACTTGGAGACTAATGATAACATAAATCAAAGTCAGCATGGTTTCTGTAAATGGAAAACTTGCATGACAAATATGCTAGAATTCTTCGAGGAAGTATCAGCAGGGTGGACAAAGGAGAGGCAGTAGATGTCATTTACTTGGATTTTGAGAAAACATTTGATAAAGTGCCACACATGAGGCTGCTTAACAAGATAAAATCCTATGGGGTTCCAGGAAAGATACTGGCATGGATAGAGGAATGGGTGACAGGCAAGAGGCAGCGAGTGGGAATAAAGGGGGCCTTTTCTGGTTGGCTGTTGTGACTAGTGGTGTTCCTCAGGGGTCACTTTTCACATTGTTTGTCATTGATTTGGATAATGAAATTGATGGTTTTTTTGCAAAGTTTGTGGATGATACAAAGGTAGGTGGAGGGGTAGGTAGTGCTGAGGAAGCAATGAGATTGCAGTAGGACTTCGACAAATTGGAAGAATGGGCAAAAAAGTAACAGATGGAATACAGTGTTGGGAAGTGTACAATAAAGCTTTTTGGTAAAAGGAACAATAGTGCAGACTGTTATCTAAATGGGGAGAAGGTTCAAACATCAGAGGTGCAGAGGAACTTAGGAGTCCCTCTTGCAAGACTCCCAGAAGGTTAATTTACAGGTTGCGTCTGTGGTAAAGAAGGCAAATGCAAGGGGGATAGAATATAAAAGCAAGGAGATAATGTTGAGGCTTTATAAGACACTAATCAGGCTGCACTTGGAGTTTTGTCAACAGTTTCAGGCCCCATATCTCAGAAGGATGTGTTCTCATTGGAGATAGTCCAGAAGAGGTTCACGAGGATGATATTTTTTAAGCAAGAGAGTCGTGGATCTGCGGAATGCTCTGCCACAGACTGCGGAGGAGGCCAAATGCATGGGTATATTTAAAGTGGAAGATAGTTTCCTGATCGGTCAGGGCATCAAAGGATATGGTGAGAAGGCAAGTGTATGGGGTTCAATGGGACCCGGGATCAGCCATGATGGAAGGCAGAGCAGACTCGATGGGCTGAATGGCCTAATTCTGCTCCTATGTCATATGGCCTGAGCAATAAATATCGAGAACATGAGATGAAGTGTCCTTGAAAGTGAGGCCATAGGTTGTGGTAAAATTTAAATGATGGGGCCAATGACGTTTGGTTCAAGAACCTGATGGTTCAGGGGTGATAACTGTTCCCAAACCTGGTGGTGAGTCCTGAGGTTCCTGTACCTTCTTCCTAATGGCAGCAGTGAGAAAAGAGCATGTCCTGGGTGGTGGGGGTCCCTGATGATGGATGCTGCTTTCTTGTGACAGTTTTTCATGTAGACGTACTCAGTGGGAGGGAGGGCTTTACCTATGATGGACTGGGCTGTATCCACTACCTTTTGTAGGATTTTCTGTTCAAGGGCATTGGCGTTTCCATATTAGGCTGTGATGAAACCAGTGAGTATACTCTCCACTGCGCATCTAGAGAAGTTTGTCAAAGTTTTAAATGTCATTGCAAATCTGTGTGGGTGTGACATTTGCACTGTTGACAGGTTGTGATGGATACCCAGAGGAGTCCAGATAGGGCAATCACTTCGCAGTTTGTCTAGGGAAAGTCAGTAAGTGGCCATACGTGTTGCCATGGTCACTGTTTAAAACTGCAGGCAATAACTTAGGTGGCAGAAGCCTCAAACTTAATACGACCCCATGAAACTTAATCGTGGTTGTTTACAGAGTAAATATCTCTGGGCATTCAGTAACCAGGGGAGTGGTCTGAGCTGGTGTATCTGGTTTACTCCAGCCGCTGCTCGCTTGGACTGTTAATGTCCATTTGTAATGTAATGCTTCCTTCGAAACTGTTCGTCACTGCTGTCTCAATGCCAACAGTGAGAGTACAGCCCTTTAGTCATTAGTAAATATGCTGAATAGCTCAGCTCCCAACTCTAATAAAGAGATTTAAAGATTAGCTTTATATGTCATCATGCAAACACGAGGAAATCTGCAGATGCTGGAATTTCAAGCAACACACATAAAAGTTACTGGTGAACGCAGCAGGCCGGGCAGCATCTCTAGGAAGAGGTACGGTCGACGTTTCGGGCCGAGACCCTTCGTCGGGACTAACTGAAGGAAGAGCTAGTAAGAGATTTGAAAGTTGGAGGGGGAGGGGGAGATCCAAAATGATAGGAGAAGACAGGAGGGGGAGGGGTGGAGCAAAGAGCTGGACAGGTGATTGGCAAAAGGGATATGAGAGGATCATGGGACAGGAGGCCCCAGAAGAAGAAAAAGGGGGGGGGAACCGAAGGGTGGGCAAGGGGTATAGTCAGAGGGACAGAGGGAGAAAAAGGAGAGAGAGAAAAAGAATGTGTGTATATAAATAAATAACCGATGCGGTATGAGGGGGAGGTGGGGCATTAGCGGAAGTTTGAGAAGTCAATGTTCATGCCATCAGGTTGGAGGCTACCCAGAGGTTCTCCATCACACCCAGACCATCTCCACCAAGCTGTAGTAGATGGTTCCACTGAAAACTGGCACTCTACACATATTACTACAGAATACCCTCTCCAACAACCAAGTCAGCCTGCTAGGAAAGTGAGGTTAACTGCAGGGGTCAGAGGTCCTTGTGACCCCAGTACAAAGTCCCATAATCAGCGAGTTTTGGGGTCGATACTGAAGGTCGTAGCCAGCAGGTCCAAGCCTGACATTGGCGTGTCCGGAAGTTGATCACTGATGGTTGAAACCCTTGGGATGGCATGTCCGGATGTTGGAGGCCTGATGTCTGCAAGTCCGGCTCAGGCCTGGAGGCAGCCTGTCCTGGTGTTGGATGCTTTTCTCTGTGGGTGTGTGTGAGGGAGGAAATTGGGTTTTTTTTGCTGCTGTTATTTTGATTTTGTTGTTGTTGTAGCTTGTTTTGTTCTGCCAAGCATGATAAGCATGTTATTTTGACGCCGGAATGTGTGGCGACACTTACAAGCTGCCCTCAGCACATCCTCAGCTTGTGTTGGTTGCTGACGCAAATGACGCACTTTACTGAATGTTTCCACGTACACGTGATAAATAAATCCCAATTGAGCAGCTGTTGCCACAGAGCAACACTTCACACACAATGAGCAGACAGCCGTCAGTTCTGATGCCTCACCCTCTCCAGGACCCATTGTGTGTTCACTCAGTGTATGTCATTTATAAAGGTGGCTGTTTGATGTCAGTATGGACTCGTTGGACCTTGTTCCGTACTCTGTCTGCCTGTAATTCTAACTTCCCATTGTTGGACCTCATTCCATACGGTGTCTGTCTGGAATTCTCACTTCCCATCATTGGACCTCATTTCACACTCTGTCTGTCTGGAATCCTCACTTCCCATTGTTGGACCTCATTCCATACACTGTCTGTCTGGAATCCTGTCTGGAATCCTCACTTCCCATCATTGGTCCTGGTTCCGTACTCTGTCTGCCTGTAATTCTAACTTCCCATCGTTGGAATTGGTTCTGTACTGTGTCTGTCTGTAATTTGAACTTCCCATTACTGTTCTTCTTTTTAGTTCTGCTTAATATTGAATCCTTCAGATCTGCTAATGTTGCTCAGGTCCACAGTAGTTACTGCCAAACCTACTGTGCGTGATGCAGATCCACACTCCCCCAAGGCCTGATTAACGCTTGGCGATGAGCAAACCATCAGGCAAATGGAGGAAATTTACTGGAGATGTCAGGGCTTGTTTTTTAGCACAGATTTCCCACTCCCCACCCACTTTCCCTCTTTTTCCATCTGCCTCCAACATGATGGTAAGAAAATCAATTTCTCTAGCTTCTGGTAATTTCTCCCCTTCCTCCTTCTCTCTTTCTCCATTCTCTATTCTGGTTCCCCTCTCACCCCTTCTCTTCTCCTCACCTGCCCATCACCTCTGGTGTCCCTCCTCCTTCCCTTTCTCTCATGGTCCAGTTTTCCCTCCTATTAGATTCCTTCTTTAGCTGTTTACCTCTTCCACCCATCATCTACTTGGCTACAACCCATCTTGCCCCATCCACCTTCTCCCTCACCTGGTCTCACCTATCCCCTGCCAGCTTGTAGTCCTCTCTCTTCTCCCACCTTTTACTCTGGCTTCTGCCTCCTTCTTTTCCAGTACTGTTGAAGGGTCACGGCCCAAAATCTTGACTATTTATTCCTTTCCATAGATGCTGCCTGACCTGCAGAGTTCCTCTAACATTTTCTGTGTGTTGCTCTGGATTTCCAGCATCTGCAGAATCTTTTGTGTTTATGAGAGAGATGGGTGCCTGCAATGTACTATCAGGGGTGGTGGTAGAGGCAGGTATATTAGGAACATTTAAGATTAATTGGATGTAAGGAAATGGAGGGTTGTTGGTGATGTAGGAGAAAAGGTTTAGACTGATTGGGGAGAAAGTTTAGACTGATTGGGGAGAAGGTTTAGATTGATTGTGGAGAAGGTTTAGATTGATTGTGGGGAAGGTTTAGACCGATTGGGGAGAAGGTTTAGACTGATTGGGGAGAAGGTTTAGACTGATTGGGGAGAAGGTTTAGATTGATTGGGGAGAAGGTTAACGTAGGTTAGCATAACATTGTGGGCCGGGTGGTGGCCAGGGTTCGGAGCTCATACCTGGGTATAGGTCAAGGACGCTGCAGGGAATCAGGTCTGCAAGGAAGGTGCAGTGCTGATTCCCCCTTGGAAGGGTGGAAACAATTCTTGAGTACAAGGTCAATAACAGAGTTCTTAACAATGTGGAGGGAAGGAGGCTCTTGCAGTCCACATCCAGAGATCCTGCAAAGTTGCTGTCCAAGTTGATAGGTGGTTAAGAAGGCATATGTTGTGATGATCCTCGTCAGTAAGGGGACTCGGTTCAAGAGCCACAGGGTAACGTTGCAGCTCTGTAAAACTCTGGTTAGACCACACTTGTAGTATTGGCTCAGTTCTGGTTGCTTCATTACAGAAAGGATATGGAGGCTTTAGAGAGGGTGCAGAGAAGATTTACCAGGATGCCGCCTGGATTAGAGAGCATATCTTATGAGGAAAGGTTGAGCGAGCTGGGACTTTTCTCTTTAGAGTGAAGGAGGATAAAAGGTGACTTGATAGAAGTGTACAAGATGATAAGAGGCATAGATCAAGTGGACAATCAGTCCTTTTCCCAGGGTGGAAATACCTAAATCGAGGGGGAGGGTGATGTCAGAGGTAGGTTTTTTACACAGAGAAAGGTGGGTATGTAGAACACCTTGTCAGGGGTTGAGGCAGACACATAAAGGACATTTAGAGAGTTTTAGATTGGCAAATAGAGGTCCATATGGTTAGATTGAACTTATAGAAGAAGAAAGAAGAAGAAGAAAGCCCTTTACTCTGAGTGGAGTCATCGGGACGCTGTCATTTGACGGCGTTTTTTTAAGCAGGCTTTATTTTTACGAGGTCAAGTTGCTAGCTCGACACTCAACCCCGCATGGATGGAAAGCGTGCAAGGGAGCCGGCTGGGTTCGAACTCGGGAGCCTTCGCTTCAAAGTCTGGTGCTGATGCCACTACACCACCAGCCGGCCAAGATTGATCTTATAGAGTAGGTTAAAAGATTAGCACAACACCATGGGCCGAATGGCCTGTACGTTCTATGCCTGCGGGAGGACAAATCTGGAGAGAGTTGTATTCTGTGTACATAATTAATGTACTTTGAAGCAGTCCTCTCAGATCCATGTCGTGCAGCCGACAGAGGACAGCACATTTTAAGCAACAGTTAATAGGGTTTCGAACTGGAGAAGAGCGGGTCTTGTCCACAATCGAATAAACGTTGGAAAACCGCAGCTGGTCAGGCAGCACCTATGGAGGGAGAAACGGATCTGATGTTTTGGGTCACTAGTTCCAGTGAAAGGTGAGTGATACAAGGCAGGAGCTACCTTGCTCCCTGTAGACACTTCCGAGCTCTTCTCATGGATTCTCATGTCTCCTGTCTCAGCAGCGTTTTGCTTGGTTTCAACACAACATGTTAGGAGCTATTTCTCATCCGTGCTTGTCTGACATGATTTCATGAACAGCTTAATAAACATGCTTAGTAGGAACTCGAGAGGGCGGATTTCCAGGTCTACGTCCCCTTCCATGCTCCCAAAATAGCCAGTGAGATGCAGATTCAGAATCAGGTTTAACCACTGGCGTATGTCATGAAATTTGTTGTTTTGTGGCAACAGTTGGTTGAAATGTATAACAAATCTGTAAAATACAGTAAGAATTGTATATATATATATATATATATTTAAACAGTTAAATTTAAAAAGTAGCGTAAAAATTAAAACAAATTTAAAAGTAGTGAGGTAGTGTTCATGGGTTCAGTGCCCATTCAGAAATCTGATGGTGGAGCGGAAGAAGCTGTTCCTGACAATGGATGAGTTGACGGCGCTAACCGGGAGTCAGAGAACATTTCGGGAGAGCAGTGTTATGTGTTTTACTGAAACATGGCTGCACGACGATATACCCGACCAAAACTTTTCTACGGAGGGCTTCCAGATCGTTTGGTGTGACCAGAAGTGCACTGAGAGCGGTAAGCGTAAAGGAGTTGGGGGCTTGCTGTTCTGGTTAACAACGGATGGTGCAATCCTGGTCATATTACGATCGAGGAACGTGTTTGTAGCCTGGATATTGAACTTTTTGCTATTGGACTCTGGCCATATTCCACCGAGATACAACACTGGGTGTTCCTGCCTGTGGACATCGAACTTTGCAGCTCCTTGCGTAGAGGGTCAGACACCCTGGTCCTGGACTTATTTCCATCTGGCATAGTTTGCATATTGTTGTTTGATTGTTTGTAGTTTTTGTATTGCTATATTTATGCTCTATTCTTGGTTGGTGCAGCTGTAACAAAACCCAATTTCCCTCAGGATCAATAAAGTATGTCTATTTATCTATCTGAATCGTTGAGTGTGTGCCTTCAGGCTCCTGTACCTTCTCCCTGATGGTAGCAATAAGGAGAGGAATGTCCTGAGTGATGGGGGTCCTTAATAACGGACGTCGCCTTTCTGAGGCACTGCTCTTTGAAGATGTCTTGGATGTTCAGGAGGCCAGTGCTCAGGATGGAGCTGAGTAAGTTTACAACTTTCTGCAGCCTTTTCCAATCCTGTGCAGTAGCCACCGCACCGCCCCCCCCACACCCACCACCCATGCAGCTAGTTAGAATGCTCTCCACGGTACATCTAAAGAAATTTGCAAGTGTGTTTGGTAACATACCAAATCTTCTCGAACTCCTACTGAAATGTAGCTGCTGTTGTGCCTTCTTTGAAACTGCATCGATATGTTGGGCCCAGGTTAGATCCTCAGAGATGTTGACACCCAGGAACTTGAAATTGCTCACTCGCTCCACTTCTGATCCCTGCAGGAGGACTGGTGTGTGTTCCCTCATCTTACCCTCTCTGGAGTCCCAATCAATTCTACGGTGTCACTGATGTTGATTGCGAGGTTGTTGCTGTGACATCACTCAGCTGGCTGATCTATCTCACTGCTGTACGCCTCCTTGTCATCATCTGAAATTCCACCAACATCAGCAAACTTATAGATGGCATCTGAGCTGTGCCTGGCCACATAGTCATGGGTGTAGAGAGAGTAGAGCAATGAGCTAAACACACATCCTTGTGGTGCGCGAGTTGCAGAGGGAGGTACAGAGGCCCAAGTTTTGGAGCTTTTTGATCAGAACTCTAGGAATATTTGTGTTACATGCTGAGCTGTAGTTAATAAACTGCAGTCTGACACATTGTCCAGGTACAGTACTGGAAGAGGCAATGAGACTGCATCCACTGTAGACCTATTGTGGTGATAGGAAGATTGCAGCGGGTCCAGGTCTTTCCTGAGTCAGGAGTTAGTTCTGGACATAACCAGCCTCTCAAAGCTCCTCAGCACCGTAGATGTGAGTGTCACTGGATGGTAGTTGATAAGGCAGTTCACCCTGCTCTTGGGCACCATTATGATTGTTGCCCTTTTGCAGCAGGTGGCAACTTGTGAGTTCTGACACGGGATTGCTGAATGGTCTATGACCACTACCTTACTATTTTTCACTCTCTTTGGTCTGTTTATTTATTTATTTGATATTTCTATTGTAACTTGTGTGGTTTGCACCATACTGAGGATAAGAGGTGACTTGATAGAGGTGTACAAGTCGATAAGAGGCATAGGTTGGGTGGGCAGATATGTAGTATCACAATACTCCAGACATGGTCTGATCAATGCTTTATAAAGCCTCAGTCTTATCTTAGTACTCAGCAGGTCAGGCAGCATCTACAAAGGGGAATAAATAGTTGACATTTTGGCCAAGACCTTGCATCAGGACCTCCAGGAAGGGTCTTGGCTCAAAACGTTGACTGTTTATTCCCCTCCATAGATCCTGTCTGACCTGCTGAGTTCCTCCAGCATTGTGTGTGTTGCTGAGAAATCTCAGGACAGAAAGCTAAAGAATCACCCTGAGACAACAGCAGTTCTCACTGCCTGCCACCAAATTTCAGAGTTGGTTTCGTACGGAAAGTTCTCCTGACAATACAAGTGAAATTTCTTTTTATTGTAATCTTTAAAGTAAGATGCTACTTCGGAGTGGGTCAGGACGATCCTGGTGCAATCTGCGTTGGGTGCTTGTACCCTGTGTCAGCGGGAGATGGTGTTCGGGATTTGTTCATCCCCTGGCACCGCGCCCCTGGAGCTGGGATTACCAGTGCTGCTTGGCCACCGCTCTGGCAAGGGGGTGGCCTCATTCAAAGCGGCGCAGGTGGTTGTAGAGCGACTGGACGTAGGTGAAGACACACATGGGGTCGGGCTTGTTCCCCATCGCCATCATATCCTCCACTTCAATTAGCCTGTCGCAGTGTGCCAGCTTCCTGTAACATGAGAAAAAACAAGACTCTGACTCCTACAGCACTTCCCCAGCCTCTGCCGACACTACAATACCTTGGGGTTGTCCCTGAAGGAGAGGGAGCCTGTCAGGCGGCTGTCTCTGCAGGGCAAGGTCCTGGAGAGCGGTGTGATAATGACCGGTGGTTCAGGTTTGGTGGTGGTCGTTGAAGGACAGTGACAGCCAGAGCCTCAGGGGAGCTCTCCTGCCTTCCAGCATGGTGGGAATGTCCTCCCGAGAGGGGAGGAGACTGTATTTAACTTCCCAAAAATGGTCCCTCAAATGTTGCTGGCATTGGAGGTGTTGGACTTATGGAATGAAGCTCAAATCCATGACCCCTTCAGGCAGGACCATAAAACATGGGAGTAGAATGAGACCATTCAGCCCATCGAGTTTTCTCTGTCATTCCATCATGGCTGATTTATTATCCCTCTCAAACCCATTCTCCCTCCGTATCCCCGTAACCTTTGACACCCTAACTAATCAAGAACTTTATCAACCTCCGTTTTAAATATACCCAATGATTTGGCCTCCACTGCCGTCTGCAGCAATGAATTCCACAAGTTCACCATCATCTGGCTAAAGAAATTCCTCATCTCTGTTCTAAAGGGACGTCCCTCTATCCTGAAGCTGTGTCCTCTGGTTTCCCCACCATTGGAAACATCCTCTCTATATCCATTCTATCCAGGCCTTTCAACATTTGATAGATTTCAATGAGATCCCCCCCTCAGATTACAGCTAGTTCCTGAGCATCCAGACAACCCCACATGAAGTTAACCTCTAACTTCATTTTTATATAATCTTTAATTTTTGTAGTTGTTGAATGTGTCTGTTTCTGTTGCGTTTTGTGTCCTAAACAACATGTCAGAGCAGATTCCGAGTACGTGGAAATGTCGATCACATTGCAGCCCCATTCGTCGCACACTGGGGATAATTACAAGATGGTAAGAGGCTAGATTGAGTGGGCAGCCAGAGACTTTGTCTCAGAGTGGAAGTGGCTAAGGTGAGGGGGCATCGTTTTAAGGCGATTGGTGGAAAATATAGAGGGATGTCAGAGGTAAGTTTTTCACACAGAGAATGGTGAATGTGTTGAACACCCTGCCAGGAGTGGTGGTAGAGGCAGATTCATCAGGGACATTTAAGAAACTCTTAGAGAGGCACATGGATGGTAGAAAATTGGAGGGCTAGGTGGGAGGGAAAGGGTAGATTGATTTTGGAGTACGTTAAAAGGTCAGCACAACATCATGGCCGAAGGGTCCATATTGTATTCTGCTGTTCTGTGTTCTATGTTCCAAACAACCATTCTTTGTTTTAATACAGGAAACATTTAACTATGTGCAAAGGTCCTAGCCTCGTACCCAACACAGTCAGAATTAGTGGGGATATTCAACTGCAGAGTGCATCACAATCCCCAGCAGGCTCCAAGGATTGTGGTCCCTGTATGTTCGATTGTCTACCCCCCCCCCCATGTTTATGGCCCCTGATATACGGGGATGGTACTCACTCAGCCGTGCCGAACGCCAGCTCGAAGTTGTGCTTGCGGTCGCTGGGATTGAGCTCATTGTAGTCAAAAGCCTCAGGGAAGAAGGAGTGGACGAGGGCGCAGAATGCCATTCCAGTGCTCCAACTGGAGGAGAAGTTCTGGATGTCAATGAGCTGCAGAGAAACATTTGAAATTTATAATCCATGTCCGAGTACAAAGGCTCAGTCATTAACAATAGTTTCCATCCCAGCTACTCAGTTCTGGCTGGTGGTAGAGTAATTCTTTACATTCTTTCATCTACAACTCTCAGAGCAGACAGCATGAACTAGACACAGACACAGACGAGACATATACATGGACATGGACTGGACACATATACGGACACGGACTGGACAGAGACATAACTAGACATAGACACGGACCAGGCATACACGCGGACTAAACACAGACACGAACCTGACACAGACACGAACCTGACACTGACATGGACTGGACACAGATATAACTAAACACAGTCACGGACCAGGCATACATGCGGACTAGACACAGACATGACTAAACACAGACACGGACTAGACACAGACATGACTAAACACAGACATGGACCTGACACAGACACTGACATGGACTGGACACAGATATAACAAAACACAGACACGGACCAGGCATACACGCGGACTAGACACAGACATGACAATACACAGACATGGACCAGACACAGACACGGACTAACACAGACACAGGCACGGACTAGACACAGGAACAGACATAGACTAGACCCAGATACAGGCAAAGTTCCCTCCCATCAGAGTCTGAAGACAGGCATGGATTAGATCCAGTGTAAAGCTCCCTTGGCACTGTCCTGTTTACAGTTGTGCAGACCCCTCAGCCCAATAGATCTGCTGGTCATCACACCTGTCCACACTAATCCCACTCACTGGCCATCACACCTGTCCACACCTACCCACACTAATCCCACTTGCCCTCTTCTGGTAATTCATTCCAGACACCAACTGTTCAATAACATAGAACATTCCAGGCTCTTCAACCCACTATGTGTGCTGACTTTTTAACCTAGTCCAAGGTCAATCTCACCCTTCACTCCTCGTCCTCATCTTTAAACCTCCTGGCTGTCACTTTAAAACCTATGCGTTCCAGTTTTAGACAGCCTACTATCAGAAGTGGGTTGTGGGGTGGAGATAGGTCTTTACCAAAGGAAGTGCAAGGTGCTCCTTCCCTCTGCTAGCCTGCAGGCCACCCTTGGGCAAGGTGTGACACCTGCTTAGCAGCCCACCCTCCGATCAGGGTCACGTGAAACCATGGGAGCAGATGGTCATATGAGCAGCTGGTGCATATCACCAGTCCTGGTTATGCGACCACAGACAGCGGACAATCTCTGAAGAGTATTGACAATGGCTGGGGTCACCTGTCTTGTAAAGACACTGCCCAGAAAAAGGCAGTGGCAAACCACTTCTATCGAAAAATTTGCCAAGAACAATCATGGTCACCATAATCACCTACATCATCTGACACGGCACATAACGATGATGTCATCTGACACGGCACATAACGATGATGTCATTGGACACGGCACATAACGATGATGTCATCTGACATGGCACATCATGACTGTGAGAAACAACGACTGGCTGTTTATCATATCCACACCTCTTACAATATTATTTAGCTCTATCATGTCACTCTTCATCCTCCTTCAACAGATCCAACCTATCCAATCTCTCCTTATAACTAAAGCCCTCCGTTCCAGATAAAGTCCTTGTAAATCTTTTCCACACCCTTTCCAGCTTAATCACAACTTTGCCTGTAATGTGAAACTAGAATTTATATAGATATGTGATGGAGAGTATCACAGCCTGGAATGGAAACACCAATGCCCTTGAATGTAAGATCCTACAAAAAGTAGTGAATGTGGTCCAGTCCATCATGAGTAAAGCCGTCCCCCTCCACTAAGCAGCATCCATTGTCAGAGAACCCCCCCCTCCCCACCACCTTCACCACCACCCAGGATGTGCTCTCTTCTCACTTCTGCCATCAGGAAGAAGATACAGGAGCCTCAGGTCCCACACCACCAGGTTCAGGAACAGTTATTACCCCTCAACCATCAGGCTCCTGAACCCGTGGGGATACCTTCATTGAAATGTTCCCACAACAACAGACTCACTTTCAAGGACTCTTCATTTCATATTCTTGATACTCATTGCTTATTTATTTATTTATTTATTATTATCTTTTCTTTTTGTATTTGCATTATTTGTTGTCTGTTATACACTGCTTCAACACCCTTGTTGGGCAGTCTTTCATTGATTCTATTATGGTTATTATTCTTTAGATTTATTGAGTCTGTCCACACGAAAATTAATCTCAGGATTGTTAATGGTGACATATATGTACTTTGATAATACAAATGTAAATTTACTTTGAACTTTGAACTACGGAGAGGTGTATGGTGAACCCATCAATCTGAAACTCTGCGTCCAGAACAGAAGGGGTTAAATTAGTCAGCCCCATCATGAGCACTAGCCTCTGTAATCTCCAGGACATCTTCAAGGAGCGGTGCCTCAGAAAGGCGGCGTCCTTCATTAAGGACCCCTGTCACCCAGGACATGCCCTCTTCTCATTATTACCATCCGGAGCTTGAGGACACACACTCAATGATTCAGGAACAGCTTCTTCATCTCCACCAGAAGATTTTCTGAATGGATTACTGTAATATGTTTACTGTAATTCATAGTTTTTTCTCTAATATCATGTATTTCATTGTTCTGCTTGTTGCAAAGTTAACAACTTTCACAACATATGCCTGTGATATTAAACCTGATTCTGAACTACTGTACATGCAAAACTCCAAGTGTAGCCTGGCTAATGTTATGTAGAATATAGAACAGTCCAGAAACTACCTGCCTCTGTGTAAAAAAAATCTTCCTCTGACATTCCCCCCTATACTTTCCTTCAATCACCTTAAAGTTATGACCATTTTAGCCATTTCCACCCTGGGATAAAGTCTCTGATGGTCCACCCTATGTCTCATGTCATCTTATATATTCTATCCTCCTTCGGTCCAGAGAGAAAAGCCCTAGCTCACTCAACCTCTCTTGATAAGACACGCTCTCTAATCCAGTCAGCATCCTGGTAAATGTCCTCTGCACCCTCTCTAAATTTTCCACAGGGTCACAAACTCCATACAGCAGTGGGAAATGAACCCTAATCTTCCAATAGCTGGTGCTGTAGTAGTTTTACACTCACTGCTACACTACCATACTGCCCGCAGAATCAACTGGGTGCGTCAGTTGCGACTGTCTCCTTCCGTCTCACCTTGTACCCTATCGTTTTGGAGCGACACCACTCCAGGAGGATCTGTTTGATGCTGCTCGCACTAGCCACTCCAAAACTCTGTGACCTCTGGAGCTTTCCCTTTGAAACTCCGACTCTCCCCCTGAGGAACGAGGAAACAGACAAAGTGAACCACACCCTCTGCCCGCCACTGTTGTCAGCCTGGCCATCCCCAATTGAACCGCCCCTTGAGCAGCACCCAGTGACAGGAAGTCCATTTGGCCCATCATAACTGTGTTGGACCTTTGAAAGATATCTCAATGAATCCCGTTTCCTGCATTTTCACCCTAGCCTGGTCAGTATTTTGTGTGGATATATAATTTTGTATTTTATTTCTGACTGTCCCTTGGTACCACTTCCTCCCACATAGCACCCCTCCCACAGTGTGACCCTCCCTCAGTACCCCCCCACAGTGTGACCCTCTCTCAATACCACCCCTCACAGTGTGACTCTCCCTCAGTACCACCCCCCCACAGTGTGACCCTCCCTCAGTACCACCCCTCCCACAGTGTGACCCTCCCTCAGTACCACCCCTCACAGTGTGACCCACCCTCAGTACCACCCTGCCACAGTGTGACCCTCCCTCAATACCACCCCTCACAGTGTGACCTTCCCTCAGTGTGACCCTCCCTCAGTACCACCCCTCCCACAGTGTGACCCTCCCTCAATACCACCCCTCACAGTGTGACCCTCCCTCAGTACCACCCCTCCCACAGTGTGACCCTCCCTCAGTACCACCCCTCCCACAGTGTGACCCTCCCTCAATACCACCCCTCACAGTGTGACCCTCCGTCAGTACCACCCCTCCCACGGTGTGACCCTCCCTCCGTGATGCTAGTGTCACAGGGACTATATACACCACACTGAGATCTGCATCGGGGTTCCTGTGCTGTTGAGTCCGGCAGGGGGCTGTAAAACAGGGCAGTCTTGGACAGAGAGTAATGCAGAGCTCCAAATGTGAGTGACATCTACTGTACCTGTGTTCCTGGTGCGGCCTCTTCTACATCAGTGAAACCTGACACAGATTCGAAAACCACTTCACTCTGTCCGCCACAAAAGCAGGAGCTCCCAGTGGCTACCCATTTCAATTCGACTTCCTAAACACAAAATAATCTGCAGATGCTGGGATCAAAGCAACACTTACAGTACACTGGAAGAACTCAGCAGGTTGGGCAGCATCAGTGGAAACGATGAGTCGATGTTTTGGGCCGGAACCCTTCGTCAGGACTGAAGAATGAAGGAGGGGGAAGGATTTGAAGAATGCTTGTAGGTTCGGTTGAAAGACCAGTGATTTGAAAGACAAAGGGGTGGGGGAGGGGAAGCATTGACATCATTGGCAAGAAAACAATGGGTAGTAGTAGAAGGAGGCGGAACCATGAGGGAGGTGATAGGCAGCTGGGGGGGGGGGCCGAGGGAGGGAATTACCGGAAGTTGGAGAATTCTATATTCATACCAAGGGGCTGGAGACGACCTAGACAGTATATGAGGTGTTGCTCCTCCAACCTGAGTTTAGCCGCATCATGGCAGTAGAGGAGGCCATGTATGGACATATCTGAATGGGAGTGGGAAGCAGAGATCCTGTCTGTTGTGGCAGACGGAGTGGAGGTGCTCAACGAAGCGGTCCCCCAATCTGCGTCGGGTTTCACCGATGTAGAGGAGGCCACACCGGGAGCACCGGATGCAATAGATGACCCCAACAGACTCACAAGTGAAGTGTTGCCTCACCTGGAAGGACTGTTTGGGGCCCTGAATGGTGGCAAGAGAGAGGTGTAGGGACAGGAGTAGCACTTACGCTTACAGGGATAAGTGCCGGGTGGGAGATCCGTGGGGATGGACATGCGGATAAGGGAGTTGCAGAGGGACCGATCCCTGCGGAGAGCGGAGAGGGGTGAAGAGGGAAAGATGTGCTTAGTGGTGGGGTCCTGTCGAAGGTGGCGGAAGTTGCGGAGGATAATGTGCTGGATCCGGAAGCCGGTGGGCCCCCTCCCCCAGCTGCCTATCACCTCCCTCATGGTTCCGCCTCCTTCTACTACTACCCATTGTTTTCTTGCCAATGATGTCAATGCTTCCCCTCCCCCACCCCTGTGTCTTTCAAATTACTGGTCTTTCAACTGAACCTACAAGCATTCTTCAAATCCTTCCCCCTCCTTCATTCTTCTGTCCTGACGAAGGGTTCCGGCCCGAAACATCGACTCATCGTTTCTAACTGATGCTGCCTGACCTGCTGAGTTCTTCCAGCGTACTGTAAGTGTTGCCTCAATTCGACTTCCCATTCCCATTCTGACAAGGCCCATGGCCTCCCCTAATGCCATGATGAAGCCAAACTCAAGTTGGAGGAGCAACACCTCATATTCTGTCTCAATAGCCTCCAACCTGATGTCATGAATATCCAATTCTCTAACTTTAAATAATTTCTCACCCCTCTCCTCTTTCATTCCGCATTGTGGTTCCTATCTCACCCCTCCTATTCTGCCCATCACCTCCCTCTGGTTCCCCTCCTTTCAGCCCTTTACCTCTTCCACTAATACCTTCCCAGCTTCCCACTCATACCACCCACCTTTCCCCTCACCTGGTCTCACCTATCACCTGCCAACTTGTACTCCTCCTTCTAACCTCTTATTCTGGCCTCTGCTCCCTTCCATTCCAGTCCTGATGAAGGGTCTCGGCCCGAAACAGTGACTATTTACTCCCCTCCATAGATACTGCCTGATCTGCTGTGTTCCTCCAGCACTTTGTGTTACTCTGGATTTCCAACATCTGCTGAGTCTCTTGGGTTTAAGAAAGGGGTTCGCAACCCTTGTTATGCTGTGGACCCCATCATTAACCGAGGGATCCGTGGGCCCCAGGTTGTGAAGATGAGAGTGAGTACTACCCTCCCTGTCTACTGTGTTGTGGGCTGAGCTCTAACCTGCTGCCTTCTGGCTCAAACTTCTCAAAGAGTGCCTTTCTGGACTGGGGTGCTGATGTCCGCGGCAGTGTCTGTGACCGCATCAGCTGAGGCCTCTTCCCCCCCTGGCGAGGTGCTGTTGGTGGTGGTGACCGCGATTTGGCGTTCACGCCTGGGTAAAGGTCGAGGACACTGTGGGGAAACAGACCAGCACATAAGAATCAGGATTATTTTCACTGATATACATTGTAAAATTTGTTTGGTTTTTTTTGCCAGCAGCACAGTGCAATACATACAATTACTATAAAGTCATAGAAAACTATAGCTCAGAAAGAGGCCCTTCAGCCCATCTAATATGTGCTGAACCTTAATCTACTTAGTCCCATCGACCTGCACTCAGACCATAGCCCTCCATATCCCTCCCATCCATGTACTTCAGTTAAGTGTTGAAATCGAGCCCACACCTGCCATTTGCACTGGGAGCTCGTTCTACACTCTCACCACCCTCTGTGAAGTAGTTCTCCCTCATGTTCCCTTTAAACATCTCACCTTTCACACTTAACCCATTACCTATTCACCCAATCTCAGTGGAAAAAGCCTGCTTGCACTTACGCTATCTATACTCCTCATAATTTTGTTTACCTCTATCAAATCTCTCCTCAGTCTTCTATGTTCTAAGTCATAGTCATAGTCATACTTTATTCATCCCGGGGGAAATTGGTTTTCGTTACAGTTGCACCATAAATAATAATAGTAATAGAACCATAAATAGTTAAATAGTAATATGTAAATTATGCCAGTAAATTATGAAATAAGTCCAGGACCAGCCTATTGGCTCAGGATGTCTGACCCTCCAAGGGAGGAGTTGTAAGGTTTGATGGCCACAGGCAGGAATGACTTCCTATGATGCTCTGTGTTGCATCTCGGTGGAATGAGTCTCTGGCTGAATGTACTCCTGTGCCCACCCAGTACATTATGTAGTGGATGGGAGACATTGTCCAAGATGGCATGCAACTTAGACAGCATCTTCTTTTCAGACACCACCGTGAGAGAGTCCAGTTCCATCCCCACAACATCACTGGCCTTACGAATGAGTTTGTTGATTCTGTTGGTGTCTGCTACCCTCAGCCTGCTGCCCCAGCACACAACAGCAAACATGATAGCATTGGCCACCACAGACTCGTAGAACATCCTCAGCATCGTCCGGCAGATGTTAAAGGACCACAGTCTCCTCAGGAAATAGAGACGGCCCCCTAATCTATTCAATCTTTCCCTTTAACACAGGTCCTCAAGTCCCAGCAGCATCCTTGGAAATTTTCTCTGCTCTTTTTCAACCTGATTTTCATTTTTCCTGTAGGTTGATGACCAAAACTGCACACAATGCTCCAAATTAGGCCTCACCAACATCTTATAAACTTCAACATAACATCCCAACTCCAATATGCCAAAATCTTTTATTACAAAACTACCTGTGAGGCCACTTTTAAGAAGTTATAAATTTATATTCCCAGATCCCTCTGTTCTATTGTACTCCTCAATGCCCTACCACTCACCATGTATGACCTACCCTCCAAAAGTGCAACACCTCACACTTGTCTGCATTAAGTTCATCTGTCATTTTCAACCCATTTTTCCAGCTGGTCAAGATCCCGCTGCAAGCTTTGATAGTCTTCCTTGCTGTCCACTACACCCCCAATCTTAGTGTCATCCACAAATTTGCTGATCCAGTTTATCACATTATTATCCAGATCACTGATATGGATGACCAACAACAACAGACCCAGCAGTGATCCCTGTGGGACATCACTAGTCACAGGCCTCCAGTCAGAGAGGCAACCCTCTGCCACTGTCTGGCTTCTCCCACAAAGCCAATGTCTAAGCCAATTTACAATCTCATATTGAATGCCAAGCGACTAAAACTTTTGGACCAACGTCCCATGCAGGCTCTTATCAAATGCCTTGCTAACGTCCATGTAGACAACATCTGCTGCCTTGCCTCCATCAACTCTCCTGGTAAGTTCCTCAAAAAACTCTGTAAGATTGTTGAGATACGATTTACCACGCACATGTTGACTATGTCTAATCAGTCCCTGTCGATCCAAATACTTACGTATCTGGTTCCTTAGAATTGCTTCCAATAACTTTCATGTCATGCTCACCAGCCTATAATTTCCTGGTTTTTTTAGGGCCTTTCTTAAACAACGGAACAACGTTAGCTGTCCTCCAATCCTCCAGCACCTCACCCATGGCTAATGATGTTTTAAATATATCTGCCAGGAACCCTGTAAATCTGCAGTAGCCTTCCACAGGGTCCAATGGAACACCTTGTCAGGCCCTGGGGATTTATCCACCCTAATTTGCCTCAAGACAGCAAATACCCACTCCTCTGTAATCAGTATCTGCTGCTGCATTTCCTCACATCTATAGACTCTGTGTCCATCTCCCAAGTAAATAGACATGCAAAAAAATTCATTTAAGATCTCCCCCCCCCATCTCTTTCAGCTCCACTCTGATCTTCCAGGCAACCAGTTTTGTCCCTTGCTATCTCCTACACCAACTCCTTAGTCATGTGTTAAAACTGTATAATCTTCCTTTTGCTGGCCTCACTAGCAGGTGGCACATGTAGCAATCCTGAGATCACCAGCCTCGAGGTCTTGTCCTTTAACATAGCACCTTACTCCCTGAACTCACTTTGCAGGACCTCATCACCCCTCCTACCCCTGTCCTACATGGACCACGACCTCCAGCTGCTCACCCTCCCACTTAGGAATACTGAGTATTTGCTCAAAGATGTCCTTGATCTTGGCACCCTGGAGGCAACAACCCATCTGGGAATCTTGTTTTCATCCATAGAACCTTCTTTTTGCCCCCCTAACCAACAATCCCCATCACTGCAGCTCTCTGTTTCTCCCCCCACTTCCTTTCTGAGCCATAAGGGGAACGATAATTTACAAGAAGAAATATGTATGTATTAAAATTGAATGTAGTGCAAAAAGAGAGGAGAAATGGTGCGGGAGTGTTCGTGGGTTCATAGTCCATTCAGAAATCTGGTGGTGGAGGGGAAGAAGCTGTTCCTCAAATGTTGAGTGGGTGTCCTCAGGCTCCTGTACCTTCTTGATGGTAGCAATGAGAAGAGGGCACGTCCTGGGTGATGAGGGTCCCTAACAATGGATGTTACCATTTTGAGGCATTGTCTTTTGAAGATGTGCTCAGTGCTGGGGAGACTAGTGTCCATGATGGAGTGGCTGAGTTTACAACCCTCTGCAGCTTTTTTGCAATCCTGTGCATTGGTGCCTCCGTACCAGATGGTGATGTGACAGGTCAGAATGCTCTCCATGGTACATAGTCATATAGTCATAGTCATACTTTATTGATCCCGGGGGAAATCTGTAGAAATTTCCAAGAACTTGGAAGTGCAATACTGATGTGAGCTGGGAAGATTGGAAACAATCCTTAAGTCCAAGGTTAATGGTGGGATTCTGATCAGTCTGGAGCAACAGAGGGATCTTGTGGTCTACGTCCATAGATCCTGCACAGCTGCCACATAATTTGACAGGGAGATTAAGAAGTCATATGATGGGTTGGCCTTCATTAGTTGGGCAATTGAGTTCAAGAACCACAAGGTAATGTTGCAGCTCTATAAAACCCTGGTTAGACCAGACTTGCAATGTGATCAGTTGTGGGTGCATTGTTATAGGAAGGATGTGGAAGCTTTAGAGAGGGTGCAGAGGAGACTTACCAGGATGCTGCTTGGATTAGAGAATATGCCTTATGAGGAAAGGTTGAGTGAGTTGGGGCTTTTCTCCTTAGAGTGAAGGAGGATGAGAGGTGACTTCATAGAGGTGTATAAGATGATAAGAGGCAAAGGTTTTGTGAAGAGCTGGAGCCCTTTTCCTGGGGTGGAAACAGCTAATGTGAAGGGGAGGGGGCATAATTTTAAGGTGATTGAAGGTAAGTTTAAGGGGGGATGCAGAGGTAGGTTTTTTACATAGAGAGTTGTGCGAGTGTGGAACTTGCTTCCAGGGGTGGTGGTAGAAGAGGCAGATACATCAGGGACATTTAAGAGACTCTTAGATAGGCACATGGATGATAGGAAAATGGAGGGTATGTAGAAGGTAGGGGTTAGATCTGCGATTGCCAAACTTTTTTGAGTTACTGCCCCCTTGGCTCCCAGACCACATCTGTCCCTCTCTCCCTTTCTGGCCATTACATAAAGCCTATAAAGAATTTTGATTTATAGTGCATAATAAAAGGAACTGCAATTTCAAAGCAATGACTAATAATTGCAAAAAATTTGTAATTGAAGACTGATTTCATTAAACTTTGCAAATAATTCTGACAAATAAGCAATGTCATGCTTAATATTCTTGTGTTGATTACTGAATAAAGTATTTGAGTCTTCAGAGAATTATCACAATTTCAAAAAGTGCATGAGAGTGTCTCAGGCAGTTTCCTTTTGAGATCCATCTGACTTCTGTGTGCAACAGCAAGTGTTTAAACTATTTATCATTCTCAATACAAAGCTCTGAAAATAGTTGAGAATTGAGAGCATGGGACTTGATTTTATTTACCGCTGAGGTAACGGTATTTAAATGATTTGTGCAGCTGATCACTTGGGCATATTTGCAACAAGACGTTGTCTGTGAATTACACACTGAGTACCCCATAGGGGTGTCCTGTCATTGATGGTGCCCCTTCTGTTGCACAAGCATAAATATTGGTGAGCAGAACGTCCTTCTCTTAGAAAAGTTGCTGAACAATCTGAAGTCTTGACTCCCCCTTCATATCTGTTTCTAGTCCCCTTGGAAATAACAACGCTTGAACTATACTTTCGTCTTTTATGAGGCAAACATAACCAAGAAGCAAATATTTGTTGTCTGGTAAAATTGATTCATCCAACTGTAGAGCAAATTCTGCTGTTCAAATTATGTTGCACAATGTGTCTTCCTCATGCTCAAACATTTCACCTATTTGTCTTTGAGCAGATTTGCCACCGAGCTGAATCTCTTTAATTATTTGGTCTGGTGACTTATTCAAAACTATACTCAGGACTTCCCTCGCTGCTGGCAGAATCAGTTCTTCTCCAATTGTATGGGGCTTTCCAGACTTAGCAATGAGCAGTGAAATGTGGCACGAAACACACAATCAGTTTTGTTGAGAAGAGTTGACAAGCATGTTTTGAAGTGCTTTACTTTTCTGTAAGTTTTCGCTGAAAATAAGCCAAGTTCTTGTTTGCTTTATCAGAGTGTATTCTCATCAAAGGAACTGCATATTCCCTGTACAGGAATTGTGTCACTGCTTAATTGGATAGTGGGAATCATACTAGCTAACACTGTACTACAGTAGTGAACAGCAATAATGCACAGGCTGGACCTGGAAATAACACGATTCCTTCAGTCCAGATTTCTCATGAGATACCAAATACAGAAGTGTCACATTACTTGTCAACGACTATAATGCACTTCGAGCAAAGTCCAAGAGAACGGAGGTTTAGTAAGAGATGACATGATCAATTATGAGGCACTGTATAATTGGTAATTCATTTCTTAAATTAAGCCCGTAATCCCTCTGCTAGTCCCCTTGTTACCAAGCGCCCCCACCACCCCCAGGGAGGGTGATATTGCCAAATTTGGAACCACTGGGTTAGATTGATCTTGGAGCACACACAACACCGTGGGCCAAAGGGCTTGTGGTGTTCTGTGCTGCTCCAAGTTCTCACTTGAGATTTTGGAATATAAAGGGATCAGAGAGTTGTGAGGTTAGTGGAGGAAGGTGATATTGAGAAGGGGGATGGACAGTATGGAGCTGAGTGCCTATTTCCTGGTGCTTCTGGGTATCATGGGTGCCACCAGGCTTGGTGGACCCACCTCTGATTAGTTGATCCATCTCTGGGCTGGCAGATAGCTGGACGATCCCGAGTGACCTCAGTGGGAACTGGGCAACGGGTGGTACAACAGGTAGTCCTGTTGTCTTACTGTTCCAGGGGCCTGGGATCAACCCCAGCCTCCATTCTTTTCTGTGAAGCTGACATCTTCTGCCGTAATGGTGTGGGATTCCCCCGCGTGCTCCGGTTCCCCTCTGCATCCCAAAGACATGCTGGTAAATTAATGCACTATGGAGATTACCCCTGAGAGTGGCTTAGTAACAAAGAGATTAAAAGGAGAGTTGATAGGACCATAAGACATAAGAGCAGAATTAGGCTATTCGGTCCATTGAGTCTTCTCTGTCATACTATCGTAGCTAACTTATTTCCTCCTCTAACCCATTCTCCTGTCTTCTCCCTGTAACCACTGACACACTGACTAATCAAGAAACTATCAACCCCCACTTTAAATATACCCAATGATTTGGCCTACACAGCCATTTGTGGCAATGAATTCCACAGATTCACCACCCTCTAGCTTAAGAAATTCCTTAACTGTTTTCTAAATGGATACCACTCGATTCTGAAGCTGTGCCCTCTGGTCCTAGACTTCCTCAGTATCAGAAACATCCTCTCCTCATCCACTGTACTGTATATAGTTTACAATATTTAATTGGTTTCAATGAGATGCCCTGCTCATTCTTCTAAACTCCAGCGAGTACAGGTCCAGCGCCATCAAATGCTCCTCCCAAGTTAACCCTGTCATTCCCAGGATCATTTGGTGACTCTCCTCTGGTCTCTCACCAATGTCAACACATCCATCCTGAGAGATGAGAGATGAGGGAAGTAGAAGGGGAAAGGAAACCAATGGCATTGTTCTCCAGGAGCTGACATAGACCCAATGGGTAGAATGGCCTCCTACTCTGTACTAAGTGAGCAAGGAATTGTTGAAGATGGGAGTTGATACATGCTTTCCCGAGGTTTTACCTGGTCGGAGAACGGACGTCGCGTGACGTGGAGTGTGTGGTGGAAGAGAGCGTCCTACTGCCGTTGGCGTTCTTGCCTGCAGAGCGAAGGCAAGGAAAGAATCACAGAAACGTACAGAACCAAATCAGGCCCTTCTTCCCATTTCATCCTCGCTGACTGTGATGGTCATCCACTTCCATTCTATTTGCCCAAATTAGACCTGTATCCCTCTGCACCTTCCCTGTCTGAGTATCTTCAAACAGTGCAATGCAGTGATGTTGTGTGAAACCCATGCCATGTTTCCTCCAAGAACTCCTCACCGCCTCACACATCTGCTGCTGAACCAGAGCATTTCTTAAAGGTTAACAATTAACAGTAACGACCATACGACATGGGAGCAGAATGAGGCCAGTCAGCCCATCAGCTCTGCACTGCCGTTCCATCATGGCTGATTAATTATCCTTCTCAACCCCATTCTCCTGCCTTCTCCTCGTAGCCTTTGACACTCCAACTAATCAAGAACCTATTAACCTCTGCTTTAAATATACTCAATGACTTGGCCAAAAAAAAGCTTTATTTGTCACATGTATACCAAAGCATCAAAATGTACAGTGAAACCCTTTGTTTGCGTCAACGGCCAACACAGTCCAAGGATGTGCTGGGACCAGCCCACAGGTGTTGCCACAGTTCTGGCACCAATATAGAATGCCCACAACTTACTCACCCTAACTGGTACATCTTTGGAATGTGGGAGGAAACTGGAGCACCTGGAGAAAACCCACTTAGTCATGGGGAACGTACAAACTCTTTACAGAGTGTGGTGGTCACTGGCACTGTAAAATATTTCGCTAACTGCTATGCTACTGTGCTGTCCATATTTAATGTGCTTTTTCCCTGTGGATGGGGTGAGGGCACTACTGGCAATGCAGACATTGTTGGTCTAACCTTAACCACCCCGGGCTGAGAACGTTGATCAGCAAATGGGAATGCACGGGTGTTGCTACCACAGAGGGTCTTCAACAGGCGATGCCCCAAAAGGTGGCATCAATCATCTGGGACCCCCACCACCCAGGACAGGCTCTCTTCTTGCTGCTGCCGTCAGGAAGGTAGTACAGGAGCCTCAAGACTCTCACCACCAGAATCAGGAACAGTTACTACCCCTCAACCATCAGGCTCCTGAACCAAAGGAGATAACTTCACTCAACTTCATTCGCCCCATCATTGAACCGTTCCCACAACCTACGGACTCACTTTCAAGGACTCTTCACCTCATGCTTTCAATACTTACTGCTTATTTATTATTGTTATTATTATTGAATGAATCTTGGGCTTGTATATGGTAACGTATATGTACTTCGATAATAAATTTACTTTGAACTTTGATATAACGGTGTTGCTACCACGGAGAATCTTCAAAAGGCAGTGCCTCAAAAAGGCAGGAATGATTAAAGACCTGTATCGCTCAGGACGTGCCCTCTTCTCATTGTACCATCAGGGAGGGGGTACAGGGGCCTGAAGGCACACTCAGCGATTCAGGAAGAGCTTCTTCCCCTCCACCATCAGATTTCTGAATGGACAATGAACCCATGAACACTGTCTCACTATTTTTTTCTCCTTTTTGGCTCTCTTTTGCACTACTATATATTTTATATATATATATATTCTTATTGTAATTTATAGTTTATAAGATTATGTATCGCACTATACTGTTGCATAACTACAGATTTCATGACATATACCGGTGATATTTAACCTGATTCTGAAGGTTGAACGCAACAGGCAGTTCAGCCTTCTGGTGTATAGAACAGGGTGTTGGCAGGGTGTTGACGTTGTAGTGCCAGCTATGGAGTGCACTGCTACAGAAGCAAGGATATCCAAAGGCAGCATAGGAAGATAGCGGTTAGCATGACACCATTACTGCTCAGGGCATCAGAGTTTGGAGTTCAATTCCAGCATTTTCTGTTTGTATGTTCTCCCCGTGAACGACATGGGTTTCCTCTCACTGTCCAAAGACGTACTAGTTAGTAGGTTGGTTAGTGACTCTAAATTGTCCCGTGATTAGGCCAGGGTTAAACTGACAGCTTGCTCGAAGCTCGTACTGGTTAATAGGTTAGTTAGTCGCTGTAAATTTTCACGTGATTAGGCTAGGGTTAAATCGGCAGCTCGCTTGAAGGCTCCGAAGAGCCTATTGCGCACCGTCGCTCTAAACAAGTAAACAAATACGAGTCTATTCAAATGAGACCGTTTGGGTGGTGTTCAGAAATATAAAAGGGGTGATCACTAGCCTGGACTTGTGTCAGCAAAACACAAGAGCCGTCATTGACTTTGGGAAGAAGGGTGGAGCACACAGCCCGTCTGTATCTGTGTCCGAGGGATTCGGGGTCCTGTGTGTAAACATCTCCAATAATATTTCCTCATCTGGCCACATGGACGCCACTGCCAAGAGGAGTATCCAACACCTCTAATTCCTCAGGCTGAGGAAACTCAGGCCCAGTGACCCTCACCAATTTTTACTGATGCACCATAGACAGCATCCTGTCCGGGTGCACCATGGCTCGATACAGCAACTGCTCTGCATACGGCTGTGAGAAACTGCACAGAGTTGTGGACACAGCCTAGTCTTACACAAACCGGCTTCCCCACCCCTGGACAACACAGTCTACTACTCCCTCTAAAGATCCCAACACACGCCGGGTATTCTTTCTTCTCTCTCCCATTGAGCAGGAAAGCCTGAAAGCACATCCCACCGGGCTCAAGGACAGATTCTACAGACTCTCACACAACCAAGATGAACTCCTGCTCTCCCAATCTACCTGAGCGAGTCCCTTGCACCTGCACTGCACTTTCTCTATAACTGCAACACTCTATTCTACACTCTGTTACACTTTCGCCTCGATGTACTTACAGTGTGTATGGGAGGATCTGTCTGAATTCCACACAGATAAAAGATTTTCACTGTATTGGTACACAGACCAATAAAAATCAATTACAGATTGCTTCAGGCCTCCAGACAGTGGGTAAGAGACAGGGAGAACGTGACAGCAGCTGATGTCAGGATTAAACCCGGGCCTCTGGCCCTGTGAGGCAGTGTATCTGTCCTCTGCGCTGCTGAGGTAGTGGTCCATGGGTTGAGCGCATGGTAGCGTGGCAATTAGCGCAACACTTTCTAGTGCCAGTGACCTGGGTTCCATTCCAGCCGCTGTCTATAAGGAGTTTATACACTCTCCCCGTGACTTTGTTGATTTCCTCTGGGTTCCCTGGTTTCCTCCCACATTCCAAAGCTGTACAGGTTAGGATCAGTAAGTTGTGGGCATGTTGTGTTGGTGAAGCATGTGGCTGCCCCAGTACATCCTCTGACTGTTTTGTTTGTTGACGTAAAGGATGCACTTCACTGTGTGTTTCGATGTACATGTGACAAATAAAACAAATCTAATCTAAACCAGCGATTGTCCTGATCCCCAGGGTCACTCACCTGTCTGTGGTGCCGTCTGGCCGACACACTCTGTCTGGGGTTTGTTCACAGCCGGCTGAGCGAGGGACTCCGAGCGGGGAGTGGCGCCACTCGACACCTCCGCAGAGAACTTCTCCCCGGACTTGGTAACGGCGGTGATAGGCAGGTGAGCCAGGCTCACCGCTGCCGGCCGGTGCTGCTGTAGAGCCAGGGACGGCACGTTCCATGGTGCTGTCCCCTCCTTTTCTGTGGAGAGAGGGATGTGGCTTGAGCTGCGGGCTGGTGAGAAAAGAACCTCACCCACGAGATAGTCCGGGTGCTGGTGACAACTCTAACAGCAGAAATCCTCGAGGACGCTCTGTCCTGACGTCCTGGCTGATCTAGTCAGCCTCCGTACTCCATCTCCACCAACACCTTGGTAACGTAACGGTGAACGCAAAGCTATTACAGTTCAAGGTGTGGAGTTTGGAGTTCAATTCCAGTGCCCTCTGTGAGGAAGTTTGTACATTTCTTCCCAGGTGCACATGTGTTTCCTCGGGGTGCTCCGGTTTCCTCCCATCGTCCAAAGTCATTGGTTAGTAGGTTAATTGGCCATTGTAAGTTGTCCTGTGATTAGGCTGGTGTTAAATAGGTGGGTTGCTAGGCAGGGCTCAAAAGGCCAAATAGGGCTGTTCCTTCTGCTACCTTGAAGAAACCCGGTAACTCTCTCCTGCTCTCACGGGGAGAGGATCCAGAGATTCACAGTCCTCATAAAGATGGAAATCCCCCTCAACTCTGCCTGAAGTAGGCCCAGATTCTGAAACTCGTGTTGATAGGAGGGAAGGTGGGAGGAAAATGTTCTTGTGTAGACCACAGCAGTGAGAGTAGGACCAGGGGGATGTTTATGCAGAAACACTGCCTGCTAGTGGAAACGATGTGGAGACAAGAGAGGCTGCAAATGCTGGAATCTGCAGCAACAGACAATCAATGGGTCTTCCTGACTAATCAAGAACCCACCAACCTCCACTTTAAATATACTCAATGACTTGGTCTCCACAGCCGTCTGTGGTGTTGAATTGCACAGATTAAAGAAATTCCTCCTCACTTCTGTTCTAAAAGGACATCCTTGTATTCTGAGGCTGTGCCCTCGGGTTCCTGCAATATAGGAAACAACTTCTGATCATCCACTCTATCCTGGCTTTTCAGTGAGTTTCAATGAGATCCTCCCTCGTTCTTCTAAACTCCATTGAGTACAGTCCCAGAACCATCAAATGCACCTCAGAGGACGTTCATGAGAATGATCGTCCTCTGGACTCTCTCCAATGTCAACACATCCTTTCTTAGATAAGAGTCCCAAAGCTGCTCACAACACTCCAAGTGTGGTCTGACATTATAAAGCCTCAGCATCACATCCTTGTTTTTATCTACCCGGGAGGACTGGGAAAATTCAAAATGCACAAGACCTGAGAACATTCAAGTGAACGACAAGGTTCTGAGGTGGGAGGAGGTTTGAAAGGGAAGGGATGCCTCTGGCCTTGCCTCGTGCAGACTGGAGGGGGGCCATTTCTGTCCTGCAATGTGGAGGTCCACTGCCTTCCATTCCATTCTGCTCAGTCATCTGCTCTCCAGGCTGAAGAGACAAGAAAGAGAAAAAAAAATGGTTATGTTCTGGGAAAGGATCCAAGCCGAAGTGGATTCCGGAATCACTTTGATGCATGGAGCCTGAGAGGGTGTGGAAACACGTCACTAACAACAACTGTTGACAGTTCTGTTGATGAAGATTAAAGATCTTAAACTTAAAGATTAGCTTTATTTATCAAATGTACATCGACATATACAGCAAAATGCATTGTTTGCATCAGCGTCCAACGCAGTCTGAAGGTGTGCTGGGGGCAGCCCACAATTGTTAGCACCAGCAGAGCACGCCCACAGCTTACTAACCCTAACCCTTATGTCCTCAGAGTGTGGATCATAGTCAATGAGAGTTATTAAAGGATGGAACTGGCTCTGGGGGTGAATGCTCTCACCCTGTGCCTAGAAACCCACGAAGGCCCAGCCAGAGAGAAGGGAAATCTGTCCCTCCTGTAGAAGCGAGGGCAAGGAGAAAACTCAAGTGGGACTTGGTCAGACCTGTCCAGGCCCACAACACCTTTACAACTAGTTCTCAGGATTATTTTTATAGAGTCTACTGCTGCGATGAGGCCACACTCAGGCTGGAGGAGCAACACCTTATATTCCATCTGGGTAGCCTCCAACCTGATGGCATGAACACCGATTTCTAAAACTTCCAGTAATTGCCCCCTTCTCTTTCACTATTCCCCATTCCAGTTTCCCTGTCTCCGCTTATCTCCCTACCTGCCCATCACCTCCATCTGTTGCTCCTCCCCCATCCCATTCTTCCATGGCCTTCTGTCCTCTCCTACCAGATTCCCCCTTCTTCAGCCCCTTATCTCTTTCACCAATCAACTTCCCAGCTCTTTACTTCACACATCCGCTTCTCCAGTTTCACTTCCACCTACCACCTTGTACTTCTTCCTCCCCTCCCCCCACCTTCCTACTCTGACATCTCATCTTCTTTTCCAGTCTTGATGAAGAGTCTTGCCCTGCAACATCGACTTTTTAATCTTTTCCATAGATGTTTCCTGGCCTTCTGAGTTCCTCCAGCATTTTAAGCCATAAGAATATCAGATATAGGAGCAGAATTAGGCCATTTGGCCCATCAAGTCATTTCATCATGGCTGATCCAATTTTCCTCTCAGCCCCAATCTCCTGCCTTGTCCCTGTGTCCCTCATGCCCTGACCAATCAAGAATCTATCAACCTCTGCCTTAAATATACATACAGACTTGGCCCCCGCAGCTGCCTGTGGCAAAAAATTCCACAGATTCACCAATCTCTGGCTAAAGAAATTCCTCCTCTTCTCCAATCTAAAAGATTGCCCATCTATTCTGATGCTGTGTCCTCTGGTCTTAGACTCTCCCACTAGAGGAAACATTCTCTCCACATTCACTCTACAAGACCTTTCACCATTCAATAGGTTTCAGTGAGGTCACCCCTCATTCAAACTGCTCACAAATCTCCAAGTGAAGCCTCACCAGTGCTTTATAAAGTCTCAACATTACATCTTTGTGTTTATATTCTAGTCCACTTAAAATGAATGCTAACATTGCATTTGTCTTCCTCACCACAGACTCAACCTGCAAATTATTCTTTTGGGAATCTTGCACAAGGACTCCCAAATCCCTTTGTACTTCAGTTTTTTGCATTTTCTCCCCATTTAGAAAATAGTCAACACTCTCATTTCTTTTTACTAAGTGCATGACCATACACTTCCCAACATTGTATTCCATCTGCCATTTCTTTGCCCATTCTCCTCATCTGTCTAAGTCCTTCTGTAGCCTCTCTACTTCCTCAAAACTACCTGTCCCTCCACTCAAACTTGGCCACAAAGCTATCAATTCCATCATCTAAATCGTTGACATATAACGTAAAAAGGATCAGTCCCAATATAGAACCCTGTGGAACATCGCTAGTCACAGGCAGCCAGCCAGAAAAGTCTCCCTTTATTCCCGCTCTTTGCCTCCTGCCATTCAGCCACTGCTTTATCCACGCTAGAATCTTTCCTGTAGTACCATGGGCTCGTAGTTTATTAAGCAGGTTCATGTGTGGCACCTTGTTGATGGCCTTCTGAAAATCAAAGTACACAACATCAACCTTTGTCTATCCAGCTAGTTACTTAGACCATAAGATTATAAGACACAGGAGCAGAATTAGGCCATTCAGCCCATCGAGCCTGCTCTGCCTTTGCATTATAGCTGATCCCAGTTTCCACTCAACCCCATACACCTGCTTTCACACCATAATCTTTGGTAGTCTGACCAGTCAGGAAACTACCAATTTTTGCTTTAAACATACCCACAGACTTGGCCTCCACAGATTCACTACTCTCTGGATAATAAAACAATCCTCCCTGCCTCTGTTCTAGAGGGTCACCCCTCAATATTGAGGCTGTGCCCTCTAGTTCTGGACACCCCCACCATAGGAAACATCCTCTCCACATCCACCTTTTCTAGTCCTTTCAACATTTGATAGTTTTCAATGAAATCCCCCTCTCCCCACGCATTCTTCTAAATTCCAATGAGTACAGGCCCAAAGCTGCCAAACGATCCTCATATGTTAATCCCTTCATTCCCAGAATCATCCTCTTGAATCTTCTCTGGACTCTCTCCAATTACAGCACATCCTTTCTGAGTTATGTATGGGCCCAAATCTGTTGACAATACTCCAATTGCAACCTGACCAGTGTCTTATAAAGCCTCAGCATAACCTCCTTGCTTTGATATTCTACTCCCCTTGAAATGAATGACAACATTGCATTTGCCTTCTTTAGCACAGACTCAACCTGTGAATTAACCTTCTGGGAATCTTGCACAGGGACTCTGAAGTCCCTTTGCACTTCTTCAAAGAATTCCAATGGAATTGTCAGGCAAGATTTTCCCCTGAGGAAACCATACTGACTACAGTCTATTTTACGACGTGCCTCCTGACACCTCATCCTTGATAATCAACTCCAATATCTTCCCAACCACTGAGGTCAGACTAACTGGCTGACAGTTTTCTCCTTTCTGACTGTCTCCCTTCTTGAAGTGTTGAGTGACATTTGCAATTTTCCAGTCTTCCAGAACATTCCAGGATCTAGTGATTCTTGAAGAATCGTTACTAATGCCTCCACAACCTCTTCAGCAACCTCTTTCAGAACTCTGGGATGATCTACCTTCAGACCTTTCAGTTTCCCAAGAACCTTCTCTCTAGTTATGGTAACTTCACGCACTGCATGCCCCCTGACACCTGGAACTTCCACCATACTGCTAGTGTCTTCCACAGTGAAGACAGATGCAAAATACTTATTCAGTTCATCCATGATTTTGCTGTCCCCCGTTACTACCTCTCCAAAATTGTTTTCCATGGTCTGATATCCACTCTCGCCTCTCTTTTACACTTTATGTATCTGAAGAAACTTTTGGTATCCTCTTTAATATTATTGGCTAGCTTACTTTCATTTTCCATCTTCACCTTCTTTATGATTTTTTAGTTATCTTCTCTAGGTTTTTAAAAGCTTCCCAATCCTCTAACTTCCCACTGATCTTTGCTGTATTAAATGCCCTTTCATTGGCTTTTATATTGGCTTTGACTCTTGTGCATGTTGCTTGGATTTCCAGAATCTGCAGATTTTATTGTGTTTGTCGTCCCCAGTCTTGGTGTCATCTACAAATTTGCTGATCCAGTTTACCACATTATCATCCAGATCATTGATAGAGATGATAAACGATGGGCTCAGTATGTACCCCTGCAGCTGCAGGCCTGTAGTCAGAGAGGCAACCACCTTCTACCTCTCTCTGGCTTCTCCCACAAAGTTGATTTTTAATCCAATTTATTACCTCATCCTGAATGGTGAGAAAATTTATCTTCTTTTACACAATGGTTGTTTGTCAGTCATTGTCTGTTTATGCGTAGCTTTTCATAAAATTCCATTTTTTACTCTATGAATGCCTACAAAATATGAATCTCAAGGAGAAATATGGTAGCATATAGGTACTTGGATAATACATTTACTTGGAACTTCGAACATTTAAGAAAAGATATGCTGGTATTCAAAATAGTCCAAAGAGATTAATTAGACTAATTCCTGGAAGGAGATGATTTCCTGATCAGAATCAGGTTTATAATCACTGACATATTTTGTGAAAATTGTTGTTTTGTGGCAGCAGACAATGCAACACATAAAATATACCCTACATTACAGAATAGGTAAGCAGTGCATTAAGAGCACAAAAGTCACAGCAGCTGAAGGAATGAGATAAGTGTGCTTAGATCTGAGTTTAGAAGAATGGGGCGGGGAGGTGGGTGAATGTACTGAAACATGGAAGATCTAGAAAGGAGGTTGTTGAGATGTTCCCACCTGTGGGAGGGCCTTGAATAGATACCGGAGTAAAACTGTGGTGTGCGGGAATTTCTCGCAGAGGATGGCAAATTTCTGCAATCATCTACGCTGGAGTGCTGCAGAGTCTAAATCGTTGGAGGTGTTACAGAGGCTGCTTCGTTCATTATGCACCATGTCGTACGATGTAGGTGATCATGATCTTTCTGTGACCATGATTGTTCTTGGGAATTACTTCTACTGAAGTGGTTTGCCATTGCCTTCTTCTGGGCAGAGTCTTTACAAGACGGGTGACCCCCCCGGCCATTATCAATATTCTTCAGAGATTTCTGTCTGCCTGGTGTTAGTGGTCGCATAACCAGGACGTGATAGACACCAGCTGCTCATACGACCATCTCACGTGACCCTGATCAGGGGCTAAGCAGGTACCACACCTTGCCCAAGGATAACCTGCAGGCTAGTGGAGGGTAGGAGTGCCTGACACCTCTTTTGGTAGATGCACATCTCCACCCTGCCACCCTGCTACAGAGGTAGCAGATAGATTCTGGAATGATAGAGGTGAGGTCAGGGGGGAGATTGAAGGCAACATTGTGGAGGTGAGACCTGGGGAGATCAGTGAAAATCAGAATGAGTTGTGGGGCAGTCCCTTGTTTCAGAAACCATTCTTGTGAATCTCCTCTGGACTCTCTCAAATGCCCTCACAGTCACTGTGGGTTGAACCAAATACTCCAACCAAGGCCAGACCTATGATTTTATAAAGGTTTAAGGCTTCTCTGCTGTTACAGATTAACCCTCTATTGTTAAGCCCAGACTTGTGCTGGCCTTTCGTAACCTGTCCTGCTACGTTCAATAAACACAAGAGATTCTGCAGATGCTGGAAATCCAGAGCACACACACACAAAATGCTGGAGGAACTCAGCAGGTCAGGCAGCGTCTATGGAACAGTCAACATTTTGGGCAAAGACCCTTCACCAGGACTGGAAAGGAAGCGAAAAGAGGTCAGAAAATCTTTATATTCCTAGTTGACACATTCAGTAGTGTAAACTTAAAAAAAAACATAAACACCCACCTTCCCCCTCACCTGGTCTCACCAATCACCTGCCAGATTGTACTACTCCCCTTCCCCACCCACCCACCTTCCCGCTCACCTGGTCTCACCGATCACCTGGTCTCACCAATCACCTGCCAGATTGTACTACTTCCCCACCCACCCACCTTCCCTCTCACCTGGTCTGACTGATCACCTGGTCTCACCAACACCTGCCAGATTGTACTGCTCCCCTTCCCCACCCACCCACCTTCCCGCTCACCTGGTCTCACCAATCACCTGCCAGATTGTACTACTTCCCCACCCACCCACCTTCCCTCTCACCTGGTCTCACCAATCACCTGCCAGATTGTACTGCTCCCCTTCCCCACACACCCACCTTCCCCCTCACCTGGTCTGACTGATCACCTGCCAGATTGCCCTCCTCCCACCTCTTTCCCCTCCCCCCACCTTCTTATTTTGGCTTCTTCTGCCTTCCTTTCCAGTCCCGACGAAGAGTCTCGGCCAGCAACGTCGACTGTTTTTCCCCTTCCACAGATGCTGCCTGACCTGCTGAGTTCCTCCAGTACTTTTGTGTGTGCTCGCATTAGCGAACATGGCACCATTCCCCCTCCTGTGGCCCCCCACCCCCCCCCGAGGCGATACCTCTTTCATTGTTGCAGGAGCTTTCCCTCCGAACTCAGCCTCTCTGTGTGTGGTAGCAGGTCCTTCCCCACAGAGCATCAGCACTGGCTACTCTGAGCTCCAGGATGTTCCTCAGCCTGTGGGAGCCAGAGAAAGCTGTCCAACCCCTCGTCTACCGGTTCTGCATTACCTTTGATCTCACCGTTACCAAACAACGTCGCTCTCCCTTCACAGTAACTGAGCAGCTGGAAGTGCCAGAAAAGTTAACAGGCTCCAAGGCCAGATCTCAGATCTCACTCAGGCTCCCGGTTCCGGTCAACTCTGTAACACTCGGAGAGCTGGCTCGGATACAGGCGGTTTTGGATATTGAGTGTCTGATGTGATGGGGGATGAGCTTATTAAGTGTTGATCCTCGACAGATGGAACATAAATAATAATCTTTAAATAGAATAGAGCCAGAGGCCTGGAGCAGGGGTGAGGGGCTCCACCGAGAATGGAATTAGAGTGGGTGTGAGATGTAACAAGGGGTGACAACAGACACACGCTCTCATCTGAGTCGCCGAGGTAGGTGAGGGAGTAAGCAGAAGGCACGAAGGTTGGTGGAGTTGTAAACAGTTTAGAAGGCTGTTGTAAGTTATAACGAGACATTGATAACAGGATGCAGAGCTGGGCTGAGACATGGCAGATGGATTTCAACCCAGAGTAGTGTGAAGTGATTCAAAGTACAAAATAGATTTATTAGCCAAGTATTTATATATCACCATCTACAACCTTGAGATTCAATTTCTTGCAGGCATTCAGAACGAATAAATACAATAGGATCAATGAAAAACTACACACAGAGACTGACAATCAATGTGCAGATATACAGATAATAAACAAACAAACAGCACAGAGAACTCGAGCTGTGAAAGTGAGTCCATAGGTTGTACAGTCAGTTCAGAGCCAAAGTTGAGTGAAGTTATCCACACTGGTTCAAGAGCCTGGTGGCTGAAGGGGTAATAACTGCTTCTGAACCTGGTGGTGTGGGTCGTGAGGCTCCTGTACCTCCTTTCTCCTGGCAGCAGGAGAAGAGACCGTGGCCTGGATGGTGAGGGACCTCATTCACCCAGTAACCTTATCCTCATTGTGTGCTCTTGCCCCCGTGCTCATCACTGACCAGCCCACTGGAGACGGCCAGAGAGTGTGGTCATCCCAGGTTCCTTCCCAGGTCAGTAGCGGGTGACCCCTGTGTAAGGTCAGCCTCCTTTGCTGCCCTGGTCAAGATGGCACTGACATGCAGTGTCTTTCGGTTTGTAGGGATGGTTTTGGGACAAGCACAGGAAGCTAAGGGACAGGGATGAGAGGTTGGAGGCTGGAGTCCAGGTCAGAGTGCTCTGCAGTCGAAGGCCAGCAACCCCAGAGGTCAGATCAGCGACTCCCGGGCGGGCACTCTGGGGTTGGGGGTCTGTGTGGGCAGGAGGCACGAGGGTCGGTGACCCCACAGGGTGGAGATTCCCAGAATCCGAGCGAGTCTGGGTGCTGAGGCCAGAGGGTCAAAGTTGTGTGATCAGCGAGTGAGCTGGAGGTCCTGGTGAAGGGCTTTGGCCTGAAACATTGATTGTTTATTCATTTCCAGAGATGCTGAGTTCCTGCAGCATTTTGTGCGTGTCACTCAGGATTTCCAGCATCTGTGTTTCCCGATGTCTGTGAGTCAGGGGCCGAGATTTGTAGGCCCAAATGTGGTCTGTGCTGGAGTTGACGGCCCATCTGCGTGTGTATTAGTGGGTGGGTGTGTGGCAATGGGAGTTGATCTTATGTTGTTCTCTTGAATGTTGTGGACGTGCTATGTTGGCACCAGCCGATGTGGCCACACCTTGCAGGCTGACCCTAGCACTTTGTTAAGTTGTGTTGGTCATTTTTGATGTACGTGTGATAAAAAAAAATCTGAAATTTGAGTCCGAATCTGTCGACTGGAACCCATTAGCACATTAACTGAGACTCCAGGTAGACCTCTCCGGTTTCCGGGCTCACTGCCCTTCTTTGGTTACAGGCAACTGGTCATCGTGACTCTTTTTCCATTGCCTCAGCTCCCCTCCAAGCCAAGATCGAGGCTGGTTCAGGGTCTGTCCTCCTCTATACTCAGTCTGTGGGCTTACCCTTTGCTGACCTGCCCAGCTGCAATGGTATGAATTTGCCTCTCTGCCCATACACATCTCCTTTCAGTCTCCTGCAGTTCCCATCAATGTCTCAGTAACACCCTCTCCTGAGGTTCCTTCCGCCCGCTAAAGCAACTTCAGAATCAGCCCCCTCTGCCCCCTTCCATTCCAGTCCTGATGAAGGGTCTCAGCCCGAAACTTTTGACTGTTTATTCTCTCCACAGACACTGCCCGACCTGCTGAGCTCCTCCAGCATTTTGTGTGCGTTACTCTGGCCTCTGATCCCTTCCTTTCCAGTCCTGATGAAGGATCTCAGCCTGAAATGTTGACTGTCTATTCCTCTCCGCAGATGCTGCCCAACCTACTGAGCCCCTCCAGCATCTTGTGTGTTGCTCTTTGCTGTTCCCCTTCAGTCCACGATGTTGTGCCCATCTTTTACCTACTCTAAGATCATTCTAACCCTGCCCTCCCACAGACCCCTCCAACTCATCCATGTGCCCGTCTCAGAGTTTCTTAAATGCCTCAATGTATCTGCCTCTACCACCCCTCGGCAGCATTTTCCACACACTCTTTGTGTAAAAAACTTAATCCCCTATACTTCCCTCTAATCTCCTTAAAATTATGCCCCCTGGTAGTTACCATTTCCACCCAGGGAAAGTCTCTGGCTGTCCACTCAGTCTATGCCTTTTATCATCTTGTATACCTCTACCAAGTCAGCTGTCATCCTCCTCCTCTCCAAAGAGAAAAGCCCTGGCTCACTCAGCCTTTCTTCATAAGACATGCTCTGTAATCCAGACAGCATCCTGGTAAAGCTCCTCTGCACCCTCTCTAAAGCTTCCCCATCCTTCCTATAAGGAGGTGACCAGAACTGAGCACAGTATTCCAAGTGTGGTCTAGCCAGGGTTTTACAGAGCTGCAAGTTTACGTCAGAGCACATGCTGGGGGTGCTCAGCTGAACAGGCAGCATCTATGGAGAGGAATAAACAGTCGACATTTCACATGAGACCCTTCATCAGGACATTATCTCATGGCTAAATCACCCAACTAGTGAAGGCCAACACACCAGAACCACCCCATCACATGCACTGCAACTGTGGATGTTACCCTGCATCCATCTGTTAAGAATCTTGCCATTACCCCGGTATTTTGCCTTCAGATTTGACCCGCCACTCTTCCAATCCCCCTGGTCGCAGCCAGCAGGTTGCTGAGAACCTTCCTTGTGTAGGGGAGACTTCCATTCAGGATAAAACATTGCTGTCACTGAATGACTTGGGAAAGACGTTATTTATTGACAAATTGTCTATAAACAGTTTCTCTCCATAGCAATCCATTAGAAATAGTTTGTTATTAGTACATGTACCAAGGTCTGGCTGTGCGTTAGGACAAGACCTGCCACAGTCCAATCCTCGACCAACACCACGATGAATCAAAGTGTTAGAGAAGGGCGGCTTCATGTGGAAACGGCACCCTGCATTATTGTCTTTCTTGGCTGTGCCATTTTATTATACTTTATACTCCTTTACTAAAGATTAAAGATTAGCTTTGTTTGTCAAATGTACATTAAACATACAGTAGATAGATATACTTTATTGATCCCGAAGGAAATTGGGTTTCGTTACAGCCGCACCAACCAAGAACAGAGCATAAATATAGCAATACAAAAACCACAAACAATCAAACAACAAAATGCAAACTATGCCAGATGGAAAATAAGTCCAGGACCAGTCTATTGGCTCAGGGTGTCTGACCCTCCACGGGACAGTGAAATGCATTGTTTGCATCAACAACCAACACAATCTGAGCTTGTGCTGGGGGCAGGCCGCAAGTGTTGCCATGCTTCTGGCACCAACATAGAATGCCCACAACTTACCAACCCCAACCTGGACAACGTTGGAATGTGGGAGGAAACCCACATGGTCACAGAGAATGTACAAACTCCTTACAGACAGTGGCGGGATTTGAACCCAGATTGCTGGCGCTGGGAAACATTTCGGTAACTGCGACACCACCGTGCATACATTCCATGTGGATGTGATCACCACATCAGTGCATTGAGGTAGAACGAGGTAAAACAATAACAGAAAGCAGAACGAAGTGCAACAGCTCCCAAGGAAGGGCAGTGCAGGCAGACAGTAAGGTGCAAGGTGGATTGTGAGGTCAAGAATCCATCTTATCAACTAGGAAGATTTTCAGTCGTCTGATAACAATCTGTTCACTTCAGTTTATCGATATCACCACTGAGAGTGGCTTGACCAGTTCAATCTCCGTCTGCTCTGGGAATCGCAAGGCATCTGACGGTAAGATCCTGCAATGGATTGTGAGGACTGCTGAGAGAATCATTGGGGTCTCTCTCTTCCCACTCCACCCCTAATCCAGAACATACACCAGAAGTACAGCATTCACAGAGTGCTCACTGTTGTCAAGGACCTCTCCATCCCTCCCACAATCAGCTTGACCGCCTGACGTCAGGCAGAAGGTATCACAGTGTAAGAACAAAGACTGTGAGTACAGCATTAACAGAGCGTTCAGCATTGTCAAGGATCTCTCCATCCCTCCCACAATCAGCTTGACCGCCTGACATCAGGCAGAAGGTATCACAGTGTAAGAACAAAGACTGTGAGTACAGCATTAACAGAGCGTTCAGCATTGTCAAGGATCTCTCCATCCCTCCCACAATCAGCTTGACCGCCTGACGTCAGGCAGAAGGTACCACAGTGTAAGAACAAGGACTGTGAGACTGAGTAATAGCTTCTTCCCCCAGGCTGTGGGACTTCTCAACACCTCACTACCACCCAGTACACGTTAATTATGACAGTGTCAGTAGCATTATACTGTTGTATATTTAACTATAGGTTGTATATGAACTTTATGTCAACTTTGTACAGTATTGTACAAAAGTCTTAGGGACACTCAGTATACATAGCTATGGTGCCTAAGACACTTGCTCAGTACTGTATTTGTCTATATGGAGTGGAGCGAGTTTGTAAATCTGGCAAGAGCGAAGGATGTTGGGAATGGTGAGAGTGGAGCAGGAGGGGTGTGGAACAGGTGGCAGAGAAGGAATGCCAGGGTGCAGGTGGTGTGGGTGCAGACACACCCAGCCCTGAGACACCAAGCAAAGTCATTTGATTCCAAACAATTGGTTTATTGATCATTACAGAATGTCTCTCTGGTGCTTTCTGCTTTCTCCCCTCTCCCTTCCCCTTCTCCCAACCATGATTCCCCTCTCCCTGCCCCCTTCCCACCCTCAGTCCACAGCAGAGACCCAGATCAGAATCAGGTTTATCATCACTCACATATATCATGAAAAGGTTTTTTTGTATGGCAGCAGTACAGTGCTATATATAACATTACTACAGTACTGTGCAAAAGTCTTAGGCACCCTAGCTATGTATACACGTGTCTAAGACTTTTGCTCAGTACTGTATGTACACAGATTTTTTATTATTATCAATTAATATTACACCCTGAATAAACAGTGACTCTGTACAGTTACACAGGCAGTGACCCTCATGTTAAGTAAACAGTGACTCTGTACAGTTACACAGTGACCCTCATGTTGAATAAACAGTGGTGCTGTACCGTTACACAGTGACTGTCACTCTGAATAAACTGTGACTCTCTACAGTTATACAGTGAGTGACCCTCACTCAGAATAAACACAGACTCTCCACAGTTACACAGTGAGTGATGCTCACCCTGAATAAACAATGACTCTGTACAGTTACACAGCGACCCTCCCCATGAATAAACAGTGACTCTGTACAGTTACACAGTGACCCTCGCCCTGAATACACAGTGACTCTGTGCAGTTACACTGTGACCCTCATTGTGAATAAAGAGCAACTCTGTGCAGTTAAACACAGCGTGACCCTCTCCCTGAATGTTTGGGGAGGGGATGTGAGTCATGGTGAGGAGAGTGCAAGAGTGAGAACAGGAGGAGAGGTGAGCTTGCGAAGAACCAGCTGTTCACATGGTACCAGTGTTTGCTAGCTAGGCTGTCTCTATCTAGGGGGAAGAGAGGCAAACCAGGGGCAAATGCCACTCTATCTGTGCCTCTTATCATCTTGTACACCTCTGTCAATCCACCTCTCATCCTCCTTGACTCCAAAGAGAAAACCCCTAGATCACTCAACCCATCCTCGTAAGACACGCTCTCTAATCCAGGCAGCATCCTGGTAAATCTCTTCTGTATCCTCTTTAAAGCTTCCACATCCTTCCTTTAAAAAGGTGACCAGAACTGAACGCAATATTCCATGTGTGATGCAACCAGAGTTTTATTGTGCTGCAATATTACCTCGTGGCTCTAGAAATTTTAATTCCTTCCATTTTCTACCAGTCTGAGGTAGAACCTTGCACACTGACCTGGGCTCCCAGCTCCACCTGCCTTTTTGCTTACCCATAGAGCAGCCCAAAGCTTCCCCGCGGGGCACCACTCCTGACTTGTTCATCTTCACATCACCAGCTGCACTGGGGCTGCCTCATGCATGAATTTTATCAGAGTTGCAGAGAAACACCCACTGTGACCACAAATTCACTGGTATCATTTCAGCCACTCACCACCCAACCCCTCGCCGTGGACAGTTCCTCAGTCCTCAGCTCACTCCGCAAAGGCTCAACACCTGTACCAGTCCTAGCAAAAGGAGAGGAGGTTCACAAGCATGATTCCGGAAATGAAGGGGTTAACATAGTGGAGCGTTCGATGGCTTTGGGCCAGTGGTGTTTAGAAGAATGCAGCAGGATTTCATTGAAACCAATTGAATATTGAAAGGCCTGGATAGAGTGGGTGTGGAGAGGATGTTTCCTACAGTGGGGGAGTCTCAGATCAGAGGACACAGATAGAGTGGATGTGGAGAGGATGATTCCTATAGTGGGGAAGTCTAGGACCAGAGGACACAGATAGAGTGGATGTGGAGAGGACGTTTACTACAGTGGGGAGTCTAGGACCAGAGGGCACAGATAGAGTGGGTGTGGAGAGGATGTTTCCTACAGTGGGGCAGTCTAGGACCAGAGGACACAGATAGAATGGATGTGGAGAGGATGTTTCCTACAGTGGGGAGTCTAGGACCAGAGGGCACAGATAGAGTGGGTGTGGAGAGGATGTTTCCTATAGTGGGGGCGGTCTAGGACCAGAGGGCACAGATAGAGTGGGTGTGGAGAGGATGTTTCCTATAGTGGGGGAGTCTAGGACCAGAGGACACAGATAGAGTGGGTGTGGAGAGGATGTTTCCTACAGTGGGGAGTCTAGGACCAGAGGGCACAGATAGAGTGGGTGTGGAGAGGATGTTTCCTATAGTGGGGGCGGTCTAGGACCAGAGGGCACAGATAGAGTGGGTGTGGAGAGGATGTTTCCTATAGTGGAGGTGGTCTAGGACCAGAGGACACAGATAGAATGGATGTGGAGAGGATGTTTCCTACAGTGGGGAGTCTAGGACCAGAGGGCACAGATAGAGTGGGTGTGGAGAGGATGTTTCCTATAGTGGGGGCGGTCTAGGACCAGAGGGCACAGATAGAGTGGGTGTGGAGAGGATGTTTCCTATAGTGGGGGAGTCTAGGACCAGAGGACACAGATAGAGTGGGTGTGGAGAGGATGTTTCCTACAGTGGGGGCGGTCTAGGACCAGAGGGCACAGATAGAGTGGGTGTGGAGAGGATGTTTCCTATAGTGGAGGTGGTCTAGGACCAGAGGACACAGATAGAATGGATGTGGAGAGGATGTTTCCTACAGTGGGGAGTCTAGGACCAGAGGGCACAGATAGAGTGGGTGTGGAGAGGATGTTTCCTATAGTGGGGGAGTCTAGGACCAGAGGACACAGATAGAGTGGATGTGGAGAGGATGTTTCCTGTAGTGGGGGAGTCTAGGACCAGAGGACACAGATAGAGTGGATGTGGAGAGGATGTTTCCTATACTGGGGGTGTCTAGGACCAGAGGACACAGATAGAGTGGATGTGGAGAGGATGTTTCCTATAGTGGGGGCGGTCTAGGACCAGAGGGCACTGCTTCAGAACAGAAAGACATTTGTTTAGAACAGAGATGAGGAAGAGTTTCTGTAGAGAGGGTGGTGAATCTGTCATTGCCATAGATTCACCAAGGTCAAGTCACAGGGTATATTTAAAGCGGGGACTGATAGGTTCTTGATTAGTCAGGGCATCAAAGGTTACGGGGAGAAGGCAGGAGAATGGGGTCGAGACGGATTATAAATCAGCCATGATGGATTGGTGGAGCAGACAGCAGAGGCAATGGTCAAAGGGCCTCACTCGGCTCCTGTGTCTTATGGAATGGCAGAGCAGACAGGATGGGCTGACTGACATAATTTTACTCCATTGTCTTATGGTCTTTTCTGCTGCTCCCTTTCCACCATCAGAGGACCCCTATCTCTGTGTAGACCCCGGTCTGCCCATCCACCCCCTCCCCAGGCTCTGTCCCTCTGTCTCTCGGTGGGGGTACACCAGTCCCTCATCCGTGGAACCTAACTGCCCTACCAGACAGGGTGAAGGTTCATCAGCAGCTCTTGCACCCTCACTTTCTGCTGCGGAACCCAGCTGCTGCCTTCGAAATGCAGTACCGTAACGTGGCTGTCAGTGTCACACGTGACACAACAATCACCCATTTCATTCCCGCCACATTCAGCAGCAAGTCTGCACGCGACGTGTGGGTTTTCCCAGAGTCCTCCGGTCTCCTCCCACATTCCAAACATGTGTGAATGAGGGTTCCCGAGTTGTGGACTTGCAACGACTGACACGAGAAACATGGTGACACTTGCTTGGTGCAACCAGCCCCAGCATATCCCACGACACAAACGACACATTTCACTCTATGTTTCGATGTATGTCTCACAAATAAAGCTGTTGCTTACTGTAAATCAGTATGAGACTATCAGTATAAAACACCGGGGTATAAGACTGACAGTGTGAAACACCAGGGTACGAGACTGTCACTGTGTAACACCGGGATACGGTACCGGTGGGGACGGGTCAGTCACTGTATAACACCGGGGTACAGTACCGGTGGGGACGGGTCTGTCACCGTACAACACCGGGGTACGGTACCGGTGGGGACGGATCCGTCACTGTACAACACCGGGGTACGGTACCGGTGGGGACGGGTCTGCACTGTATAACACCGGGGTACGGTACCGGTGGGGACAGGTCTGTCACTGTATAACACCGGGGTACGGTACCAGTGGGGACGGATCCGTCACTGTGTAACACCAGGGTATGGTACCGGTGGGGATGGGTCTGTCACTCTGTAACATCGGGGTACGGTACTACTCCATACGAGTGTCAGTGTGTGTGTGGGACCGTCATCTAGTGAGGATCAGTGTGTGTGTGGGACCCTCCCCCAGTGAGGGTCAGTGTGTGTGTGGGACTGTCCCCCAGTGAGAGTCAGTGTGTGTGTGGGACCGTCATCTAGTGAGGGTCAGTGTGTGTGTGTGGGACTCTCTCCCAGTGAGGGTCAGTGTGTGTGTGGGACTGTCCCCCAGTGAGAGTCAGTGTGTGTGTGGGACCGTCATCTAGTGAGGGTCAGTGTGTGTGTGGGACCGTCCCCCAGTGAGTGTCAGTGTGTGTGTGGGACTCTCTCCCAGTGAGGGTCAGTGTGTGTGTGGGACCGTCCCCCAGTGAGTGTCAGTGTGTGTGTGGGACTGTCCCCCAGTGAGTGTCAGTGTGTGTGTGTGTGGGACCGTCCCCCAGTGAGGGTCAGTGTGTGTATGGGACTGTTCCCCAGTGAGTGTCAGTGTGTGTGTGTATGGGACTGTTCCCCAGTGAGTGTCAGTGTGTGTGTGTGTGGGACTGTCCCCCAGTGAGGGTCAGTGTGTGTGTGGGACTCTCTCCCAGTGAGGGTCAGTGTGTGTGTGGGACCGTCCCCCAGTGAGGGTCAGTGTGTGTGTGGGACTGTCCCCCAGTGAGGGTCAATGTGTGTGTATGGGACTGTCCCCCAGTGAGGGTCAATGTGTGTGTATGGGACTGTCCCCCAGTGAGGGTCAGTGTGTGTGTGGGACCGTCCCCCAGTGAGGGTCAGTGTGTGTGTGGGACCGTCCCCCAGTGAGGGTCAGTGTGTGTGTGTGTGTGTGTGGGACCGTCCCCCAGTGAGGGTCAGTGTGTGTGTTTGTGTGTGTGTGGGACTGTCCCCCAGTGAGGGTCAGTGTGTGTGTGTGTGTGTGTGTGTGTGTGTGTGGGACTGTCCCCCAGTGAGGGTCAGTGTGTGCTGGACCGTCCCCCCAGTGGTCAGTGTGTGGGGACGTGGGGACAGACGTCCTGTGAGGGTTAGTGGGATTTTGAACCCTTGCACTTTTGCAGGGACGCGGAGACGAGCCGGGTTACGGGGCCGTGATGGGAGAGGTCCCGGCCGCTCTCCCTGTCCCTGTCCGGCACCCAGCGGCAGTCACTCACCCTTCCGGCCGGCTCGCTGCAGACCCCGGCTGCTGTGTCGGCGTCTCGGCCGGCTCTGCCCGTCAGCCGCTCCACCTGCTGAGCGAGGCGCTGGACCTGTCCGCGCAAGTCTCGGTTCTCCGCCTGCAGTCTGTCCACGATCAGCGACAGCGGCTTCACCAACTGCAGCAGCTCCTCGATCCGCTGCTCCACGTCCCGTCTCAGCGCCCCCATGTCCCCCTGAACCTCCAGCTCCACCTTCCGCAGAGCCGCCTCCAAGTAGCCTACCGCCTGATCCACGCTCTCCGGCTCCATTGAGCTCAGTTCGTGTCCCTGGGATCGCCCGGAGCTCCCGATCACTCGACAGAGCGTTGCTCAGCTCCGCTGTAAAACTTTCCTTCAGATACTGTCGGTGTCTGTCACCTCCCCCCGTATCCTTATCTACACCGGCGTTTCTTCAGTTCCTGCAAGTCGATCCTGACTGCTGGCTTCACCCTGTGTCTCTGTCTCTGTATCTGTATCTGTGTCTCTGTCGTTCCCCCCGCCTCCCACTCTCCTTCTCACACACTCCCTCCCTCCCCCCCACCGTCTCTTCCTCTCACTCTCCCCCCATCTCTCTCTCCCTCCCTCTACCCGGCTCTTCGTTTCCTCCCCCCGCCGTCTCACACTCCCCCACCCTTTCTATCTGTCAGTCTCTCTGTCCCTCTCTCTTTCTCAGACACACACACACTCTGTCTCTTGTATACACTCTGTCACTCACTCTCTGGTTCTCCCTCTCCCCCTTTTCTCTCTCTGTCCCCTCTAACTCCCCTTCTCTCTCTCTCTCTCTCACACACTCACTCTCTATCCCTCCTTCCCTCTCTCTCACTCCCTCCCTCTTTCTCTTTCTCACTCACTCTCTCTCTCACTCTCTCACGCTCTCTCTCACTCTCTCTCACGCTCTCTCTCACTCCCTCTCTCTCACTCCCTCTCTCACTCACTCACTCTCTCACGCTCTCTCTCACTCACTCTCTCTCACTCTCTCTCTCTCACTCACTCACTCACTCTCTCTCTCTCTCTCTCACTCCCTCTCTCACTCACTCACTCACTCACTCTCACTCCCTCTCTCTCTCACACTCACATTCACTCTCTCTCACTCCCTCCCTCCCTCTCTCCCTCCCCCCCCACCCCCACCCTGGACACATGTGCTCCGTGGTCTCGGAGACAGAGACAGCGGGGCGGACGCTGCCAAACTGTGAGGGAGGGCCAGGGCCGGGGCCGACCAGGACGGGGTGGTGTGGGGGTGCTGAAGCAGCTGCTCCGGGGGAGGGGGGAAGTGACTGTTGATGGAGGAGGGGTGGGGAGTGTCTCCTTGTAACCAGACACTGTCACGGCACCGTCAGCCAATTCAAGGATTGCTTATCAGTCAGGCTGGAGACGCCGGGAGAGAGAGAGAAAAACGTAGGCTCTCTCACACAAACACACAGTCAAGGAACAGCTGTTCTCTCTATCTCTCTCTCACTTTCTCTCTCTCTCTCTCTCTCACTCACACACTCACACACAGACACACAAACTCACACACAGACCCCCCCCACACACACACAGACCCACACACACACTCACACACACACACTCACACACACTCACATACACACACACAGACACACTCAGTCACACACACACTCACACACACACACACTCAGACACACACACAGTCACACACACACACACACACACTCACACACACAGACACACACACACACACACAGTCACACACACACACACACACTGACCCTCACTGGGGGACAGTCACACAGACACACACAGTCACACACACACTTTCTCATACTCTCCCTCCCTCTTCTTCTTGCACTTTATCTCTCTTCTCTCTCTTCCCTTTTCCTTTTGCATTCCCTCTCATTTCCCTCTCTCACCCTTGCTCACCCCTCTCTCCTTATCTCTCTCTGCCTCTCTCTATCTCTTCCCTGTCTTCCTCTCCCCCTCTCTCTCTCCCCCTCTCTTCCTCTTGCACTCTCTCCCCCCACTTTCTCTTCTCTCTCACTCTCTTTTCTCTCTCTCCCCCTTCTTCCCCTTTCTCTTCTGCCTTCTATTTCTATCCCCTTCCTCTTGCACACTGTCTAGCACTCTCTCTTTCTTCCTCCCTGCCTCTCTCTCCCTCACATACACACACTCCACCTCTCTCTCTCTCTCTCTCTCTCTCTCTCTCTCGCACACACACACACACACACACTCTCTCTCTCCCCCCCCCACTCTCTCTCCTCCTGCTGAGCCCTGTTTAACCCAAGGTCTTCCAGTCCATACATTAGAAATTGTGGAAAGTGAAGTCACACCTGCCAAGTTCTGACCAAAATAGAGGCAATTATTGCCCCTTAAAGGGGAAAGTTCAGGGCCATACCTGTTTGTTGTGTGATCCTGAGCCCTGGGGTTACTGAATCGGTAGCTTGCTGTATCGAGGCCAGATCTCCAGAATCCGCGCCCCCCCCCCAGCCCATCCAACTCTGCTGTCACCATGTTACCAGACGGTCAAGGTTTCGTGTCTTTGAGGAATCTACCCTTCTCCAAGGTCTCAGCTTTATACCCACAACACATTTTCACTGTCGAAGCAAAGCAAGTAATTTGGTCTGCATTTGTCCCAGGTTGACCTACTCTGTCCTTCCCCCTCAGTCAGTACACACAGACTCGCTCACACACGCATACACACACACACACACACACACTCATACACATACAGAGTCGCACACACACACACACACACACACACACACTCATACACATACAGAGTCGCTCACACACACACACACACACCCATACACATACAGAGTCGCTCACACACACACACACACACACACACACACTCATACACATACAGAGTCGCGCACACACACACACACACACACTCATACACATACAGAGTCGCTCACACACACACACACTCATACACATACAGAGTCGCTCACACACACACACACACACACACAGACTCGCTCACACACGCATACAGACACACACACACACACTCATACACATACAGAGTCGCTCACACACACATTCACTCACTCAAACACACATATTCACACACTCACACACAAACACACAGACTCACTCATACTTACACCAACACACTCTCATTAACACTAATGGGTGCAGACACAGACACACAAACACATTAACTCGCACAGACACCATAAACAAGCATAAAGTCACATTCACTTATTGACACTTACATAGAGCCACAGATTCACACACACACATGTATTCCCTCAGTCAAACAGACACACAGAAACACACACTCACTCACACTTACACAAAAACACACCCACACTCACTTGTACACAGATGGTTACTCACACACAAACTCACACTTACAGATACACACACATCACTCACACATGGATGCACTTGCTCACTTACGTGCACTATCACTTACACATATCCATACTCACTCTCACAGACACTCACACACACACACAAAGACACACACAGATACTCAGACACACACACACAGAGTCTCAGCCAGTGAAGTTACACAGAGAACGCCCTGTCAGAGGTGTTGGTAGAGGCAAATACATTAGGGACATTTAAGAGACTCATAGGCACCTGGATGGTAGAAAAATTGAGGGTGTGTGGGAGTGGAGGGTTAGATTTATCTTAAAGTAGGTCAAAATATCAGCAAAACATTGTGGGCTGAATGGCCTGTACTGTTCTATGTTCTATGAACAATAATACAGAATCAGTTCGCACGACGTATTACAGCTTGGGCCATGACTGTTCAGAGTACAATTCTGGCCCCATCCGTAAGGAGTTTGTACCTTCTGCTCATGACCCTATGTGTTTCCTCCGGGTGCTCTGGTTTCCTCCCACAGTCCAAAGACCTACATGTTAGCAGGTCAATTTGTCATTGTCACATGATTGGTGATTAGACAAGTGATAAAATAGTGGGTTTCTGGGCTGTGTTAAAATAGTGGGTTTCTGGGCTGTGTTAAAATAGTGGGTTTCTGGGCGGTGTTAATTAGTGGGTTTCTGGGCTGTGTTAAAATAGGTGGGTTTCTGGGCTGTGTTAAATAGTGGGTTTCTGGGCGGTGTTAAATAGTGGGTTTCTGGGCTGTGTTAAACAGTGGGTTTCTGGGCGGTGTTAAATACTGGGTTTCTGGGCGGTGTTAAATAGTGAGTTTCTGGTCTGTGTTAAATAGTGGGTTTCTGGTCTGTGTTAAATAGTGGGTTTCTGGTCTGTGTTAAATAGTGGGTTTCTGGGCTGTGTTAAATAGTGGGTTTCTGGGCTGTGTTAAATAGTGGGTTTCTGGGCGGTGTTAAACAGTGGGTTTCTGGGCTGTGTTCAACAGTGGGTTTCTGGGCGGTGTTAAACAGTGGGTTTCTGGTCTGTGTTAAACAGTGGGTTTCTGGGCGGTGTTAAATAGTGGGTTTCTGGGCGGTGTTAAATAGTGGGCTTCTGGTCTGTGTTAAATAGTGGGTTTCTGGTCTGTGTTAAATAGTGGGTTTCAGGGCTATGTTAAACAGTGGGTTTCTGGGCTGTGTTAAATAGTGGGTTTCTGGGCTGTGTTAAATAGTGGGTTTCTGGGCTGTGTTAAATAGTGGGTTTCTGGGCTGTGTTAAATAGTGGGTTTCTGGGCTGTGTTAAATAGTGGGTTTCTGGGCTGTGTTAAACAGTGGGTTTCTGGGCTGTGTTAAATAGTGGGTTTCTGGGCTGTGTTAAATAGTGGGTTTCTGGGCTGTGTTAAATAGTGGGTTTCTGGGCGGTGTTAAACAGTGGGTTGATGGGCGGTGTTAAACAGTGGGTTTCTGGGCGGTGTTAAACAGTGGGTTTCTGGGCGGTGTTAAACAGTGGGTTTCTGGGCTGTGTTAAATAGTGGGTTTCTGGGCGGTGTTAAATAGTGGGTTTCTGGGCGGTGTTAAATAGTGGGTTTCTGGGCTGTGTTAAATAGTGGGTTTCTGGGCTGTGTTAAATAGTGGGTTTCTGGGCGGTGTTAAAACAGTGGGTTGCTGGGCTGTGTTAAAACAGTGGGTTTCTGGGCTGTGTTAAATAGTGGCTTTCTGGGCTGTGTTAAATAGTGGGTTTCTGGGCTGTGTTAAACAGTGGGTTTCTGGGCTGTGTTAAAACAGTGGGTTTCTGGGCTGTGTTAAATAGTGGGTTTCTGGGCTGTGTTAAACAGTGGGTTTCTGGGCTGTGTTAAAACAGTGGGTTTCTGGGCTGTGTTAAATAGTGGGTTTCTGGGCTGTGATAAAATAGTGGGTTTTTGGGCGGTGTTAAAATAGTGGGTTTCTGGTCTGTGTTAAACAGTGGGTTTCTGGGCGGTGTTAAACAGTGGGTTTCTGGGCTGTGTTAAATAGTGGGTTTCTGGGCTGTGTTAAAACAGTGGGTTTCTGGGCTGTGTTAAAACAGTGGGTTTCCGGGCTTTGTTAAACAGTGGGTTTCTGGGCGGTGTTAAATAGTGGGTTTCTGGGCGGTGTTAAACAGTGGGTTGCTGGGCAGTGTTAAAATAGGTGAGTTTCTGGGCAGTGTTAAAACAGTGAGTTTCTGGGCAGTGTTAAAAATTGTGGGTTTCTGGGGTGTGTTAAATAGGAGGTTTCTGGGCTGTGTTAAATAGTGGGTTTCTGGGCTGTGTTAAACAGTGGGTTTCTGGGCTGTGTTAAAACAGTGGTTTTCTGGGCTGTGTTAAACAGTGGGTTTCTGGGCGGTGTTAAATAGTGGGTTTCTGGGCAGTGTTAAACAGTGAGTTTCTGGGCAGTGTTAAAAATTGTGGGTTTCTGGGGTGTGTTAAATAGTGGGTTTCTGGTCTGTGTTAAACAGTGGATTTCTGGGCGGTGTTAAACAGTGGGTTTCTGGGCTGTGTTAAATGGTGGGTTTCTGGGCTGTGTTAAACAGTGGGTTTCTGGGCTGTGTTAAACAGTGGGTTTCTGGGCTGTGTTAAACAGTGGGTTTCTCGGCTGTGTTAAACAGTGGGTTTCTGGGCTGTGTTAAAACAGTGGGTTTCTGGGCTGTGTTAAATAGTGGGTTTCTGGGCTGTGTTAAACAGTGGGTTTCTGGGCTGTGTTAAAACAGTGGGTTTCTGGGCTGTGTTAAATAGTGGGTTTCTGGGCTGTGATAAAATAGTGGGTTTTTGGGCGGTGTTAAAATAGTGGGTTTCTGGTCTGTGTTAAACAGTGGGTTTCTGGGCGGTGTTAAACAGTGGGTTTCTGGGCTGTGTTAAATAGTGGGTTTCTGGGCTGTGTTAAACAGTGGGTTTCTGGGCTGTGTTAAAACAGTGGGTTTCTGGGCTGTGTTAAAACAGTGGGTTTCTGGGCTTTGTTAAACAGTGGGTTTCTGGGCGGTGTTAAATAGTGGGTTTCTGGGCGGTGTTAAACAGTGGGTTGCTGGGCAGTGTTAAAATAGGTGAGTTTCTGGGCAGTGTTAAAACAGTGAGTTTCTGGGCAGTGTTAAAAATTGTGGGTTTCTGGGGTGTGTTAAATAGGGGGTTTCTGGGCTGTGTTAAATAGTGGGTTTCTGGGCTGTGTTAAACAGTGGGTTTCTGGGCTGTGTTAAAACAGTGGTTTTCTGGGCTGTGTTAAACAGTGGGTTTCTGGGCGGTGTTAAATAGTGGGTTTCTGGGCGGTGTTAAACAGTGAGTTTCTGGGCAGTGTTAAAAATTGTGGGTTTCTGGGGTGTGTTAAATAGTGGGTTTCTGGGGTGTGTTAAACAGTGGGTTTCTGGGCTGTGTTAAAAATTGTGGGTTTCTGGGGTGTGTTAAATAGGGGGTTTCTGGGCTGTGATAAAATAGTGGGTTTCTGGGGTGTGTTAAATAGTGGGTTTCTGGGCTGTATGGCTCGTTGGGCCAGAAAGGCCTGTTCTGCACCGTATCTCCAAAATTAAATAACATCACGACAACAGTTTGCATTTATATAGTGACTTCACCATCAGAGCTCAGAGAATAGTCAAAGAAAGGGAAATATTGGGAGGGAGGATCCCAGAGATGGAGATGGTCACTGAAGCAGGAGGGGTGAGGGGGTGGGGAGAGGGGGAGATTCCAGACAGCATTCTGGTGAATCATGGCGGGAGAGTAGGGTGAGGGGAGAGGTGAGGGGGTAGGGAGAGGGGAGAGGTGAGGGGGAAGTTCCAGACAGCAGTCTGTTGAACCATGGGGGGACTGAGGCTGGGATCATGGAGACAGCTGAGAGCAGGAAGGGTTGAAGCAGGTTGTGTGGAGCTGGGTACTGGGGGTGGTGGAGGTAGCCTGAGTGCAGCACATAGTCCTGACTGGTGTGGAGATGCCGACCTTGTCAGGCGGCTGCACTGGGGGCGGGGGGGGGGTAAGAATCAGACCACAGCGGAGGCCCCCCCTCCAACAGAGTCCTGGGGTCAATACCAAAGGTCAAAGACCGAAGTTGGCGACCCTGTAAGTTAAGGCCCCTGGGTCAGAGTGTCTGGAAGTCAGAGACCCGATAACTGTGTCTGGCCCAGGGACTGGAGGTCGGAGGCCCAGGGGTGGCTTGTCCTGTTATTGGAGACCTGTCGGTGGGTGGGTGGGGAAGGGTTTTGTCTTGCTGCTGTTGTTGTTTCTCAGCTGAACATTGTGGACGTGCTGTGTTGGCAGTGGAATGTGTGGCCACTCTCGGCCATTAGATCTGTTGGTCATTGATGCAAACAATCTAATTCACTGCACGGTTCGATGTACATGTGACAAATAAAACTGCATTGGAACCTGAGTGTGGAGAACGACAGTCCACTCCTCGTGGAAGGAAAAGGTGGAAGGAAAAGGATTCCCCAGGGTCTTGGGCCAATGTTACTCCTAAACCAAAACCACAAACGGAACTGATGTTGCTGTTAGTGGGAGCGGAGTATCAGAAGTCCGACCTTCTGGGACAGTACCAGTTGGGTGTCAGTGGGCAAACACCAGTCCGCATCCAGCTTTCAGCAGGTCCAAGTTCCTGGGCATCAACATCTCTGAGGATCTGTCCTGGGCCCAACAGATCGATGCCCTCACAAAGAAAACACAACAGAGGCTCAGTTTCATTCGGAGTTTGAGTCCATTTGGTCTGGTACCAAAGACTGTGGCAAATTTGTACAGATGTACTATGGGGAGCATTCTAACTGGCTACATCACCGTCTGGTGTGGAGGGGCCACTGCACAGGATCGGGAAAAGCTGCAGGAAGTTGTAACCTCAGCCAGCTCCATCATGGGCACCAGCCTCCCCAGCATCGAGGACATCTTCAAAAGGCGATGCCTCTAAAAGGCAGCATCCATCGTTCAGGACCCCCACCACCCAGGACATGCCATCTTCTCACTGCTGCCATACTGGAGCCTGAAGACACACACTCAACGATTCAGGAACAGCTTCCTCCCCTCTGCCATCAGATTTCCGAACTGTCCACAAACCCATGGACACTACCTCTCAACTTTGCTCTGTTTTTGCACCATTGATTAGATTTTATATACTGTTATTGTAATTTATAGTCATCTTTATGTGCTGCACTGTATTGCTGCCAAACACCGAGTTTCATAACATTTCAGTGAAAATAAACCTAATTCGGGTTATTTAATTAGTTTTTATTTTCAGATACAGAGTGAACAGGCTCTTCAGGCCAAGCGAGCTGCACCACCCAAAACCCCACCTATTTAACACGGCCTAATCACGGGTCAATTTACAGTGACCAATTAACCTACCAACCTGCAACGTGGGAGGAAACCAGAGCACCCGGAGGAAACCCACGTGGTCACTGGGAGAACGTACAAGCTCCTTACAGAGGATGCCGGAGTTGAACTTTGAACTCCGACGCTCCAAGCTGTAACAACGTCGCGCCAATCGCTATACTACCGTGGCGATCAGATTCTGCTTCTGAAATCATCTCCCTTGCATCGCTGGGGGTTGGGATTTTCTCAGGGGTGGGTGGTGCTGAGTAAAGGGGGTGGGCTTTAGGCGGGGCCTGGGATTGCAGCAACAGTCTGACTGAGCCGGGGGACTGCGGGTTGGATGAGCAGTGGTGGGACTGAAGGGGTTAAAGGCTTCAGGTATGACTCAGAGTGCAGGCATCTCAGGGAGCTGAGTGTAAATCTGCATCTGTTTGACAAGATCAGGCGCATGGGCTGTGGCGGCAGAGGGAGGGGGTTACAGCCTCCCCACCCCCCACATACACTCGTCCCCACTCTTGTACCAATCTGTCACATTGTGAATGCCTGACCCACAAGCAGAGTTCCACAGCCCCCGCCTGGCACCAAAACACACCCCACTGTGTCACAGCAAACCCAGGTAACCTGACCCACAACTCCACAACCCTCTCCTGGCATCAAAACACACCCCACTGCGTCACACTATCCCAGATAACCTGACACAGGCTCTACAACTCTCTCCTGGCACCGAAACACACCCCACTCCGTCAGACTATCCCAGATAACCTGACCCGGGGCTACACAACCCTCTCCTGGCACCAGACACACCCCACTCTGTCCTCGGAGAGGAAGCATGTGGTCACAATGGTGACAGTGAGGGATTTCTGGAAATGGTGGGCCCCCCCAGGGAATTTACTGTTTTATAGACAGTAATGATCAGATTTTAATTTGAATTTATCACTGTCTTGTAAATACTGAATGTTTGTACTTTGTATTTTTGTCTAAATGAAAGGCTGGACTGAGGGAGGAGTGTTACTGAGGGAAGGTGTTACTGAGGGAGGGTGTTTCTGAGCGGGTGTGTTTCTGTGGGGGGGGGTGTTACTGAGGGATGGAGTTTCCGAAAGAAGGGTGTTTTCTGAGGGGGGTGTTTTCTGAGGGAGTGTGTTTCTGAGGGGGGTGTTTCTGAGGGGGGTGTTTTCTGAGGGAGTGTGTTTCTGAGGGGGGTGTTTCTGAGGGGGGTGTTTTCTGAGGGAGTGTGTTTCTGAGGGGGGTGTTTCTGAGGGAGTGTGTTTCTGAGGGGTTGTTTCTGAGGGAAGGGTGTTTTCTGAGGAGGTATGATTCTGAAAGGGCGTGTACTGAGGGAGGGGTGTTTTCTGAGGGGGGTGTTTTCTGAGGGAGTGTGTTTCTGAGGGGGGTGTTTCTGAGGGAGTGTGTTTCTGAGGGGGGTGTTTTCTGAGGGAGTGTGTTTCTGAGGGGGGTGTTTCTGAGGGAGTGTGTTTCTGAGGGGTTGTTTCTGAGGGAAGGGTGTTTTCTGAGGAGGTATGATTCTGAAAGGGCGTGTACTGAGGGAGGGGTGTTTTCTGAGGGGGGTGTTTTCTGAGGGAGGGTGTTTCTGAGGGGGGTGTTTCTGAGGGAGGGTGTTTCTGAGGGGGGTGTTTTCTGAGGGGGGTGTTTCTGAGGGAGTGTGTTTCTGAGGGGTTGTTTCTGAGGGAAGGGTGTTTTCTGAGGAGGTATGATTCTGAAAGGGCGTGTACTGAGGGAGGGGTGTTTTCTGAGGGGGGTGTTTTCTGAGGGAGTGTGTTTCTGAGGGGGGTGTTTCTGAGGGAGTGTGTTTCTGAGGGGGGTGTTTTCTGAGGGAGTGTGTTTCTGAGGGGGGTGTTTCTGAGGGAGTGTGTTTCTGAGGGGTTGTTTCTGAGGGAAGGGTGTTTTCTGAGGAGGTATGATTCTGAAAGGGCGTGTACTGAGGGAGGGGTGTTTTCTGAGGGGGGTGTTTTCTGAGGGAGGGTGTTTCTGAGGGGGGTGTTTCTGAGGGAGGGTGTTTCTGAGGGGGGTGTTTTCTGAGGGGGGTGTTTCTGAGGGAGTGTGTTTCTGAGGGGTTGTTTCTGAGGGAAGGGTGTTTTCTGAGGAGGTATGATTCTGAAAGGGCGTGTACTGAGGGAGGGGTGTTTTCTGAGGGGGGTGTTTCTGAGGGAGTGTGTTTCTGAGGGGGCTGTTTCTGAGGGAGTGTGTTTCTGAGGGGGGTGTTTCTGAGGGAGGGTGTTTCTGAGGGGGGTGTTTTCTGAGGGAGAGTGTTTCTGAGGGGGGTGTTTCTGAGGGAGGGTGTTTCTGAGGGGGGTGTTTCTGAGGGAGGGGTGTTTTCTGAGGGGGGTGTAACTGACAGAGAAGCAGTGTATAAATGAATGCAGTCAGTTCCTCAGACACCAAACTGCAAAGACCATTTTCCAGCTGCTCCCAGTGCCGGTCAGTAACGGAAGGATTTTGGAACGGGTAAGGACAGTTGTGGGAGTCAGACTGTCTTGTAGCTACAGCCTCAATGATCCACTCCATCAGCTTCATTACACAGTCATTAGACCGTAAGACATTGGAGCCCATCGAGTCTGCTCCACTATTCAATCTTGGCTGGTCCTTCTTTCCCCTCCTCTTTCTTTTTAAATCTTTTTATTGAATAAGTATACAAAAGGGTAAGCCATACAGGCACTAATACACTGTTAGAATATAATAAAGTTACAGGAAATATTAATACAGAAAAAAAAGTGATACAAACAATGTAATTTAAAGATAACATACTAAGGTAACATAATAGTATACTAATTTATATGTATATATCAATAGAGAAAAGGAAAAAAAAACCCCAAAAGAACCCACCGTGCAACTAAACTAAAAGCAAAGCAAAGCAATGGGCTAACTTGGAACCAAGCAGAGTTAAAGAACTTAAAATAACGTCCTCAAACCCAACCTCCATTAAAAACAGTAAAAAAAAACAAGAAGGGTCTTCTTTCCCCTCCTCAGCCCCACTTCCCAACCTTCTCCCTGTAATCTTTGATGCCATGGCCAATCAAGAACCGATCAAGCTCTGCCTTAAATTATACCCAATGACCTGGCCTCCACAGCTGCTTGTGATAACAAATTCTACTAATTCTCCACCCCCTGGCTAAAGAAATTTCTCTACATCTCAGTTTTAAATGGATGCCCCTCTATCCTGAAGCTGTGCCCTCTTGTCCTAGACCCTCTCACCATTGGGAAAGATCCTCTCAACATCCACTCTGTCTAGACCTTTCAACCTTCGAAAGGTTTCAATGAGATCCCCCTTCATCCTTCTAAATTCATTTTCAACTTCTTACTGCTCCGGGCAGAAGTTCCCACCTGCTTCAAAAAGTTAACAATTATACCACTGCCTAAGAAGAATAACGTGATCTGCCTTAGCACTCACAGCTACAGTGATGAAATGCTTTGAGAGGTTGGTCATGACTAGACTGAACTCCTGCCTCAGCAAGGACCCAGACCCATTGCAATTTGCCTATTGCCACAATAGGTCAACGGTAGGCACAATCCCAATGGCTTTCCACATGGCTTTAGACCACCTAGACAACACAAACACCTACGTCAGGATGCTGTTCATCGACTATAGCTCAGCATTTAGCACCATCATTCCCACAATTGTGATGGATAACTTACAGAACCTGGGCTGCTGTACCTCCTTCTTCATTGGATCCTTGACTTCCTAACCGGAAGACCACAATTTGTGCGGATTGGTGATAACAAATCCTCCTCACTGACGATCAACAATGACACACCTCAGGGATGTGTGCTCAGCCCACTGCTCTACTCTATATACACATGACTGTGTGGCTAGGCACAGTTCAAATACCATCTATAAATCTGCTGACGATACAACTATTATTGGCAGAATCTCAGATTCTGTATGAGAGGGCGGACAGGGGTGAGATATGCCAACTAGTGGAGTGGTGCCACAGCAACAACCTGGCACTCAACGTCAGTAAGACGAAGGAGCTGGTTGTGGACTTCAGGAAGGGTAAGACAAAGGAATACAAACCAATCTTCCTAGAGGGATCAGAAATGGAGAGGGTGAGCAGCTTCAAGTCCCTGGGTGTCAAAATCTCTGAGGATCGAACCTGGTCCCAACATATCGATGTAGTTATAAAGAAAACAAGACAGCGACTATACTTCATTAGGAGTTTGAAGAGATTTGATATGTCAACAAAAACACTCAAAAACTTCTATAGATGTACCGTGGAGAAAATTCTGACAGGCTGCATCACTGTCTGGTATGGCGGGGGGTGGGGTGGGGGGAGGGGCACAGGACCGAAAGAAGCTGCAGAAGGTTGTAAATCTAGTCAGCTCCATCTTGGGTACTAGCCTACAAAGTACCCAGGACATCTTCAAGGAGTGGTGTCTCAGAAAGGCATTGTCCATTGTTAAAGGGAGAGGAAGAGTTGGGGAGAGTGAGAGGGAGAAATGAAGAGGGAGGAAATGGGATAGGGAGAGATGGAGACAGTGGAAAAGGTAAAATGGAGAGAGGATGAGATGGAGAGGGAAAAATGGGAGAGAGAGATAGGGAGAGGGAGAAATGGGGAGAGGAGAGAGTGGGAGGAGAAAAGGGGAGAGAAGGATAAGGAGAGATGGAGAGAGAGTGGGAGATGCAGAAATGGGGAGATTGGGAGAGCGAGAAATGGAGAGAGAATGGGAGATTGAAAGGTGGGTAGAGGGAGAGAATGGAAGAGGGAGTGCTAGGAAGAGAGATTGTGGGGAAGGGAGAGATGAGGATTGCAAGACTTGGAGAGAAGGAGTTGGTAGGAGAGGGAGAGATGGAGAGTAGCAGAATGAGAGATTGTGAGAGAGATGAAGTGGGAGAGATGGGGAGTGGGAGAGAGAATAATGCAGAGAGGGAGAGATGGGGAGGGGGAGAAGGTGAGAGAGTGGGAGATAGAGAGAGGGATAGATCGTGAGGGTGGGAAGGGAAAGCATGGGGAGATGGAGAGACGAGAAGGGAGAGATGAGGAGAGAGAGAGGTGGGAAGAGAGGAGGAGAGGAAGAGATGGGAACAGATGGGGAGAGAGAGATGGGGAAAGAGTGAGGGGAGATGGTGGAGAGTGGAAGTTGGAGAGAGTGGGGAGCAGAGACAGGGACAGTGGGAGAAGGAGAGATGGAGATAGTGTGAGAATGAGAGATGGGAAGAGGGAGAAAGAGATAAAACAGGGAAGGGGAAAGATGGAGAGAGATGGGGAGAGGGAGAGATTGGAAGAGAGAGTGTGAGTGGGAGAGATGAAGAGAGTGTGGGGTGAGAGTGGGAGAGGGAGAGAGTTGGAGAGGGAGAGATGGGGAAGGGCGATAAGGAGAGATGGAGTGATGGGGAGAGAGAGAAGCTGGCAAGTGATAGGTGAGACCAGGTACAGAGGTAGGTGGGTGGATTTCGCATTGCATACTATAAGCCCGTGATAGTAAACCTCATTCGAATTCTCAGTTGGAAACTTTTGAGCATATTTCCATTTAAAGATTAGTTTTATTTGTCACATGTACATCAAAACATACAGTGAAATGTGTAGTTTGTGTCAACGACCAAAACAGTCCGAGGCTGTGCCGGGGGTCAGCCCGCAAGGGTCGCCGTGCTTCCTGCGCCAACGTAGCATGCCCACAACTCTCTAACCCTAACCCATACGTCATTGGAATGTGGGAGGAAACAGGAGCACCCCGAGGAAACCTACATAGTGACTGGGAGAATGTGTAAACTCCTTACAGGCAGTGATGGGAATTGAACCCGAGTCCTCTGGGTTAAAACGTTATGCAAACTGCTCTGTTGCTGTGCCTCTATTCCATTTTGCTCTAAGTAAAGGAACTGCAAGGGTTAACCTGTAGCAGCAGGACGAGGGCTGAAGGTAATGGAAAATCAGCAGAGATAACTGTGTGTCAGCAGGCTGACAAGGGATTTATGTTTCCCTGGGTTCTGGTAGGAGCTGATAAGGATATAATAGACCGGGGGGGTGGGGGGGGGTAATGCTGGGTATGTTACACTGAGCTGTGGGAACCTCAGCTGCTTGAAGGTAACATGACATCACTGGCTGAAATGTCCCGATCACCTGCAGGTAAACACAGGGTGCATGGTGGGGGCAGTTCAGGGTCTGTCTACTGCACCCTGTGCGCCCGCCTTCCTCGAGAATCTCACAGCCACACATCATTGCAGCAACTTAGTCGTAGGTGCAGGAAACAGAGCAGCACTGCAGCACGGTGACTGCCACAGGAACTGCAGCGTGACGGCAGCGTGGTCGCAGTGGCAAGCGGTGCCCCAGTCCGACAGTGAAGGAGTTGCAGAGATTTGCAATGCATGCACTGCAGCATCGGAATCAGATTGATTATAAGATCATTAGGCCAAAGTTCAAACATTCAAAGTAAATTTATTTTCGAAGTACGTACAGTATATGTCACCATATACAACCCTGAGATTCATTTTCTTGTGGGCGTACTCAAAAAATCTATAGAATCATAACCGCAACAGAATCAATGAAAGACCACACCAACCAGAGTGCAGAAGACAACAAACTGTGCAAATACAAATAGAAGGAAATAATAATAATACTAAATAAATAAACAATTAAATATTGAGAATATAGAAGCAGAATTAGGCTATTTGGCCCATCAAGTCTGCTTCACTATTCCATCATGGCTGATTTATTATCCCTCTCAACCCCATTCTCCTGCCTTCTCCCTGTAACCTTTGACACCCTGGCAAATCAAGAACTTATCAACCTCCATTTTAAAGATACCCAATGACTTGGCCTCCACAGCCGTCTGTGGCAGATTCACCAGCCTCGGGCTAAAGAAATTCCTCCTCATCTCTGTTCTAAATGGTCATCCCTCTATTCTGAGGCTGTGCCCTCTGGTCCTGAACTTCCCCACTATAGGAAACATCCTCTTCACATCCACGCTGTCGAGGCCTTTCAATATCCAGTAGGTTTCAATGAGAATCCCCCTCATTCTTCTAAGCTCCAGTGAGTACAGGCCCAGAGCCATCAAGCACACCTTTCCAGGAGCATTCACGTGGATCTCATCTGGACCCTCTCAAATGCCAGTACACTGTTTCTCAGAAAAGGGGCCCTGCGTGCACTGCTCACAATACTCTGAGCGCAGTCTGACCGATGTCTTTTCACTTACATATATCATGAAATTTGTTATTTTTCCCAGCGGTACAGAGCAATACATAAAAATTCCCATAATTTACAATAAGAACATATAAAAATAAATAAAAGTGCAAACAGAGAGCACAATAGTGAGGTAGTGTTCATGGGTTCAATGTCCATTCAGAAATCTGATGGCGGAGGGGAAGAAGCTGTTCCTGAAATGTCGAGTGTGTGTCTTCAGGCTCCTGTACCCCGTCCCTGATGGCAGCAATGAGACCTTTGTGGGCTTGGGGTTTTACTGACCTCCCCTCCCCTGGATGGTGAGAGTGGAGCAGGAGAAGTTCACCAAAGGTCAGAGGTCAAAACAAATTTATGCTCAGAGTAGATATATGTCACCGTACACCACAAGGGTGGGAGGTGAGAGAGGTCGGAGGTGTCATGGTCACCAGAGTCTCCAGCACAAGAAAACCCCACCTGTAGTGAGCCAACTACCCAGCACCACCCAGTGAGTGTAAGGGAATATGGCCTTCCTGTACATTTAGACTGTGGGACTGGTCTTGGAGGGATCCCCTGGTCCTCCGGGGTAATCCTACACCTCAAGTTTAGCGTTGAGAAGCCAAGATTGTGACGGGCCAATGGCAGAGGCTGCAGTGGCCACTCCTCTGGGAAGTGGTGGGGACAGGAGTCACCTGTACATCCTATGTAACAATGAACAGGTGTGAGCCTGCAGAACTAAAGAGGGGAGTGGGGTGTGCATGTGGTGAGATACCAAGACTAATATAGTTTAACATTATAAAACTATTGAACAGTGTCCTTGTACAATAAGATAGATTCTTGACCTCACAATCTACCTCATTATGACCAAACCATAAACCAGACTCGGGCTGAATGGCCTAATTCTGCTCCTATGTCTTATGGTCTATGGTCTAATGAACAAGAGATTTAGATTATGAGAACACTCAGTCCTCTTTTATTGTCATTTAGAAATGCATACCATCATTAAGAAATGATACAATGTTTCTCCGGAGTGATATCACAGAAAACAGGACAGACCAAAGACTAACACTGACAGAACCACATAATTATAACATATAATTACAGCAGTGCAAAACAATACCATAATTTGATGAAGAACAGATCAAAGGCACAGTAAAAAATAGTCTCAAAGTCCCCGAGTCGATCGACTCCCGAGTCCCCGATAGCAGGCGGCAAAAGGGAGAAACTCCCTGCCATAAACCTCCAGATACCGTCAACTTGCCGATACCTTGGAAGCAGCCGACCACAGCCGACACTGAGTCCATCCGTCCAAAAACTCCGAGCTTCCGACCAGCCTCCCGAGCGCCATCCTCTGCTGAGTGCCTTCGACCTTCTCCCCGGCCGCTGAAACATGCAAAGCCGAGGATTTTGAGGCCTTCTGCTCTGGAGATTCTGGTTACCACACAGTAGCAGCAGCAGCAAAATTTCAGAAATTCTGCAGATGCTGGAAACCCTGGTCAACACACACGAAATGTGGAGGAACTCAGCTGGTCAGGCAGCTTCAGAGAGGAATAAACAGTCAAGCTGAGATCCTTCAACACAACTGCAGAGGAAGGGGGCAGAAGACAGAATAAGAAGATGAGAGGGACGGCAAGCTGGCAGGTGATAGGTGAGACCAGGTGAGGGGGTAGTCGGGTGGGTGGGGCAGAGGGGATGAAGTAAGAAGCTGGGAGATGATAGGTGGGAAAGGTAAAGGGTGGAAGAAGGAGAAGGAATCTGATAGGAGAGGAGAGTGGATCATGGGAGAAAGGGAAGGAGGAGGGACACCAGAGAAAGGTGATGGGCAGGTGAAGAGAAGAGAAGTGATGAGAGGGGAGACCATGAGAGAAAGGGAAGGAGGAGCAGTTCCAGAAGGAGGTGATGAGTGGGTGGGGAGAATTACACTCAAGGATCTTGCACCCTGTTGTAACCTGCACTGCACTCTCTCTGTAACCGTAACACTTTATTCTGCATTCTGTTATTGTTTTACCTCAGGGCGCTGTGTGCTGATCTGATCTGTAAGAACAGTGTGTGAGACGTTTTCACTGTGTGCTGATCTGATCTGTAAGAACAGTGTGTGAGACGTTTTCACTGTGTGCTGATCTGATCTGTAAGAACAGCGTGTGAGACGTTTTCACTGTGTGCTGATCTGATCTGTATGAACAGGATGCAAGGTAAGCTTTTCATCTTTTCTTGGTCCACGTGACAATAACAAACCAACTCCAATTCTAAAAGTGTGAACTCTCCAGGCCCTGTGCTCAGAGACCTGGCACCCTGAGTCCGGGCTGGGTAACTGTGGTCAGAAAGGGGTACCTCCAGACCACCCTGCTGTGGAGCCATCCCAAACCCCACACCGTCAGCCTCTCCTTTACTGTCCCTTCGATCGGACCCTCGTCTCAGCAGGGAAAGGCTGACTCTACCCCCAGGCAGAGTGATGTGACATATTTCCTCTCTCTCACACAGGCAGGGACGGTGTCGGTGTGAAATTGACCCTCCCTCAGCAGCACTTCCCCATCTGTTGCTGGAATATTCTATCCCTCAGATTGGATAGGGTAAACAGAACTTTACTCTATGTCTAACCTGTGCTGTCCCTGCCTTCAGAGAGTCGGTACGTCAGGGACTGTGCCCCAGGGAGAGTCGGTACGCCAGGGACTGTACCCCAGGGAGAGTCGGTACGTCAGGGAGACTGTAAAGAAAAATATGAGGAGTCAGAGTTAGGGGGAGGGTGAAGTAAAGAGCTGGGAAGTTGACTGGTGAAAGAGACGTGGGGCTGGAGAAGGGGGAATCTGATGGGAGAGGACAGAAGGCCACGGAAGAAAGAAAAGGGGGAGGAGCACCAGAGGGAGGTGACAGGCAGGTAAGGAGATAAGGTGAGAGAGTGAAATGGGAATGAGGAATGGTGAAGTGGGGGGGGGGTGTGGAGGAGTGGTCACATTACCAGAAATTTGAGAAGTCAATATTCATGCTATCAGGTTGGAGGCTACCCAAACAGAATACAAGGTGTTGTTCCTCCAACCTAAGTAAGGCCTCATAACGACAGTGGAGGAGGCCATGGATGGACATATCGGAATGGAAATTGGAAGTGGAATTAAAATGGGTGACCACTAGAAGATCCCGCTTGTTCCGGCGGACGGAGCTCAGATGCCGGTGAAGCGGTCTCCCAATCTAGGTCGGGTCTCACCGATATACAACAGGCCACATCGGGAGCACCGACCACAGTAAATGACTCCAACAGACTCACAGGTGAAGTGTCGCCTCATCTGGAAAGGCTGTTTGGGGCCCTGAATGGTGGTGAGCGAGGAAGTGAGGGGCAGGTGTAGCACTTGTTCTGCTTGCAGGGATAAGTGCCGGGAGGGAGATCAGTGGGGAGGGATGAATGGACAAGGGAGTCGCGTAGGGAGCGATCCCCACGGAAAGCAGAAAGTGGGGGGAGTGAAAGTTGTGTTTGGGGTGGGATCCTGTTGGAGATGGTGGAAGTTCTGGAGAATTATGTGCTGGATGTGGAGGCTGGTGAGGTGGTAGGTGAGGACCAGGGGAACCCTATCCCTGGTGGGGTGGCGGGACTATGCGGTGAGAGCAGACATGCGTGAAATGGAAGGGATGCGGTTGAGGGCAGAGTTGATGGTGGAGGAAGGGAAGCCCCTTTCTTTGAAAAAGGAGAAGGACATCCCATTTGTTCTGGAGTGAGAGCCTCATCCTGAGAGCAGATGCGGCGGAGACGGAGGAATTGAGAGAAGGGGGTGGGTGGTGGCGTTTTCACAAGTAACACGGTGGGAAGTCCGGCTCATTGTGAGAGCCAGAGGTTTTATAATAGACATCAGTAGATAAGCTGTCTCCAGAGACAGAGACAGTGAGATTGAGAAAGGCGAGGGAGGTGTCGGAAATGGACCGGGAAAATTTGCGGACTGGTGGTGGAAGTTGGAGGCAAAGTTGATGAAGTCGACGAGCTCGGCGAGGGTGCAGGAAGCAGCGCCGATGAAGTGTAGGAAAAGTGCGGGACGGACAGCAGTGTAGTTTTGGAACATAGACTGTTCCACGTAGCCGACAAACGGCAGGCAGAGAGGACACTTTACGAGCAGTGCGGCTCCGCCCAGCCAGCACTCCTGGTTTCGGATGGAAGAAGTTTGTGTGTCCTGAGCTGTCATAAGCGTCTGCGTGCCAGGGGCTGGAGATTAGAGCCTCAGTCAGATCTCGGATTGCGTTAACTCCCCTTTCCGCGAGAGCCCAAAAACATCTCATGCCGGGAAACCGGTCAGAATCCGGCATCGCTGGGAGGCAAATCCCTGCCTGGATCGGGGCTGCAAGTGGAATGGGACTGGCTTCAAGCTCGGGCACGGCACGGCAGTGATTACTGGCGCGACTCAACTCCCGCCCCTGTCTGTTAACTTCTCCCCGTAACTGCTGGTTTTCCTCTGGGTGCTCCGGTCCCGCCTCACTTTCCAAACCGGTACGGCTCAGGGTTACCGAGTTGTGGGCATTCTCTTGGCGCCGGACTCTTGTGGGCAGCCCAGCTCAATCCTCGCTGATTCTACCTGACGCAAACGACGAATGTCACTGTGTGTTTCAGTGCAGGTTTGACAAATACAAGTCATCTTCGTCAGTAACACACGGGATCGGAGCACGGGTGGATTTTTTGTTGTTGTTTGCTGTCTATGGGCATCTCTGTAGAGGCCAAAAATTTATCCCCGTCCCCGTCCCTGTCTCTGTCTCTGTCCCTGTCCCCGGCCCCGTCCCTGAGAGGGTGGGACGTGGGAGCCGCCGCGCACTCGGAGAAGGCGCGGCCGCACTCTAGTTAGTGAGGGAGACCCGGTGACGGTGAAGGAACACGCGGTCTTTCCGAATCAGGACGGAGTGTAAATGTCTTTTATATAAAGATGAGCTTCATTTTCCACGCCTACACTGAAACATGACGTGAACGGCGTCGTTTGCATCGGTGGCCAACACACTGAGGCGTGCCGGGGGCCGGGGGCTGGGGGCTGGGGGCAGCCCGCGAGTATCGCCACGCTTCCCGCGTGTGGAGTGATCTTTCTGTGCCGCAGACACAGACGAGCCCCGTACGCGTGTCTACCGATCAGAACAGGTATGTTCAAAGTTCAAGCTGAAAGTACACTCACTATCAAAGTACATATGTCACCATATACAACCCCGAGTTCATTTTCTTGCGGGTATTCACTGTAAATCCAATAACCACAATGAAAAACCCACCAACAGGCCAGAGAAACAACCAACGTGAAAAAGACGATAAACTCTGCAAATACAGAAGAAAGAGAAAATAATAATAATAATAAATAAGCAATAAATATCAAGAACATGAGATGAAGAGTCCTTGAACGTGAGTCCATAGGTTGTGGGAACAGTTCAGTGATGGGATGTGTGAAGTTTTAGAGTCTGATGTTTGAGGGGTAATAACTGTTCCTGAACCTGGTGGTGTGGGTCCTGAGGCTCCTGTACCTCCTTCCTGATGGCAGCAGTGAGAAGAGAGCGTGGCCTGGGTGGTGAGGTCTCTGATAATGGATGTGAGAGAGAGAGCACGTCCTGGGTGGTGCTGGTAGGAAAGGTTCAGAGGGAAGTGGACTAATGCAGGGAAATAGGACTAGTTCGAGGCAGACACCTTGGTCAGCATGGACAGGTTGGGCTGAAGGGCCTGTCTCCATGGTGACAATGAACCAGTTTGTCAAGGCCTCCCTGGTCTTTGTGAATCACAGACACCGGGCAGTGGTTACCTGCAGCCGACATTATGCTGTGGGTCAGCTCGGAACTGACCAGCACATTGGTCAGGTCGGTACTGACCCTCGCCAGGGTAGGAATCCCCTCTGGGAATACGGGAATCTCGGGGCACTGAGGTGCGGACATTCGGGATTTGCAAGCTGAGCTGGTGTGCCTGCCCCCCAGTGAGTCCAGCGTGCAGAGCCCCAGTCATATACTGCCCTCTGCTGCCACAATTACCTCTCTCAACATCAGCAACACCAAAGAGCTGACTACTGACCACAGGAGGAAGAAACCAGGGGGTCCATGGGCCAGTCTCCATTGAGGGATCAGAGGTGGAGAGGGTCAGTAACTTTAAATACCTTGCTGTTAACATGTCAGAGGATCTGTCCTGTCAACAACGTGTAGGTGCCATCTCAAAGATAGCTGGGAAGCGCCTCTACTTTCTTAGAAGTTCATGTAGATTGGGCATGTCATCTAAAACTTTGAGAAACTTCTATAGATGCTCTTTGGAGAGTATCCTGACTGGTTGCATCACGGCCTGCTATGGGAACACAGAAGCCCTGGAATGGAAAAGGATGCACAAAATGGTAGATACAGCCCAGTCCATCACGGGTCAATCCCTCCGCGCCGTCAAGCATGCTTACAAGGAGCACTGTCACAGGAAAGCAGCATCCATCATCAAAGACCCTCACCATCCAGGCCATGCTCTCTTCTCACTGCTACCGTGAGGCAGGAGGTACCCACAACACCAGGTTCAGGAACGGTTATTACCCCTCAACCATCATTCATTCTTTCATTATATCCATGTTGTATGACGCAGACGATCATGGTCTTCCACCTGTCTTTAATCTGAGATGTTCCAAAGAGCTCTTCGAAGCCTTCATCTGTCCATCTCCTGATGCAACTCATGAGTGTCATGTGCCGACAACCGCGGCTCCTCCATCAACCATCAGCTTCCTGAACCAGGTGTGGACATCTTCACTCACCTTTACTCTGATTGGATTCTACAAGCTGTAGATTCACTCCCGAAGACTCTTCACTACTCGTGGTCTCAGGACTATTTTTATTCGCAGTTTGTCTTCTTTTGCACATCAGTTGTTTGTCATTCTTTGTTTATGTGTAGTTTTTTTGTAAAATTCTCTCCTATTTGTTTTTCCTGTGAATGCCTGCAAGAAAATGAATCTCAAGGTAGAATATGGTAATATACTTTAATAATAAATTAATTTTCAACTTTGAACTTTGAGCTTATGAACTTAAAGTTCTCTGTGTAAAAAACCTACCCTCTGACATCCCCCCTAAACTTTCCTCCAAACTACATAAAGTATGCCCCATTTCCACCCTGGGAAAAAGTCTCTGGCCGTCTACTCGATCTATGCCTCTTAATCTTGTACACTTTCAACAAGTCACCTCTCACATCCTTCCTATGATGAGGCAAACAGACTGAACACGATGTTCCATCTGTGGTCTAACTGGGATTTTACCTTGTGGCTCTTGAACTCAATCCCCTGACTAATGAAGGCCAACACACCATTTGCATTCTTAAGCAGCAATTTTGAGGGATGAGTGGAATTGCCCTGTTCCTCCACACTGTTAAGAATTTGCTGTTAACCCTGTATTGCTCTTTCAAGTTTAACCTTCCAAAGTTAATCACTTCAGTTCAGAGCGGGCTTGCTTCAACATGAGTCAGGGTGCAAGCAAAAAATTATCTGGGCTAGAGGCTGCCACTAACTTCTTTTTTACAAAATTATATTCTATTTTCTAAAGATTGTATATCTCAGATTCTGCAATTCCAAATAAGTGAGTGTTGGTGATACTCAGTGAGTCTTGCAGCGTCTGTGAGGCACTGACCTGTCTGTACCCCCGCAGATGCTGCTTGACCTGTTGAACATCCTCAGGAGATTCTGTACAAACCACATAGCCAAGTTTACATAAGATACATATGGGGCAGGTAGTGCTGAGACTGCAGAAGGATTTGGACAGATTGGGAGTGGCAGATGGAATACAGTGTCGAGAACTTTGGTACAATGAATAAAAATGTAGACTGTTTGTAAATGGGGACATATTAAAAAATTGAAAATGCAAATGTTAAGCTGCAAGTTGATTCAGCAGTAAGGAGGCAAATGCCTTCATTTTGAGAGGCAGGATGTAATGATTGGTCGGACAGCACTTGGAATATTGTGAGCAGTGTTAGGGCCATATCTAAGAAAAGATGTGCTGGCACTGGACAGAGTCCAGAGCAGGTTCATGAGAATGATTCTGGGAATGACAGGGTTAACATATGAGAAACATTTGATGTCTCTATGCCTGTACTGAGTTTAAAAGGATGAAGTGGGATCTCATTGAAACCTACCGAACATTGAAAGGCCAAGATAGAGTGGACATGGAGAGGGTGTTTCCTATAGTGGGGGAGTCTAGGACCAGAGGGCACAGCCTCAGAATAGAAGAACATCTCTTTAGAACAGAGAATTAGGACAAATTTCTTTAGCCAAAAGGTAGTGAATCTATGGGATTTATTGCCACAGACAGCCGTGGAGCCGTCATTGAGTATATTTAAAGGAGAGGTTGATAGGTTCTTGATTAGGTGCGTGAAAGGTTATGGGGGAAGGCAGGAGAATGGGATTGAGAAGGATAATAAATGATGGAATGACAGAGTAAAATTGATGGACTGAATGGCCTAAACTTCTTCAATATTTTATGGTCTTGGCATTAAGTTCACATCGACACGCTCCCACCCAGGCAGTCATCTTTCACACCTTTCATTGGTCGTATCAGCAGTGACTCCCCCGGCCCACCAGGGGGAGATGTGGTTCCTCTGCTGCGCTTGGTGGCGGCGGGTTGTCTCTTGTCGGTGATCTGCTGTCGTTGTCGGCGGCTGGTCCTCCGGCGGTGGCGGCGGGGCTCCGAGGCTCCTCTTGCCGCCCGCGCTCCTCCTCGTTGGCGAGATGGCGGCGGTTCGCGGCCTGCGAGCCGGAGTGGAGACCGAGGCCGGCGATGCGGGCTCGGTTTCGGACCCGGAGCCCGGGGAGCACGGCTCGGCCTCGGAGCCCGAGTCGGAGCGGGGGCGGGAGGAGGAGCCGATGGAGGTGGAGGAGGGAGAGATAGAGCCCGAGGCCGACAAGCTGGGCTCCATCTCGGTGCGGCGCTCCCTGAAGGATCTGCTCCCGGTGAGTGTGTGGCTGGGGTGGAGGGGTCGGGGGCTTTGCCGCTCCGGTGCCAGTGGAGCAGGGCGGTGGTCAACCCTGAGGGAGCTCCCTTCCGCCGGGTAGCGGGAAGGTGAGGGAGCTCCCTTCCGCCGGGTAGCGGGAAGGTGAGGGAGCGCCCTGCCGCCGGGTAGCGGGGAGGCGAGGGAGCGCCCAGCCGCCGGGTAGCGGGGAGGCGAGGGAGCGCCCAGCCGCCGGGTAGCGGGGAGGCGAGGGAGCGCCCAGCCGCCGGGTAGCGGGGAGGCGAGGGAGCGCCCAGCCGCCGGGTAGCGGGGAGGCGAGGGAGCGCCCTGCCGCCGGGTCGCGGGGAGGTGAGGGAGCGCCTCGTTGTCGGTGTTGGGTGAATGAGGGAGCGCAGATTGCCTCTCAGCCAGCGCCCCTTCACTGGGAGCGGTTCTGCTCGGCTCCCCACACGAGGGACCGGGAGGCTTTGTGGAGAGCTTCACCGGGTTTGGAGAGTACAGTACCGGCCTTAACGGGACACGGGACACCGGACACAGTCGGGACCGTGTCCGGCCGAGAGCTGGTGACAGGCTAGAAGCGGACTGCCCCAGCACACCCTTAGACTGGTCGTTAGCACGTTTCCTCGCCCGTTTCGATGGACGTGTGGCAAGAAAGCTAATCTGATCTTTAAAGCTTTCAGTTTGCAGATCCAGTTTACCCCATTATCATCTGCATTATTAATACAGACAAACAACAACAGACCCAGTGCCGATCCCTGCAGCTGCAGGGTCGGGAAGATGCACTTTTCCCCCAAGTGGAAATGTGCAGTTCTCGCAGAGGTGAGAGTGGAAGCGTTTAAAAGCAAAGTTTTGCACAGAGAGTGCTGGATGCCAGGAATGTACTGTTTGGGGAATGTTGGATGGAGATCTGGGAACGATATTTAAATAGAATTCAGGCAGTCTGGTACATTTGCAAACGATGGAGAGATACACACCAGGTGCAGGAAGATGGAATGAATTTGGGTTGGCATTCTGGGTTGTACAGCAGCAGGCAGGTTCTACAGCGGGTATTCAAAACTGCCCAATACATCACTAGCACCAGCACCAGCCCTACCCACCATCAATGACAGATATACAGAAAGGAGCTGGAAAAGGGCCAGTAACATCATGAAAGATCCCACCCACCCAGTGGACTGTTCGTCCGCCTCCCATTAGGGAGGAAGCTGTGTAGAATCCACATCAGGACCACCAGACTCAAAATCAGTTACTTTCACCAAGCAGAGAGGCTGATCAACACCTCCACCCACTCACCCACCCCTCCACACTCCCAACCACCACTACTTTATCATTTCCTGTCGGTCGCCTTATGTACAGGCACTCCTGTGCCTAGAGTCACTTTATGGACATACAATCAATCTGTGTATATAACCAATCTTGTGTATTTATATTTATTGTGTTCTTTATCTTATTGTGTTTTTGTGCTGCATCAGATCCGGAGTAACAATTATTTTGTTCTCATTTACACTTGTGTACTGAAAATGACATTAAACTATCTCAATCTTGAAGGGCCTTTTCCAGTGATATATTCTGAATTTTAAAATACAGTGGATTCCAGTCATTTGAGTGGCAGCTGCTTATTTCGAAGATCTCTTAAAGAACAAAGAAACTAATTGGGAAAATGATAAACAGGAGATTCTGCAGACGCTGGAAACCCAGAGCAACTCTCACAAAATGCTGGAGGAACTCAGCAGGTCAGGCAGCAGCTATGGAGGGGAATAAACCATCGACATTTTGGTCCGAGACCCTTCTTCAGGACTGAGAAGGAAAGGGGAAGATGCCAGAGGGGAAGGAGGATAGCAAGAAAGTGATAGGTGAAGCCAAGTGGGAAAGGTAGAGGGCTGGAGAAGAAGGAATCTGATAGAGGAGAGAGGACCATAGGAGAAAGGGAAGGAAGAGGAGCACGGGGGCGGGGTGGTTAAGGGCAAGTGAGTAGAAGTGAGATGCCAGGGTGGGGAATAGAAGAAGGTGGGGGAGGGGGAGGAGGAGGGAACATTTCTTTTACTGGAAGGAGAAGTTAATATTCATGCCGTCAGGTTGGAGGCTACCCAGACGGAATATAAGGTGTTGCTCCTCCACCCTGAGGGTGGCCTCATCGTGGCTTAAGAGGAGGCCGTGGACTGACATGTCAGAATGGAAATAGGGCGAAATCGAAATTTTTGACCACCAAGAAGTTCAGCTGGACGAAGTGGTCCCCCAATTTACGACGGGTCTCACCAGTGTAGAGGAGGCCACATCAGGAGCACCAGACACAATGGACAGCCCCAGCAGATTCAGAGGTCAAGTGTTGCCTCACCTGGAAGGGCTGTTTGGGGAGGGAGGAGCTGAATGGGCCGGTGTAGGACTTTGGCTGCTTGCTGCGAGAACGATTAGTGAGGAGGGATGAATGGAGAATTATCTTGAAGATTCTCGAGAATGAAGATTTGAAGAATGCAGTCGTTGATAGCTTTGTATGAAGGTAGTTCATTATGTGCTCTAGGTGTCTTCGCTGGCTTTGTTCAGTTACAATCAATCAAAAGACACAAGACAGCGTACACTGAAGGAATTCCTCAGTTAATAACTTTTAGAAACTAATACCTAATTTTACTGTCATTGTCATCATCATCGTATGTGCTGTGTTGTATGACATGGGCAATCGTGGTTTTCTATGACCATGATTGTACTTGGCAAATTTTTCCACAGAAGTGACTTGCCATTGCCTTCTGGAGAGTGTCTTTACAGGACAGGTAGATTATCAATACTCGTCAGAGATTGTCTGCCTGGCGTCAGTGGTCGCAAAACCGGGACTTGTGATCTGTACCGGCTGCTCGTACGACCATCCACCACCTGATCCCGTGGGTCCACGTGACCGTGATGGGGGGTGGGGGGGACAGGTGCTGCACCTTGCCCAGGGGTGACCGGCAGATGTGTCTCAAGGTTTTATAGTACTGTAGTGTTCTAGTTTGTTCTGTACTTCATCTAAACGCATAATTTGTTACTCAGTTAAATGGTAACTTGTCTATTTCCATGAAACTTTGGCTAATTGGGACAGTTGTTTAAATTTGCCGAGATGTTCTGGTCCCAATTTGTCCCGATTAACCAGAATCCACTGTCATTTGTTTTCATTGTTAAATCTCTACATTTTCCACCTTTTGCTCTTTCTGCTGTTCTGCCCATTTCCTGTTTCCGGACTTTGGTAACGAAGCACCGTGCAGGTTCTATGAGCTGGTTGTGGTTTGCAGATGAGAGAGTTCACATGCTTCAAAGCCAATTCTGTACGGCTGTGATTGGATTCTGATACAATACCTCAATAACATATTTCAACCCACTTGATAGTACACTTTGAAGTGACATGCTCTGAAAAAAAATTCTATAAATAGAAGTGAGAAGACTGAGCTGTTATTGTTGGCTAGCCAACTCATTCTCTTCAGCACAGAGTGACTAACCCATGCACTGGAACTTCCTGCAGCACCTTAGTTAAATACTGCATATCTCCAACGTCAGGACTGGATTCCGGGGAGAGTCAGTACACCAGGGACCATACCCTGGGGATAGGCGGTGAGTCAGTACACCGGGACCATACCCTGGGGATAGTCGGTGTGAGTCAGTACACCGGGACCATACCCTGGGGATAGGCGGTGAGTCAGTACACCGGGACCATACCCTGGGGATAGTCGGCGTGAGTCAGTACACCAGGGACCATACCCTGGGGATAGGCGGTGAGTCAGTACACCAGGGACCATACCCTGGGGATAGTCGGTGAGTCAGTACACCAGGAACCATACCCTGGGGATAGTCGGTGAGTCAGTACACCAGGGACCATACCCTGGGGATAGTCGGCGTGAGTCAGTACACCGGGACCATACCCTGGGGATAGTCGGTGAGTAAGTACACCAGGGACCATACCCTGGGGATAGTCGGCGTGAGTCAGTACACCAGGGACCATACCCTGGGGATAGTCGGCGTGAGTCAGTACACCAGGGACCATACCCTGCGGATAGTCGGTGAGTCAGTACACCAGGGACCATACCCTGGGGATAGTCGGTGAGTCAGTACACCAGAGACCATACCCTGGGGATAGTCGGTGAGTCAGTACACCAGGGACCATACCCTGGGGATAGTCGGTGAGTCAGTACACCAGGGACCATACCCTGGGGATAGTCGGTGAGTCAGTACACCGGGACCATACCCTGGGGATAGTCGGCGTGAGTCAGTACACCGGGACCATACCCTGGGGATAGTCGGCGTGAGTCAGTACACCAGGGACCATACCCTGGAGATAGTCGGTGAGTCAGTACACCAGGGACCATACCCTGGGGATAGTCGGTGAGTCAGTACACCAGGGACCATACCCTGGGGATAGTTGGTGAGTCAGTACACCAGCGACCATACCCTGGGGATAGTCGGTGTGAGTCAGTACACCGAGACCATACCCTGGGGATAGGCGGTGAGTCAGTACACCAGGGACCATACCCTGGGGATAGGCGGTGAGTCAGTACACCGGGACCATACCCTGGGGATAGTCGGCGTGAGTCAGTACACCAGGGACCATACCCTGGGGATAGGCGGTGAGTCAGTACACCAGGGACCATACCCTGGGGATAGTCGGTGAGTCAGTACACCAGGGACCATACCCTGGGGATAGTCGGTGAGTCAGTACACCAGGGACCATACCCTGGGGATAGTCGGTGAGTCAGTACACCGGGACCATACCCTGGGGATAGTCGGCGTGAGTCAGTACACCAGGGACCATACCCTGGGGATAGTCGGCGTGAGTCAGTACACCAGGGACCATACCCTGGGGATAGTCGGCGTGAGTCAGTACACCGGGACCATACCCTGGGGATAGTCGGCGTGAGTCAGTACACCGGGACCATACCCTGGGGATAGTCGGCGTGAGTCAGTACACCAGGGACCATACCCTGGGGATAGTTGGTGAGTCAGTACACCGGGACCATACCCTGGGGATAGTTGGTGAGTCAGTACACCGGGACCATACCCTGGGGATAGTCGGCGTGAGTCAGTACACCGGGACCATACCCTGGGGATAGTCGGTGAGTCAGTACACCGGGACCATACCCTGGGGATAGTCGGCGTGAGTCAGTACACCGGGACCATACCCTGGGGATAGTCGGCGTGAGTCAGTACACCAGGGACCATACCCTGCGGATAGGCGGTGAGTCAGTACACCGGGACCATACCCTGGGGATAGTCGGTGAGTCAGTACACCAGGGACCATACCCTGGGGATAGTCGGTGAGTCAGTACACCAGGGACCATACCCTGGGGATAGTTGGTGAGTCAGTACACCGGGACCATACCCTGGGGATAGTCGGCGTGAGTCAGTACACCAGGGACCATACCCTGGGGATAGTCGGTGAGTCAGTACACCAGGGACCATACCCTGGGGATAGTCGGTGAGTCAGTACACCAGGGACCATACCCTGGGGATAGTCGGCGTGAGTCAGTACACCAGGGACCATACCCTGGGGATAGTCGGCGTGAGTCAGTACACCAGGGACCATACCCTGGGGATAGTTGGTGAGTCAGTACACCGGGACCATACCCTGGGGATAGTTGGTGAGTCAGTACACCAGGGACCATACCCTGGGGATAGTCGGCGTGAGTCAGTACACCAGGGACCATACCCTGGGGATAGTCGGTGAGTCAGTACACCAGGGACCATACCCTGGGGATAGTCGGCGTGAGTCAGTACACCGGGACCATACCCTGGGGATAGTCGGCGTGAGTCAGTACACCAGAGACCATACCCTGGGGATAGGCGGTGAGTCAGTACACCAGGGACCATACCCTGGGGATAGTCGGTGAGTCAGTACACCAGGGACCATACCCTGGGGATAGTCGGTGAGTCAGTACACCAGGGACCATACCCTGGGGATAGTCGGTGAGTCAGTACACCAGGGACCATACCCTGGGGATAGTCGGCGTGAGTCAGTACACCGGGACCATACCCTGGGGATAGTCGGCGTGAGTCAGTACACCAGGGACCATACCCTGGGGATAGTCGGTGAGTCAGTACACCGGGACCATACCCTGGGGATAGTCGGTGAGTCAGTACACCAGGGACCATACCCTGGGGATAGTCGGTGAGTCAGTACACCAGGGACCATACCCTGGGGATAGTCGGCGTGAGTCAGTACACCGGGACCATACCCTGGGGATAGTCGGTGAGTCAGTACACCAGGGACCATACCCTGGGGATAGTCGGCGTGAGTCAGTACACCAGGGACCATACCCTGGGGATAGTCGGCGTGAGTCAGTACACCAGGGACCATACCCTGGGGATAGTCGGTGAGTCAGTACACCAGGGACCATACCCTGGGGATAGTCGGTGAGTCAGTACACCAGGGACCATACCCTGGGGATAGTCGGTGAGTCAGTACACCAGGGACCATACCCTGGGGATAGTCGGTGAGTCAGTACACCAGGGACCATACCCTGGGGATAGTCGGCGTGAGTCAGTACACCTACCCTGGGGATAGTCGGCGTGAGTCAGTACACCAGGGACCATACCCTGGGGATAGTCGGCGTGAGTCAGTACACCAGGGACCATACCCTGGGGATAGTCGGCGTGAGTCAGTACACCAGGGACCATACCCTGGGGATAGTCGGCGTGAGTCAGTACACCAGGGACCATACCCTGGGGATAGTCGGCGTGAGTCAGTACACCAGAGACCATACCCTGGGGATAGTCGGCGTGAGTCAGTACACCAGGGACCATACCCTGGGGATAGTCGGTGAGTCAGTACACCAGAGACCATACCCTGGGGATAGTCGGTGAGTCAGTACACCAGGACCATACCCTGGGGATAGTCGGTGAGTCAGTACACCAGGGACCATACCCTGGGGATAGTCGGTGAGTCAGTACACCAGAGACCATACCCTGGGGATAGTCGGTGAGTCAGTACACCAGAGACCATACCTGGGGATAGTCGGTGAGTCAGTACACCAGGGACCATACCCTGGGGATAGTCGGTGAGTCAGTACACCAGGGACCATACCCTGGGGATAGTCGGTGAGTCAGTACACCAGGGACCATACCCTGGGGATAGTCGGTGAGTCAGTACACCAGAGACCATACCCTGGGGATAGTCGGTGAGTCAGTACACCAGGGACCATACCCTGGGGATAGGCGGTGAGTCAGTACACCAGGGACCATACCCTGGGGATAGTCGGTGAGTCAGTACACCGGGACCATACCCTGGGGATAGTCGGTGAGTCAGTACACCAGGGACCATACCCTGGGGATAGTCGGCGTGAGTCAGTACACCAGGGACCATACCCTGGGGATAGTCGGCGTGAGTCAGTACACCAGGACCATACCCTGGGGATAGTCGGCGTGAGTCAGTACACCAGGACCATACCCTGGGGATAGTCGGCGTGAGTCAGTACACCAGAGACCATACCCTGGGGATAGTCGGCGTGAGTCAGTACACCAGGGACCATACCCTGGGGATAGTCGGCGTGAGTCAGTACACCGGGACCATACCCTGGGGATAGTCGGCGTGAGTCAGTACACCAGAGACCATACCCTGGGGATAGTCGGTGAGTCAGTACACCAGGGACCATACCCTGGGGATAGTCGGTGAGTCAGTACACCAGGGACCATACCCTGGGGATAGTCGGTGAGTCAGTACACCAGGGACCATACCCTGGGGATAGTCGGCGTGAGTCAGTACACCAGGGACCATACCCTGGGGATAGTCGGTGAGTCAGTACACCAGGGACCATACCCTGGGGATAGTCGGTGAGTCAGTACACCAGGGACCATACCCTGGGGATAGTCGGCGTGAGTCAGTACACCAGGGACCATACCCTGGGGATAGTCGGCGTGAGTCAGTACACCAGGGACCATACCCTGGGGATAGTCGGCGTGAGTCAGTACACCAGAGACCATACCCTGGGGATAGTCGGTGAGTCAGTACACCAGGGACCATACCCTGGGGATAGTCGGCGTGAGTCAGTACACCAGGGACCATACCCTGGGGATAGTCGGCGTGAGTCAGTACACCAGAGACCATACCCTGGGGATAGTCGGTGAGTCAGTACACCGGGACCATACCCTGGGGATAGCTGGTGAGTCAGTACACCAGGGACCATACCCTGGGGATAGTCGGCGTGAGTCAGTACACCAGGGACCATACCCTGGGGATAGTCGGCGTGAGTCAGTACACCAGGGACCATACCCTGGGGATAGTCAGTGAGTCAGTACACCAGAGACCATACCCTGGGGATAGTCGGTGAGTCAGTACACCGGGACCATACCCTGGGGATAGTCGGTACGGCGGGGGGGGGGGGTCCCTGGGGCGTGAGTCAGTACACCAGGGATCATACCCTGGGGATAGTCGGCGTGAGTCAGTACACCAGGGACCATACCCTGGGGATAGTCGGCGTGAGTCAGTACACCGGGACCATACCCTGGGGATAGTCGGTGAGTCAGTACACCAGAGACCATACCCTGGGGATAGTCGGTGTGAGTCAGTACACCGGGACCATACCCTGGGGATAGTCAGTGAGTCAGTACACCAGGGACCATACCCTGGGGATAGTCAGTGAGTCAGTACACCAGGGACCATACCCTGGAGATAGTCAGTGTGAGTCAGTACACCGGGGACCATACCCTGGGGATAGTCGGTACAGCGGCGGGGGGCCGGGGGGGGGTGGAGGGAGACGGAGTCAGTACACCGGGACCATACCCTGGGGATAGTTGGTATGGCAGTGGGGGGGGGGAGGGAGACGGAGTCAGTACATTGGGACCATACCCTGGGGATAGTCGGTACGGCAGTGGGGGGGGGGGAAGGGAGATGGAGTCAGTACACTGGGACCATACTCTGGGGATAGTCGGTACGGCAGTGGGGGGGGGGGAGGGAGACGGAGTCAGTACACCGGGACCATACCCTGGGGATAGTTGGTACGGCAGTGGGGGGGGGGAGGGTCCCTGGGGCGTGAGTCAGTACACCGGGACCATACCCTGGGGATAGTCGGTACAGCGGCGGGCGGGGGTGGGGTGGAGGGAGACAGAGTCAGTACACCGGGACCATACCCTGGGGTTAGTCAGTATGGCGGGTGGGGGGGGGGGGTCCCTGGGGCGTGAGTCAGTACACCAGGGACCATACCCTGGGGATAGTTGCTTCCCCGGGGTGGGAGTCAGTACTCTGGGGGGAGGGGGGTCACCACCGTTGGAGAATGCATTAGAAGATACATTGTTAATTCTCTCTTCTCCTCTCTCCATCGGAAAAAACATACAAAAACCTGAAAGCACGTCCCACCAGGCTCGGTGACAGATTCTAGCCCGCTCTTTTAAAACCATTGAATGGTTTCCCAGTGTGGTGTGATGGATTCTTGAGCTCGCAGTCTACCTCGTTTTTACCTTACCCTGTGCCTGTGCTGTTACAGTTTATTCTTTGCCGTTTGTAAAGGTGATGGTTGTGTGTGTGGTTCCGCGCTCCATTACGTACCTCACTGCACTGTGTGATCTGAGCTGAACAAGCTCTTCACTCTACCTTGGTAAATGTGACAATAATAAACCAGCTCCAATCGTAACTCACCATGGCATTGCTTTGCCAGTCCGAGACTTCAGAACGTAGACCAGCACAGCACAGAACAGGCCCTTCAGCCCACAATGCTGTGCTGAACCAATTAAACTATTAATCAAATGGCTAGCCTAAGTAACCCCCCCTTCCTACACAATATCCATCTCCTTCCATGTTCCTCACATTCTAAACGTCTCTAATGTATCGGCCTCGACCACCACCCCAGGCAGCACATTCCAGGCACACACCACTCTCTGGGGAAAAAAAACACTGAACTGTCCCTCACATCTGCTTTGGAATGACCCCCTGTCACCTTCAATGCATGCCCTCTAGTATTAGACATTTCAACCCTGTGGAAAAAGGTACTGTGTGCATACTCTATCTATGCCTCTCATAATCGGGCGTGTGGTAGGACGCTCAGGCCCTAGAGTTCAGCGTTCAGTCCCAGCATCCTCTGTAGGGAGTCGCTGTCCACCTTCCTGTGGAATGTGTGGGTTTTCTCCGCTTACCCTTCTCAGTACCGGGGAGGGGAATTGGTCATGGTAAATTGTCCTTCAGAGGGTTAGGGTTAATCAGGGTTGTTGAAGGGCTGGGAGGGATTACTCTGCGCTGTATTGTTAAATGAATAAATAGTCTTATACACTCCTATCAGCTTCCACCGCTCCACTTTACTGACGTGGTGCAATCTTCTTGTTTCCCTAGGACACGAGCAGGCGTTACGAGAACAAGGCTGGAACCTTCATCACTGGCATTGACGTCACGTCAAAGGTACAAACCTCGTTCACCCTTTGGGAGCTCGGCGAATGGTCCACCATGCTGGCAGGCAGAGCTTGAGCGATGGGATTTGATGTCTACGGGTAGCTGGTGGTGGCGATTAAAGGCCTTCTGTCTGTAATGTGGGCGAGAGCATTAGGTTATCTCAGCCATGTCCGTCCTGCTCGGGCACAGACTTAGTTGTGTTTGAAGGGATGGTTTTGAGGTCAATATGGGGAGTCGGGTCAGGTTAGGGTTTCGGAATAGGGATGAGGGGTATCAGAGGTCATGGGCAGTGAGTGAAGAGAAGGAGCAGAAGCTGGAGGTAGCAGGGGTCAGGGGTCAGAGGTCAGGCCAGCAATCCCGGTGCGTGGACGTTAGCCTGGCAAGCAGTAATGATGGAGACCACCGATCCCCGAGCTTGAGAACTGAGGTTGGCAGCTCCCACAGCCGGTGGCTGACGCTGGGTGGTTTTATTTTGTTGTTTGTGTTGTTCTGCTCAACACCGTGGTCGTACTCTGTTGGTGCCAGAATGCCCGGCAACACTTGTGGGCAGCCCTCAAGTTGTTAACGCAAGCAACACATTTCACTGTATGTTTCAATGTATACGTGATAAATAAATCTGAATCTGTGGCAACGATGGGTTGGATCAGGTGAACTGTCTGTCTGAGGATGCTTGCTTTGGTCGTAGGCACTGGCCAACGCTGAGCCTGAGGTCACTGTGTTACATTCATGGTAAACTTGTGCAAAAGGCTGTGTAATGCACAGGCTGGCTTCAATATATGGATGTGTCCTTGGAGCATACTGAGTGAGCTGGGAGGATGTTTCCCCGGGAATAAAAAGGTTAGTGTATAAGGAGTGTTTGAAGTCTCTAGGCCTATACTCGCTGGAGTTTAGAAAGATGAGGGAGGATCTCATTGAAATCAAATGAATATTGAAAGGGATAGAAAGAGTTGATGTGGAGAGGATGTTTCCTATAGTGGGGGAGTTGACCAGAATAGAGCAATGTTAATTTAGAATGGAGATGAGGAGGAAGTTCTTTAACCAGAGGGTGCTGAATCTGTGAAATTCATTGGCCACAGACGGCTGTGGAGATCAAGTCATTTTGGGTATCTTTAAAGCGGAGGTTTAATGAAACATCTTGGCCAGAAACGTCAACTCTTCATTCCTCTCCATAGATGTTGCCTGACCTGCTGAGTTCCTCCAGCATTTTGTGTGTGTGTAACTATTGAGCTGATAGCCTCTTGATTAATCAGGATAAGGTTACGGGGAGAAGGCAGGAGGATGGGGTTGAGAGGGATAATAAATCAGCCATGATGGAACGGTGCAGCAGACTTGATGGGCCAAATGGCCTCATTCATCTCCTACGTCTTATGGTCCTATGGAAAACTAGGAGGATCACCTTGAGCTTGGGTTCTGGAAGAGGTGAGATGGCTGGGGATTCTGTGGCATTTTAGTCCTTGACAATGTATGGCGAAGCTCTTCATCCCTGCACCAGACTAATCTCTGAGCTGCATTGTGACATAAATGACTAGCCCAAAGCTGTTGCTGGCTGGGGTGGCCAGGGCTGGTGTTAAATTTGTGAGCTCTCTGTGAAGTCAGTTTGATTTTGCAGGAAGCGGTGGAGAGGAAGGAACAGAGAGCGCGGAGGTTCCACTTCAGGGCGGAGGTGAACGTCACCCAGCGCAAGGTGGTGCTCGACAAGGAGGTCCTGAGGGAAGGTGATAGTTTGATTTAGTTCCGTTCTGAAAAGCCTGAAACAGAAAGCTTTAAAAAAATGTATGTTAACCTCGGGATGGCATTGAAATCGAGCCAGCTCAGGCAACAGTCCCTTAGCTCCCACACCAGCAGGTTCAGGAACAGTTATTGCCATACAACCATCAGGCTCCTGAACCTGTGTGGGTAACTTCACTCACCACAACTCAACTGATTCCACAACCTATGGACTCACTTTCTAGGACTCGACAATTCATGTTCTCAGTATTAGTTGTGTTCTTTTTTGTTGTTTGCACAATTTGTCATCCTCTGCACATTGGCAGTTTGTCAGTCTTTGTTTCTGAATAGATTTTTGCAAATTCTATTGTATTTCTTTTTTTTCCTGTGAATTTCAAGGTATTATATGGTGACAGACAGTGCATAATTTGGTAATGAATTCTACTTTGACTTTGACAGCAACATTGGCTAAACATCAAATGAGGTGTACGTTCATGTGAAGTTCCTTCTCCAATCTCATCCTTCCCTCCCACATAGCCTCCATTTTTCCATCATCCATGTGTCTATCTCAGAGTTTCTTAAACTAATGTACCTGATTCTCCCACCACCCCGGCAGGGTATTCCACACACCCACCAATCTGTGTATAAAAAACCTATCTCTGACATTCCCCTATACTTTCAATTATACTTTATACGTACAGTGCTGTGCAAAAGTCTTGGACGTGTATATATAGCTAAGACTTTTGCACAGTACTGTAGTAATTTTAATTCCACTGTACTAATGCAAAAAAAGCAAATTTCATGACATATGTGAGTGATGATAAGCCTGATTCTGATAGGGTTCTCTATTGTGGACTGAGGGTGGGAAGGGGACAGGGAGAGGGGAATCGTGGTTGGGAAAAGGGGAAGGGAGAGGGGAGGGAGCAGGAAGCACCAGAGAGACTTTCTGTAATGATCAATAAACCAATTGTTTGGAATCGATGACTCTGCCTGGTGTCTCAAGGCTGGGTGCGCCTGCCCCTGACACTCCTCTGCCACCCGTCCCACACCCCCCCCCACAGTGTTTCACCCTCAGCATTCACAACAACCTTCGCTCCTGCCAGATTTACAAACTCGATCTCCGCTCCACATTGACAAATACAGTACTGTGCAAAACTCTTAGGCAGCCTATGGTTGTATACAGATTGTGCCTTAGACAATACTGTACTGTACATACTTTGATAGCAACATTGTCCAAGCATGTACCAAATTAAATTTCTGTTTATGTGAACATCCTGTCACCCAGGAGGAGGAGAAAACGTCAGGGTTATACAGCATGGAAACAGACCCTTTGCCCACTTTGTTCGTGCAAACCAAGATGTCCATCTACACTAGTTCTTTTTGCCTAGAAGAAGGGTCTTGGCCTGAAACATCAAGTATTTGTTCATTTTTATAGATGCTGCCTGACCTGCTGAGTTCCTCCAGAATTTTGTGTGTGTTGCTCCTGTGTGCCTGCATCTGATCCATATCCTTCCAAGTCCATCCCACCAGGCACAAGGTCAAGTTTTGGACTGTATCTCAGTACTCGTGACAGTAATAAACCTATTCCAAGGCCAGTTTTAATCCCACAGGCCTGTCCAAGTGCCTTTTAAAAAGGAGTTTATTTTGCGAGCTTGCTCTGCCACTCAATGAGACCGTGGTTAATCTTCCACTTCCTGTCAAGTTCCTGTACTTTTCCCGTACCCTCATCTCCCAACATCTCCGTCTTAACTGGATTGCAATTAACGACCCAATTGTCAAAGCCCAACAGGATGTAAAATTGCCACGGCTCACCATCTTTCACTCTGAGACTGTGGTCCCAGGTTTTCAGTTGAAGAAACACCCTCCTATGTACCCTTTTGAGACCTGGCCGCCTTCCACACATCACTTCGTTTATTGAAGTAACCTGCCTGCGTTCCCAGATTTATTTACCTATCAGCGTACAGCGAAACATATGGTGAAATGAGTTGTTTGCATTAATAACCAACACGATCTAACGATGCGCAGGAGGCGTCCGGCAAGTGTCACTACACATTCCACCGCCAGCACAGCATGTCCACGGTCTTCAGCAGCAACAACCCAATAACAAGCGCAACTGTAAAACGAGCCCCTTTCCAGCCTCCCACACACAGAGACAGGCTTCCATTGGAAGCTCAGACAACCATAACACCAGCGTTGGTATGGAACATGCCAGTGCTGCAGTTACTGTTGGTAGAGGGCAGTCTGGTGATGGTGGACGGTGAAGTTGTGTGTCCAGAAATCATGAAGTGCTTGAAACCTGTCAGATCTGTAATGAATGCTCCAAGAATTTTGTTCTTGCCTCCCACTGATGAAATCGCATTATTGTCTGTGGTGAACCGTAAAATCAATTCTGTCATTCTCATAGTCATAGTCATACTTTATTGATCCTGGGGTGGGGGGCAGGGGGGAATTGGTTTTCGTTACGGTTGCATCATAAATAATTAAATAGTAATAAAACCATAAATAGTTAAATAGTAATATGTAAATTATGCCAGGAAATAAGTCCAGGACCAGCCTATTGGCTCAGGGTGTCTGACCCTCCAAGGAAGGAGTTGTAAAGTTTGATGGCCACAGGCAGGAATGACTTCCTATGACGCTCTGTGTTGCATCTCGGTGGAATGAGTCTCTGGCTGAATGTACTCCTGTGCCCACCCAGTACATTATGTAGTGGATGGGAGACATTGACCAAGATGGCATGCAACTTGGACAGCATCCTCTTTTCAGACACCACCATCAGAGAGACCAGTTCCATCCCCACAACATCACTGGCCTTACGAATGAGTTTGTTGATTCTGTTGGTGTCTGCTACCCTCAGCCTGCTGCCCCAGCACACAACAGCAAATGTGATCGCACTGGCCACCACAGACTCGTAGAACATCCTCAGCATCGTCCAACAGATGTTAAAGGACCTCAGTCTCCTCAGGAAATGGAGACGGCTCTGACCCTTCTTGTAGGCAGCCTCAGTGTTCTTTGACCAGACCGTGCTTTCTGCCCTCCCCGCAGTAACGCCGAAGAGTAGGGGTGGCAGGTTAGCGCCAGTGACCCAGGCTCAATTCCTGCTTCTGTCTGTAAGGAGTTTGTACATTCTCCCCGTGACCGTGTGGGTTTCCTCCGGGTGCTCCTGTTTCCTCCCATTTCCTCCCACAGTCCAAAGGCATACCGGTTAATAAGCTAATTGGTCCCATGGGTGTAACTGGGTGGTGTGGGCTCATTGGGATTGAAGGTCTGTCACTGCACAGTATCTCTAAATCAGGGCTTCCCAACATTTTATGCCACGAAGCCTTACCATTAACCAAGGGGACTGTGGGTCTCAGATCACGAACCCCTGTCCTAAATAAATAAAATACCTCAGCACCCTCCCTCTGGATCATCCCCAGCTGGCCGAGCCATTCACCCGTGAAGTTACACAAAACCTTCTGCTGGAACACCAACCCATGCACCTTCTTTATATTCCTCCTGTTACACCACACTGAAACAGGCACGTCAGCCCATCGTGTCAGTGTTAACCTTTGCTGTCTTCTGTACTAGTATTTAAGAGATTCGTTTTACTTATCACATGTACATCAAAACATACCGTGAAATGTATGGTTTGTGTCAACAACCAACACAGTCCGAGGATGTTCTGGGGGCAGCCCGCAAGTGTCTCCACGCTTCCTGTGCCAACATAGCGTGCCCACAACTCACTAATCCTAACCCATACGTCTTTAGAATGTGGGAGGAAACCAGAGCACCCAGAGGAAATCCACATGGTCACAGGGAGAACATACAGACTCCTTACAGACAGCAGTGGGAATTGAACCCTAGTTGCTGGGTGCTGTGAAGATTTACGCTAACCACTGCACTAATGTGCCCTCCCTTCGGCTATCGTGGCACCCCATGGTAGCGGATGTCACTATTAGCGTTCATCGTTTCTTTGTGCAGCCGAGCAACACACACAAAATGCTGGAGAAACTCTGCAGGCGAGGCTGAAACGTTGACTATACTCTTTTCTTAAATGCTGCCTGGTCTGCTGAGTTCTTCCAGCATTTTGTGTGTGTTGCTCGGATTTCCAGCATCTACAGATTTTCTGTTGTTTTTTTTTCTCTCTGTTTAGCTGATTTTTTTTCCAGTCATGCATTTCCAGTATCTTTGCATTCTGTAGTGTGATTATATAATTAAATATCAAATCAGTTTCTCCAAATAAATTCTTCCGTTATTGTGCTGAAATTCCTTCCCATCCCGTCTCCGTAATCTCTTCAGGCCCAATCTCTATATTCCTCCAAAACTGACCAAATATCACCTCATGTGGCTCAATGTTAAAAACAAGAAGGTCCTTGTGATGTGCGTTAATGGTCACATAGATCTTTGTCCATTCTCCTGTCCGTTGGCTGTGATTAACTCCTGCCTATGCCTTGCAGCAATCCCCAAGGTACGCCTGGAAGCTCTCCACGTGATTGGGGTCGATGAGATGAGCACTGAAGAGATATTTGCCTACTTTAAGGAATACCCCCCATCCAGCATAGAGTGGATTGACGACTCTTCTTGTGAGTGTTCAGTGAGGTTCTCACTCTAGAACAAGAAGTGATGTTGATGTAACTGCTGAAATCCTATCAGAAAGCAGAAATGTTGGAAGAACTCAGTCAGCTAGACAGTATCTGCTGAAAGAGAAAGCAGTCTACATTCTGGGTCAGGGTCCTTTCATCAGTCCCTGGTTTCTGAGGATTCTGACAGCGTTTGAGAGGGTGGATGTGCCTCCCTCATGGGAATAGAATCATAGAGGAATACAGCACAGAAACAGGTCCTTTGGCCCATCTAGTTCATGCCAAACTGTTATCCTGCCTAGTTCCCTTGACCCCTACCTGCACTATAGCCCTTCATACCCTTCCCATCCATGTACTTGCCCAGAATGATGCAATGAAACCCACATCCACCACTTGTGCAGGTAGCTTGTTCCGCACTCCCACCATCCTCTGAGTGAAGAAGACCTCTCTCATGTTCCCCTTCAATATTTCACGTTTCACCCTTAAGCCATGACCTCTAGTTCCAGTCTCACCCTACCTCTGGGAAAAACCTGCCTGCAAGTTCAGTATAACCCCCTCCAACATGGCTGTTCACCTTAACAAGGTAGACTGTGAGATTAAGAATCCATTGTTTTCTACTAGGGAGCTATTTAATAATCTTATACCAGTGAGGTAGAAGCTGCCCTTGATGTCCCAAGAGTTGAGGTTCAGTCAGATAGTAGAGACCAGTAGCCGAAGGACTGTCCTCACTTCGCTATCCTCAATATCAGATTTGTAGTCAGATAGTTGAGGTTCCTTCACCCAGAACTGTCCGAACCTAGCTATCCTCGATATCAGACTTGCAGTCTCTATTCCTTTCCTAGCACGTCCATCTCCCAACACAGGTCGAGGGGGGCCAGCACTCTCTTGCAGGGGCAGAGGGTGATGCTAAGGTGCCAAGGTTGGCACCACTGCAGGAGAGGCACGCTCTGCCCTGTCAGAGTAGATCCTTCCACAGCTGCTTTCACCTCACCCAGTCCTGGAACCACGTTTGGGTGAGTGCAAAGTGATCTAGGCCAGAATCCATCCTTGGCCAACATCAGCACAACTGGTTGTGTCAGTGCTGTCTGTGGAGACTGTCTGGCTGACAGTAAAGTAATGTCTTCACATCAGGGTCATAGAGGTGCTTTTGGCTGGTGAAAAATTGAGAAGAATGCAAGGTGCCTTCTTAGAGCCGTAGAGAGCTACAGCACAGAAAGAGTTACCATGTGATGGTTCTGGGTCTGTACTCACGGGAATTCTCATTGAAACCTATCGAATGGTGAAAGGCCTTGAGAGGACGGCTGTGGAGAGGATGTTTCCTACGGGAGAGTCTCAGACCAGAGGGTACAGCCTCAGAATAGAGGGATGTCCATTTAGCACGAAGGGGAAGAGAAATTTCTGTAGCCACAGAGTGGTGAATCTGTGGAATTCATTGCCACAGGTGGCTGAGGAGGCCAAGTCATTGGATACATTTAAAGCAGAGGTTGATAGATCTTTGATTAGTCAGGGCATGACGGATTATGGGGAGAAGGCAGGGGATTGGGGCTGAGAGGGAATTGGATCAGCCATGATGAAATGGTGGACCAGAGTCGATGGGCCAAATGGCCTAATTCTGCTCCTATATCTTATAGTCCAGAAACAGGACCTTGGGCCCATCTAGTTTGTGCTGAACTATTATTCTGCTTAGTCCCATCAACCTGCACCTGGACCAGAGCCCTCCATGTAACTGTTCAAATCTCTCTTAAACATTGCAAATGAGTCCACACATCGGTCATTCCCAGTGCCCCATCCTATAGCAAACCAACCACTTGCTAGCGGTCAGATGTCTGCTGGGTGGGGAGAGGCTCAGGAGCTGGTGTGAAGCTGCTGTGGTGTCTTGCTTCTGAATCTCTCTCTCTCTCTTTCTTTCTCTTTCTCTCTTTCTCTCTCTCTCTCTCCCCCCCCCCTCTCCCCGGGTGTTTCGCAGGTAACGTGGTCTGGCTGGACGATGTCACTGCTGCTCGCGCCATGATAAACCTCAGTGTGGGAGCAGACACCGGCACCAGCGTTGATAAACTGGCTGGTGGCGAGGGCAGACACAGCTCAAGAAAGCAAGGTAGTTCCATGGACCTCTCCTAGCGTGGAGTTGCTTGGCATTGCTAGAGGTGTAGTATGGTCACGAGAGGCATGGATTGGACAGTCAGAGCTTTAGAGGGGATGCAGAGGAGATTCACCGAGTAACACACACAAAATGCTGGAGGAACTCAGCAGGTCAGGCAGCACCGATGGACGTTTTGTGCCGAGACCCTTCTTCAGGACTGGAAGGGAAGGGGGAAGACGCCAGATTGAAACGGTGAGAGGAGGGTAAGGAATATAGCTGGAAGGCGATAGGTGGAGCCAGATGAGTGACTGGTGAGGAAGGAATCTGATAAGAGAGGAGAGTGGACAATGGGAGAAAGGAAGGAAGAGGGCACCGGGGGAGGTGATAGGCAGGAGACGAGAAGAGGTAAGAGGCCAGAGTGAGGAATTGAAGAAGAGGGAGGGAAGAATAACCAGAAGAAGAAATTGACATTCATGCCATCTGGTTGGAGGCTACCCAGACAGAACATGAGGTGTTTCTCCTCGACCTTGCCTGGATTAGGGAGCATGTCTTATGAGGAGAGGTTGAGAGGACACATGACAGAGGTGCAAGCAGCACCTTTACCCCAGGCCAGAAATGGTCAATGCCAGAGAGCATCTGTTTACGATGAGTGGGGAAAGTACAGGGAGGATGTCAGAGATCGGTTTTTTAACACAGAGAGTGGTGAGTGTGTGGAACGCGTGATGGTTGAGGCAGATACATTAGGAATGTTTAAGGGACTCTTAGATGGGCACATGGATGAAAGAAAAATGGAAGGTTATGGACTGTGAAGTAGGGAGGGTTAAGGTGATGGTAGAGCAGGTTTATGTAGTTTGCCACAACATTGTGGGCCGAAGGGCCGATTCTGTGCTGCAGTGGAATGTGGGAGGAAACCAGAGCACCCGGAGGAAATCCACGTTCTCACGGGCAGAACATACAGACAGCAATGAGAATTGAATCCAGGTTGCTGGCACTGTTGCAGTGTCACACTAACAGCTGTAGTCCCATGCCGCCCCCTAAACAACCTTGATTTGACTTCACCCTTCCCGTGACACCTTCCGACCAGGTTTGAGGAAAACTGATGCTTTTATTCAGGCTGGGCTTTGTGTCTTGGAGCATAGATTAACTGGGGAAAGAAAACTTGGTAGAAAGCAGAGAGTAGAACCCTGGGCATTCAGCAGTGTGAGGCTGATGGTCAGTCTCCGGACGGAATTTCTAGACAGAAGTTCTTTAGTAACGCTTTTGACTGTGCATCGGGCTGTTGCTTGGCTGTCCGAATGTGATGGAATACTAGTGGCTGTTGTAAATTGCAGTCAGTACTTCAGTCAGTGTTACACTGCCCAGAATTCTCTTTCTTGAGAACTTCAAGCCCCTGTTTTGATTAGAAACATAGAAACATAGAAAATAGGTGCAGGAGTAGGCCATTCGGCCCTTCGAGCCTGCACCGCCATTTATTATGATCATGGCTGATCATCCAACTCAGAACCCAGCCTTCCCTCCATACCCCGTGACCCCTGTAGCCACAAGGGCCATATCTAACTTCCTTTTAAACATAGCTAATGAACTGGCCTCAACAGTTTGCTGTGGCAGAGAATTCCACAGATTCACCACTCTCTGTGTGAAGAAGTTTTTCCTAACCTCGGTCCTAAAAGGCTTCCCCTCTATCCTCAAACTGTGACCCCTCGTTCTAGACCTCCCCAACATCGGGAACAATCTTCCCGCATCTAGCCTGTCCAATCCCTTTAGGATCTTATACGTTTCAATCAGATCCCCCCTCAATCTTCTAAATTCCAACGAGTACAAGCCCAGTTCATCCAGTCTTTCTTCATATGAAAGACCTGCCATCCCAGGAATCAATCTGGTGAACCTTCTTTGTACTCCCTCTATGGCAAGGATGTCTTTCCTCAGATTAGGGGACCAAAACTGCACACAATACTCCAGGTGTGGTCTCACCAAGGCCTTGTACAACTGCAGTAGTACCTCCCTGCTCCTGTACTCGAATCCTCTCGCTATAAATGCCAGCATACCGTTCGCCTTTTTCACCGCCTGCTGTACCTGCATGCCCACTTTCAATGACTGGTGTATAATGACACCCAGGTCTCGTTGCACCTCCCCTTTTCCTAATCGGCCACCATTCAGATAATAATCTGTTTTCCTATTTTTGCCACCAAAGTGGATAACTTCACATTTATCCACATTAAATTGCATCTGCCATGAGTTTGCCCACTCACCCAACCTATCCAAGTCACCCTGCATCCTCTTAGCATCCTCCTCACTGCTAACACTGCCACCCAGCTTCGTGTCATCCGCAAACTTGGAGATGCTGCATTTAATTCCCTCATCCAAGTCATTAATATATATTGTAAACAACTGGGGTCCCAGCACTGAGCCTTGCGGTACCCCACTAGTCACCGCCTGCCATTCTGAAAAGGTCCCGTTTATTCCCACTCTTTGCTTCCTGTCTGCTAACCAATTCTCCACCCACACCAATACCTTACCCCCAATACCATGTGCTTTAAGTTTGCACACTAATCTCCTGTGTGGGACCTTGTCAAAAGCCTTTTGAAAATCCAAATATACCACATCCACTGGTTCTCCCCTATCCACTCTACTAGTTACATCCTCAAAAAATTCTATGAGATTCGTCAGACATGATTTTCCTTTCACAAATCCATGCTGACTTTGTCCGATCATTTCACCGCTTTCCAAATGTGCTGTTATCACATCCTTGATAACTGACTCCAGCAGTTTCCCCACCACCGACGTTAGGCTAACCGGCCTATAATTCCCCGGTTTCTCTCTCCCTCCTTTTTTAAAAAGTGGGGTTACATTAGCCACCCTCCAATCCTCAGGAACTAGTCCAGAATCTAACGAGTTTTGAAAAATTATCACTAATGCATCCACTATTTCTTGGGCCACTTCCTTAAGCACTCTAGGATGCAGACCATCTGGCCCTGGGGATTTATCTGCCTTCAATCCCTTCAATTTACCTAACACCACTTCCCTACTAACATGTATTTCACTCAGTTCCTCCATCTCACTGGACCCTCTGTCCCTTACTATTTCTGGAAGATTATTTATGTCCTCCTTAGTGAAGACAGAACCAAAGTAATTATTCAATTGGTCTGCCATGTCCTTGCTCCCCATAATCAATTCACCTGTTTCTGTTTGCAGGGGACCTACATTTGTCTTTATCAGTCTTTTCCTTTTTACATATCTATAAAAGCTTTTACAGTCCGTTTTTATGTTCTCTGCCAGTTTTCTCTCATAATCTTTTTTCCCCTTCCTAATTAAGCCCTTTGTCCTCCTCTGCTGAACTCTGAATTTCTCCCAGTCCTCAGGTGAGCCACTTTCTCTGGCTAATTTGTATGCTACTTCTTTGGAATTGATACTATCCCTAATTTCTCTTGTCAGCCACGGGTGCACTACCTTCCTTGATTTATTCTTTTGCCAAACTGGGATGAACAATTGTTGTAGTTCATCCATGCAACCTTTAAATGCCTGCCATTGCATATCCACCGTCAATCCTTGAAGTGTCATTTGCCAGTCTATCTTAGCTAATTCATGTCTCATACCTTCAAAGTTACCCCTCTTTAAGTTCAGAACCTTTGTTTCTGAATTAACTACGTCACTCTCCATGTTAATGAAGAATTCCACCATATTATGGTCACTCTTACCCAAGGGGCCTCTCACGACAAGATCGCTAATTAACCCTTCCTCATTGCTCAAAACCCAGTCCAGAATAGCCTGCTCTCTAGTCGGTTCCTCGACATGTTGGTTCAAAAAACCATCCCGCATACATTCCAAGAAATCCTCTTCCTCAGCACCTTTACCAATTTGGTTCACCCAGTCTACATGTAGATTGAAGTCACCCATTATAACTGCTGTTCCTTTATTGCACACATTTCTAATTTCCTGTTTAATACCATCTCCGACCTCACTACTACTGTTAGGTGGCCTGTACACAACTCCCAGCAGCGTCTTCTGCCCCTTAGTGTTACGCAGCTCTACCCATATCGATTCCACATCTTCCCGGCTTATGTCCTTCCTTTCTATTGCGTTAATCTCTTTTTTAACCAGCAACGCCACCCCACCTCCCCTTCCTTCGTGTCTATCCCTCCTGAATATTGAATATCCCTGAACGTTGAGCTCCCATCCCTGGTCACCCTGGAGCCATGTCTCTGTGATCCCAACTATATCATAATCATTAATAACAATCTGCACTTTCAATTCATCCACCTTATTACGAATGCTCCTTGCATTGACACATAAAGCCTTCAGGCGCTCTTTTACAACTCTCTTAGCCCTTTTTAATGCTTGCCCTGGATTTGTCGGCCTGCCACTTTTACTTTTCCCCTTTGTACTTTTTGCTTCTACGCTCACTTTACACTCCTCTGTCTCTCTGCACTGGTTCCCATCCCTCTGTTGTGAACTAACCTCCTCACACCTAGCCGCTTTAATTTGATTCCCACCCCCCAACCATTCTAGTTTAAAGTCACCTCAGTAGCCCCCGCTAATCTCCCTGCCAGGATATTGGTCCCCCTAGGATTTAAGTGTAACCCGTCCTTTTTGTACAGGTCACACCTGAATTGGATTGAATTGGTTCACAGCCAAAGACTCTGGCTTTACGAGGGGTGATTGATAAGTTTGTGGCCTAAGGTAGAAGGAGTCAATTTTAGAAAACCTAGCACGTTTATTTTTCAACATAGTCCCCTCCTACATTTACACACTTAGTCCAGCGGTCGTGGAGCGTACGGATCTTGGACCTGCAGAAAGTTTCCACAGATGGGTGATGGATAAGTTTGTGGCCTAAGGTAGAAGGAGATGAGTTATACAGCTCTCGTTACATGCACATGCAGGTCAACTCTTTGAATGATTATGCAGAAAGTTTGAAGTTAATAACTCATCTCCTTCTACCTTAGGCCACAAACTTATCAATCACCCCTGCCGTGGACACTTTCTGCAGGTCCAAGATCCGTATGCTCCACGACCACTGGACTAAGTGTGTGAATGTAGGAGGGGACTACGTTGAAAAATAAATGTGCTAGGTTTTCTAAAATTGACTCTTTCTACCTTAGGCCACAAACTTATCAATCACCCCTCGTATATGGCATTGGTCAGACCACGCTTGGAGTATTGTGAGCATTTCTGGGCCCCTTATTTGAGAAAGGATGTGCTATCATTGGAGAGGGTCCAGCGCTGGTTTGTGACGATGATCCTGGAGATGAAAGGGTTATGAGAAGCGTTTAATGGCTTTGGGTCTGTACTCAATGGAGTTTGGTCAAATGAGAGAAGATCTCATTGAAATCTATCAAATGTTGAATGGCCTGGGTACAATGCACATTGAGGGGATATTTACAATAGTGGGTGGGTCTTGGACTAGAGGGCACAGCCTCAGAATGGAGGGACATCCATTTAGACATGGGTATATTTAAAGAAGAGGTTGATAGGTTCTTGATTAGTCAGGGCATTAAAGATTACGAGGAGAAGGCTGGAGAATGGGGTTGAGAGGGATAATAGATCAGCCATGATGGAATGGCCATGCAGACTCGGTGTGTCTGATTTTGTTCCTACAGTACTGTGCAGAAGTCTTATACATAACTGCCTCAGACTTCTGCACAGTGCAATAGTAATTTTATGTATTGCACTGTACTGCTGCTGCCAAAAAAACCTTTCATGACATACGTGAGTGATGATAAGCCTGATTGTGATATGGGTCTCTATTGTGGACTGAGAGCGGGAAGGGCGCAGGAATCACGGTTGGGAAAAGGGGAAGGGAGAGGACAGGGAGCAGAAAGCATCAGAGAGACATTCTGTAATGATCAATAAACCAATTACCTGGAATCAATTGACCTTGCCTGGTGTCTCAGGGCTGGGTGTGTCTGCACCTGTGCCACCCCCCACCCCTGGCATTCCTTCTCTGCCACCTGTCCCTCACCCCTCCCACGGCGCCCCATTCCCGACATCCTTTGCTCCTGTCAGATTTACAAACGTTCTCCACTCCACATTGACAAATTCAGTACTGTATATGGAACTTCAAGGAGAAGCTAATTGAGACATTTAAAAGACATTCGGATCAGTGCATGCATTACATACGAAATACTCGAGGAACACAGCAGCTAAGGCAGCATCTGTGGAGAGAAATAAGCAGTCAGTGTTTTGACTGAGACCCTTCATCAGGACCAACAGCTGAGACAAACTGAGGACAAGGATCTTCGATGTTTCACTCCTGGACAAGCAGTCCTGGCAAGGCTCTACAGAGAAAATCAAAAGTGGGCACTTGGAAAGATTTAGGACTCATCTGGAGTCCCTCCAGCATGTGTGTGTTGCTCTGGAATTCCAGTGTTTACATGGATTGAAAAGGTTTGGAGAGAGATGGGACACCTGCGTCAGTATGGGCCAATTGGACCAAAGGAACGGTTTCTGTGTAACTTTGTCAGCACCTCAGGCTGCCTTGACTGAATGTGGTGTGTTTATTTTGGTGGCAGACAGCTCTGATGTACGTGACTCGTCCGAAAAGACTGATGAGGAGGAGGAGGAGGAGGAGGAGGAGGAGGGTGAGTTAGAGAAGGAGCCTGCAAACGCTGAGGAAGTAGTGTGCAAACTGCTGGCAAACAACGAGGTATGTCTGAGGGTTGCAGCTACACTGGGGTAAATACGTCTGTCGAAAGCATCGTTTGTATGTCGATCCCATCGCGTTGGTGGATGGCTCCTTTCCCTAGCGGCTCAGCAAACGTACCCTTAGGCAGATGCTCCTCCCTTTACTGAGGTGCTGTTCCCTGTCCCCTGTCCCAACCAATACTCACTGACTCTTAACTCGTGCCCTTGGGCAGATGTGATGACACTGTTTAGCAAGGGTGTGATGCTCCCTACAGTTCAATTACATCCTAGCTGTATAAAGATAAAGTTGAGTTTTATTTGTCACAAGTACATCAAAACACACATGCATCGTTTACCTCAACGACCAACACAGTGTGAGGATGTGCCGGGGGCAGCCTGCAAATGTCGCCATGCTTCCTACGTGAACATAGCATGCACATAACTCACTAACCCCTAACCTGTAGGTCTTTGGAACGTGGGAGAAAACTGAAACACGGGAGGGAAACTCGCGTGGTCTTGGGGAGAATGTGCAGACTTTACAGGCAGCAGTGGGACTTGAACCCTGATCGCTGGCACTGTAAAGCATTGCACTAGCTGCTACACTACCCGTGCATAACCAGTCAGCAGAATGTCTTTTTAAATACAGTCCACTGAGCAGCCTGAAAACAGCTGGCTCCTGTGGACACCGTCAGGGAGGAGGCATTAGCAGCACCTCCTGTTTGACGGGCTTGTCATTTGAACTTTATGTGGAGAGACAGCGTTTAGAATGTCGGGGAAACCCACACTGTCATGGGGAGAACGTACCAATTCTCCACAGGCAGTAGCGGGAATTGAATGTGGACCGCTGGTGCTGTCATAGCATTGCACTACTGTGCCATACCCAAACGTCGAGTAGTAAGGATTAATCCATGGTTCCAATGTCTTCAGTGTACAAGAACTTTTAGTGCACAGACAGCCTTACTGGGACGTGATGTTGCATTGTGTGTGTGTTTGTCTGCCTCTCTCATAATGGTGCCAGACACCTAGTCCAACAATCGAGGGCTCCTGTGGCTCCATGTTGCGGGAGAGCCGTGACCTTGTGCTCTCCTTGGGCAGTGGGAGGCTGTTGTATTGCGATGTAACCTCTGCTCATTCCGGCTGGGGCATGTGCACTTACCTCTTTGTCTCATTACCCAGCTGGACACCCTGTCACAGGCTGAGCAGGCATCAATCCTTCGAAACGACCTGAGGCCAGCGATCAGGACTCCACAAGGGAACAAGCTGCAAGTGAGATTTGCCACGAAAGGTGAGTGAAGTTCCTGGGCCTGCTAGCCCAGAGAGAAGGCCAGCTGGCTGAGCGGTTGTAGTCAGCATCACATTCTTCCCAGGGTCTCCTGCAGTCAGGCTGCTTTCCCTGAAAGGAGAGGGATACTGTGGTACTGTGTTACAATCCGCTATGATTCACTCCACTTAGACAACGCTAAAATGACTCACGAGGGTCTGTTTCGTTCACTTTCCTTCATCCTGATTCGTCCGTTCGTTATGTTTTGTGTCGTATGATCTGGGTAATCACTGTCTTTCCAGGATCATGGTTGTTCTTGCAAATTTTTCTACAGAAGTGGTTTGCCATTGCCGCCTTCTGGACAGTGTCTTTACAAGACGGGTGACCCCAGCCATTATCAATACCCTTCAGAGATTGCCTGGTGTCAGTGGTCGCATAACCAGGACTTGTGATCTGCACCGGCTGCTCATACGACCATCCACCACCTGCTCCCGTGGTTTCACGTGACCCTGATCGGGGGCTGAGCAGGGGCTGCACCCTACCCAAGGGTGACCTGCAGGCTAGCAGAGGGAAGGTGTTGAGTTTATTGTTGCGTGCACAAGTACACGTATGCTCAGTAATACTTACAGAAGCATCACAGACACAGCATCAGAAAATCAGCATTCACAAGAAAAACATAAGCATAAATTATACACAGTTTGCACAAGGAAAGACAGATCAAAGAAATGCAGTCGACATTTCGAGCCAAGACCCTTCTTCATCTTGATGAAGGGTCCTGGCCTAAAACATGGTTGTTTATTCCTGTCCATAGATGCTGCCTGACCTGTTGAGTTCCTCCAGCATTTTGTGTGTGTTACTCTGGATTTCCAGCATCTGCAGAATCTCTTGTGTTTAAAAGAAACACAAAATCTATTTCAGTGCAAAGTGATTAAGATTTTGCCAGTTGGTTCAAGTACCGAATAGCTGAAGGGAATTTACTGCTCCTGAACCCGGTGGTGTGGGACTTTGGGCTTCTATACTTCCTACCCAATAGACCCAGATGGTGGGGGTCTTTGATAGATGTTGCTTTTTGGAGGCAGCACCTCATCTAGATGTACGAGCTGGAACTTGGATGTATTCCAAGTTCTAAGTACTGCCGATGGCGGGGAGGGACATGCCTGTGCTGCATTCGGACAAGTCCACTACAGATTACAACTACTCACATTCCTGCATGCTCAGATTGCTGTATCAGACCGTGATGCAACCAGTCTGGGTACTTTCAAAAACACAAGAGATTCTGCAGATACTGGAAATGCAGAGCAATGCACATAAAATGCTGGAGGTACTCAGCAGGTCAAGTAGCATCCATGGAAATGAACAGTTGATGTTTTGGGCCAAGACCCCTCTTCTGGACTGGAAAGGAAGGGGGAACAATCCAGAATAAAAATATGGGGGAAGGAGAAGGAGGATAGCTAGAAGATGATGGATGAAGCCAGGTGGGTGGGAAAGGTAAAGGGCTGAAGAGGAAGGAATCTACAGGAGAGGAGAGTGGACCATAGGAGAAAGGGAAAGAGGAGGGGGCCCAGGGGGAGATGAAAGAGGGTAAGAGACCAGAATGAGGAATAGAAGAAGAGGGAAAGTATTTTCACTGGAAGGAGAAATCAATATTCACGCCATCAGGTTGAAGTCTACCCAGATGGAATATGAGATGCTTCTCCTTCACCCCAAGAGTGGCCTCATTGTGGTACAAGAGGAAGCCATGGACCGAATTGTGAGAACAGGAATGGGAATCAGAATTAATGTTTGGCCACCGTGGAGCGGCAAACTGAAACCAATGCATCTGCTACTGCCAGAAACCCTGTGGATTTGTTATACTTGCATGATGGCTCTCACTCCAATAATGATTGTTTCAAAAGTCGAGCATCTGCTCTCGATCCTTGTTTGGCAAATATATAAGCTTGAAGCGCTGAAGCCTAAGCATACCCAAATGTAAGCTAAGTGTTATTGAGCAATTGGCAAAAGATACGACCTCCGTCACTCTCCAATACAAACCACGGTGAACAAAGCATGAAGATGTGACTTATTCCCTTTGCTTTTACCCTGCCCCCACTTGTGGCTGGGTACCATAGTAAACGCACAGCACAGAATATAATGCAGATAGACAACAGATGCAAGGCTCCTACATTCCAAAACCATCATAATCATACTGGAATACAACGGTGTGCTGCTTCGACACAGGAGATGCAAAATCTCAACATTTACGCTTGTCCTCTTTCTGGTAAGCAGTCTGTTCCGGAATGTGATCATCTCCTTATAAACCAGCTTCTTGTTCTTGACTGCATTCAGGAAAATCTGTTTTGAATCGCTGCCCCTGAAGTGCAGAACTGAAATCCCATTAACCGTCACCTCTGGCTGAGTGTAGCCTCTTCCACCACCACGGTCTCCTTTCCATGGCCTTGTACCAGTCCAACCCAGCACTGTTCTGATCGCATAGGGTCCATCGTTAACACTTCCGGCGACTGCAATGCCTTAACCTCATTCACCCCTATCAGCAGCTCAGTTTCCTTCAAATGATCTCTCTGATAAGGAATGTTCCTTTTGTAAACAGGCATACATTCCTGTGGATACATGCTAAGCCAGCCACTTTCAATCCTGAAATGATGTAGCTGCTCTCAACCTTGTCATGACCCATGGTGCATAAGAGAATGCATCTTCCTTTCCCAGTCAGGTTGAGCTTGTTCACGAGGCTCACTGTGCACAGTCCATAATCTAGGAAAACAAGTAACCACTGTCTTGTTACCCTTCTCAGACTTCACCTGAGCTGGAATGATAGGAAGTTTACAGTCATGATCACCAGCCCCCGGAAGGCCAATAGATACCAGGGTGGTACTCTCTGCTGTGTTCGCTTCATTCACGGCTTGTTTCCAATCTGTAACCTTTTCACCAGTTCGGCTTCGCTTTCCACAGTAGCGGGAAAGCTGCTTCTTTTAGCTTGAGAACAAGTTTGTGATCCAGTTTTGTTCACATCTTTACTTGCTGCTGGTGATGTAGCATTGTATTTCTCTACAAACACTGGGTGTGTAGCAAACTTTATTTGCCTTTCAATAATATCAATACTGTCTGCGAAAGTAACCTTACAGTTGTGTTTTTCTTGCAGTTTATAGACCGCCAATCTCCATTTTCCCCCAAGTTTATCGGGTAATTTATTCACAACAATCCACATATTAACAGGCAAGTCCAACTCTCATATGTCCTGCACATCTTGCTACAGCCTCTAAGAAAAAGACTATAACCTTAAAGAGCTTTCGTGTCTTCTGACTTAATATGTGATCAAGAAACAGCCTTTTCCATATAGGCTGCAGCAATTTGTGCTTATCACCAAAATGTTCCTGTAGTAAAGCTTGGGCCTTTAGATATCCTTGCTCTGGACCAGCCCACTAGCAACTTCTAACAAGCTCTCTCGGGTAACCTCCAGTGAACTCTTCCAGTAATTAGGATGGTCACCATAGTTATCCGTCTTGCCTTCAGTGCTGTTCTTGAGAGCCCTGATAAATGAGTGACATTGCAATGGATTGCCATTGAAGATTTGAATTTCTCTTTTAGGCAGAGATGCGATACATTATTGTTCCATCACTCTGCTTGTTATTTCCTTTCACATCCAGTGCAGCGTCTTTGGTACCGTCTGAAACACGGGTGTCACCAGTGTAAGTCAATGTCCTCAGATGCACCTTGTGCTGTTGGATGTGGCATAGGTTCAGAGTGCCAACTCAGTGCAGGCTGAGGGTGAACAGCCTGAACTACCTCTTGGGCTTCAGTCTTGTTGCTTGTAGACATTGGAGGAACAGATGTGTCCACATTGACATCGAGTATGTTGGATATTCTCTGTTCCATGTCACCACAGAGCTGTCCTGCTGGAGCACGTTTAGACTCAGCACTTGTACTCCGGCCATCTTGGCATCAGTTTCTTCCTGCAACTTAAGCTGCTCCATCTTTTTTCCAAAGTTGTTCTTCCATTTGTTTCTGGTTTCATTAAAGCTGTTCCATCTTTTTTTCCAAAGCATGTTTATCCCTCAATACTTATCTTGCGTTTAACACAGCTAAATCAGTCTCCATCCTAGTGCATGCCGATGAGGTATTGTAGTCACTCTGCTAGCAATAGAACGTGCTGCACGCACGTTAACCACGCTGTCTTCAGTGCATACGCCATCCTGAAAGTCAGCTTTATACGTAGTCACAGCCTGTTCTATGGCTCTATAAATATTTTCATTTCCTCCAATAGTCTGACCTTCAACATCGCATGTTTGTTTAATTTCTCTCTGTCTTGACTTCAAGGTCACTGCTTCCAGCTTGATTCATGTTGTTTAACAAGTGCACGAACCAGACAAAACATCGACAAATTCAATTCAGCTGTGGGCAGTGGAAGCAGTATTTCAGTTCACATTTAACAGAACCAAGCGTGAAACTACTCAGGTAAACACCACTGTACAGCTTTCAGTCCCCAACTGGACAGGCAGCGCTGACTTTTCAAAACTGTTTCAAACCCAAACACACAGCATGAACCAACAAAAGGTCGCTACTTGCCACGAGCTGCTTCAGGCTACGATGCTTCTAATTTCACCGACATGTCCGAATGCTGATGTTAGTTTGGTATAACCGTCGAACACTTTTGCTGACTGAATGTAGCAACCAGCACAGTTACTGCTGCCCGTGACCCTATGCATTTGTTATACTTGCATGATGTGCCCCTTCACAGAACAGGGTTTCTCTCCACCATTGAAGCTGCCCTCACCTGCATCTCTTCCATGGTCACCCTGTCTTTCCACTGCCTTAATAGTGATAGAGTTCCTTTTGTTTTTACCTATCACTTCATGAGCCTCCACATCCAACGCATTCATTCTCCGAAACCTCTGCCATCTCCGAAAGGATCCTACCCCAACTCTCCACTTTCCGCAGGAATTGCTCCCTCCGTGATTCCCTTGTCCATTTGTCCCTCCCGGCACCTATCCCTGCAAGGGGCCGAAATGCTACACCTACCCCCACACCTCCTCCTTCACCTCCATTCAGGGCCCCAAACAGTTTCCAGGTGAGGCAACACTTCACCTCGGAATCTGCTGGGGCCATCTATTGTGCCCGGTGCTCCTGATGCGACCTTCTATGCATTGGTGAGACCAGTTGCAAATCGAGCACCTCCACTCCATCTACCTCAAGCGGGATTTTGCGGTGGCCAAAAATCTTAATTCTGATTCCCATTCGCTTTCTGATATGTCAGTCCGTGGCTGCCTCTAGTGGGACCCTCAGGGTGGAGGAGCAACACCTTACATTCCATCTGTGTAGCCTCCAACCTGATGGCGTGAATCTCCATTTCTGCTTCCGTTAAGAATGTTTACCTTCCCTCTCCACTCTTTTTCTATTCCCCACTCTGGCCTCTTACCTTTTCTCACCTGCCATTTCCACTTGATGTCCTCCTCCTCCCCTTCCTCCTATGGTCCACCCTCCTCTCCTATCAGATTCCTTCCTTTCCAGCCCTTGACCCTTCCCACCCACCTGGCTTCACCTGTCACCTTCTAGCTGCCCTCCTTTCCTTCCCCCCACCTTCTTATCTTCCCCCTTTCTTTCCAGTACTGACGAATGGTCTCAGCCCGAAACATTTCCTTGGACACTGCCTGACCTGCTGAGTTGCTCCAGCATTTTGCAGATACTTTCAATAGTATGTAGAAGAGTACAGCACAGAACAGGCCCTTCAGCACATCAGACTGAATCTTTCTATTCTGAGGCTGTGTCCTCTGGTCCTCAACTGTTCTACTATTGGAAACATCCTCTCCATATCGGCCCTTTATGTCTGATAGTTGGAAATTGTGTCTTCTGGGGATGACCAGAACAAGGGGGCATTTCTTAACATTGTCGAGGTGTGATGTCAGAAAATGCATCTTCACACACACTCAGGCAGAGATCTGGAGTTTGCTTCCTTACCGGGTGCTGAGTCAGTTGCAGTCTTCATGGCTGTTGACCGCAGTTTGTGGAGTGAGAGTTAGGGGCACGAGGAACAATGCAGTCTGTCTGAACCATGCAGCAGGCGGGCTGCTGGCCTCCCGTTACTGTATAACACAAGCTGCTGAAATGGACGGGTAATCTCACTGAAACAGGGCCAGAGATGTCAGGCGTCCTAGCTTCCTGCTCTAGCAAATTTCTACAGCGGTACTGTAGAGAGTGTTCTGACTGGTTACATGACTGTCTGGTGTGGAGGGGCCACTGCACAGGATCGGAAAAAGCTGCAGAGGATTGTAAACTCAGCCAGCTCCACCATGGGCTCTGGCCTCCCCAGCATCCAGGACATGTCCAAGAGGCAGTGCCTTACAAAGACAGCTTCCCTCATTAAAGTTCCCCATCAACCAGGAAATACCCTCTTCTCATGAGAGTGGAAATGCAGGAGCCTGAAGACACACACACATTTCAGAAACACCCTCTTCCCCTCTGCCATCAGATCTGTGAATGGTCCATGAACACTACCTCACTATTTTTACACTATTTATTTATTTTTTTATAAATGTATTTCATGCTGTAATATATCGTATATTTTATGTATTGCACTGGAAACAACAGGTTTCACAACACGTATCAGTGGTAATAAACCTGATTCTGATTTGGGGTTAGCATCAGTGGCTCCAGAGGGGAGGGCTTATCATTGGCACCTCTGCTGGGCTGTTACTGATGCCATGTGCCCTCTTCCAGATGACCGAAAGGAGTTGGGAGCTGCAAGGCGGAGTCAGTATTACATGAAGTACGGGAATCCTAATTATGGTGGAATGAAGGGGATTCTGTCGAACTCCTGGTGAGTGCGGTGGGGGCACTGGGTCGTGCGCCACGCTGTTAGACGTGAGTACTTACGGGCTGTTCAAAGTTATAGAGCCCTACAGCACAGCAACTGTTGTTTTGACTTGTCCCATTGACCTGCACCTGACTATTTATTTATTTATTTATCAAGATACCGAGCGGAACAGGCTCTTCCGGACCTGCGAGCTGCACCACCCAGCAATCCCCTTGCATCATCACAGACTATTTACAATCACCAATTAACCTACCAACTAATATGGGCTGTGGGAAGAAACTTGCGCGGTCACGGGGAGAAGATACAAGATCCTTACAGGCAGCAGTGGGAATTGAACCTGGGTCACTGAAACTATAAAGCGTTATGCTAACCACTACGCTACTGTGCCGTCCCATGGGATCCTCATGTTATTCTGGATTATTTATCCATTCCTCGCCTCCTGAGAGTGTTGATAGTGGCCCCTTGCTTTGAATATCTATCTTCCATGCAGTTTGTGAGAGTTTAGCGCGACCCTGTGCCTCGCCTGCTGTCTGCAGAGGGCATAGAACATGGAATAGTACAGGCCCTTCGGCCCACAATGCTGAGCCAAACTTTTAACCTTATCTAAGATCAACCTAATGCTTCTTTCCCACAAAACCCTCCATTTTTCTATCATCCATATGCCTCTCTAAAAGTTTCTTAATTGTCCCTAATGTATCTGCCTCTCCCACCAGACCAGGCCACGCGTTCCATGCACCCACTGCACTGTGTTTAAAAAAAACCTCTGACTTCCCCCTATACTTTCCTCCAATCACCTTAAATGAATGTCCTGTGGTGCACTGGGAGTGTCTCTGGCTGTTCACTCTACCTTTGCCTCCTACCATCTTGTACACCGCTAATCAGGTCGCCTCTCATCCTCTTTCACTCCAAGAGAAAAGCCCTGGCTCGCTCAACCTTTCCTCATAAATCATGCTCTCTAATCCAGGCAGCATCCTCAGACAGATTTATTCACTTACCAGGTACACATTCAAACAAACGGGGAAATGTGTTGTTGGTGCTAAAAACCAACAAACACAAGGATTTTCTGGGGGCAGACCACGAGTATATGCGAGCAGCTGGAGGCTGGCGATGGGTACAGGCTAGCACCAGTAGGGGGCAGCAGTTTCCTTCCCTGCAGATCATGCATGATGGCTAAATGTTCTCAAACCCCAGTCCATCCGCTTCCTGCTGCCTTCCAGATGATGCTTTTTATACATTTCCTCGGCGACTTTGGGGTCTGCCATAGTTGGATGCATCAGCAAGGGAGATGAGGCTGAATACAGGGCTATGGTAGGAAACTTTATCACATGGTGTGAGCAGAATTATCTGCAGCTTAATGTGAAAAAGACTAAGGAGCTGGTGGTAGACCTGAAGAGAGCTAAGGTACCGGTGACCCCTGTTTCCATCCAGGGGGTCAGTGTGGACATGGTGGAGGATTACAAATACCTGGGGATACGAATTGACAATAAACTGGACTGGTCAAAGAACACTGAGGCTGTCTACAAGAAGGGTCAGAGCCGTCTCTATTTCCTGAGGAGACTGAGGTCCTTTAACATCTGCCAGACGATGCTGAGGATGTTGTACGAGTCTGTGGTGGCCCGTGCGATCATGTTTGCTGTTGTGTGCTGGGGCAGCAGGCTGAGGGTGGCAGACACCAACAGAATCAACAAACTCATTCGTAAGGCCAGTGATGTTGTGGGGATGGAACTGGACTCTCTCACGGTGGTGTCTGAAAAGAGGATGCTGTCTAAGTTGCATGCCATCTTGGACAATGTCTCCCATCCACTACATAATGTACTGGGTGGGCACAGGAGTACATTCAGCCAGAGACTCATTCCACCGAGATGCAACACAGAGCATCATAGGAAGTCATTCCTGCCTGTGGCCATCAAACTTTACAACTCCTCCCTTGGAGGGTCAGACACCCTGAGCCAATAGGCTGGTCCTGGACTTATCTCCTGGCATAATTTACATATTACTATTTAACTATTTATGGTGCAACTGTAACGAAAACCAATTTCCCCCGGGATCAATAAAGTATGACTATGACTATGTGCCAGAAATCATACGAGCAGAATTAGGCCTTTCGTCCGTCAAGTATGTGCCACCACTCCATCGTGACTATCCCTCTCAACCCCTCTCTCCTGCCTTCTTAAAACCTGACTAATCAAAAACCTACAACCTCTGCTTTAAATATACTCAATAACTTGGCCTCCACGGCTGTCTCCAACAATGAATTCCACAGATTCACCATCCTCTGGCTAAAGAAATTCCTCCTCGTCTCTGTTCCAAAGGGACGTCCTTGTATTCCGGGGCTGTGCTCTTTAGTCCTAGACTTTCACCTACAACAAACATCCTCTCCCTGTCCACTCTGTCTAGCTCTTGCAATATTTGGAGGGTTTCAACAGGATCCCCCTCATTCTTCAGAACTCCAGTGAATATGGGCCAGACTCAAGTCAAATGTTCTTTATAGGTAAACCCTTTCATTCCTGGGATCATTCTTGTGAACTCCTCTGGACCCTCCCCAATGCCAGCATATCTTTTCTTTGTTTATAGTGCCCAAAACTATTCTCAGTCCTCCTAATGCATGTGATCATCGTCTTACAAACGCTTGGCATTACATGCTTAAGTCTGAAGAGGGTGCATGTTTACTGTCAGTGGAGATGCAGCAGTGACAGGTGCAATGAAATCCTGTGCTTGCTCTCCTCATCCTTTGGGGCCACTAACCGTCAGATCCCAGAATAATCTCACATGGAGGGTGTCACCTCTGGCACAGGATTGTAGGGTGTGTGTCAGCAAGATCGCTGGACCCATAGGTCTCTGCCACAGGCAAGTTCCGCCCCTCTACTGTGAGCACTAAGGTTCTGAGTGCCTGCAGTCTTTACAGAATCCTGGAGTAATACAGCACAAAACAGGCTCTTTGGCCCAACTAGCCCATGATTAGATTAGATTATGAAGACACGCAGTCCTCTTTTATTGTCATTTAGTAATGCATGCATTAAGAAATGATACAATATTTCCTCCGGTGTGATATCACAAAACGCAGGACAGACCAAGACTGAAAAAACTGACAAAACCACATAATTATAACATATAGTTACAACAGTGCAACAATACCATAACTTGATGAAGAAGTCCATGAGCACAGTAAAGTTCAAAGTCTCTCAAATGTCCCACATCTCACGCAGATGGGAGAAGGAAGAAAAACACAGCACCCTCACTGCCTGCATTCGGCCCATAACACTCCCCTCTCTGCACCTATCCAAATGCTTCTATAATGTTCACAAAATACTGGAGGAACTCAGCAGGTTGGGCAGCACCTAGGGAGGAGAATAAACAGTCGACGTTTCAGGCTGAGGTCTTTCATGAGGACTCCTTCCCTCTCACCTATCACTTGCCAGTTTGTACTCCTTCCCCTCCACTTATTCTAGCCTCTGCTCCCTTCCTTTCCAGTCCTGATGAAGGGTCTCATCCCAAAACATCCACTCTTTATTCCCCTCTATAGATGCTGCCCGACCTGCTGAGTTTCTCCAGTATTTTGTGTGTTGCTGTAGATTTCCAGTGTCTGCAGAATCTCTTGTGTTGATGATCTGCCTCTTCGGTGTTGTAATTCTGCCTGCTTTGACCAATCCCTCTGGCAGCTCACTCATGCTGAATGTGGTGGGATCTCATGAAGGGGTGTCTCTCTGCAGGAAGCGGCGTTATCACGCGAGGCGCATCCAGAGGGACATCCTGAAAAGGAAGAGCTTCCTGCCGGATGACGTGGGGCTGGCGTCGCATTACAAGCACCACCACACTGGTCAGTCTGCACTGTTGCGGCAGCGGGTTCCTCGTGGGTGGGTCTCTCCTGGTGCTCTAATACAGTCCCACAGATGCTGGAAAGCTGAGATAAATCGGAATGCAGGAAATGGCCTGCATGTCGAGCAAGTGTGTTACTAGTCAATAATCCTTGAGAAAGGCTAGAAAAATATAACTGGCAAAGATCTTCAGCAAGTATGGAGGAGAGGGGCAGGTCCCTTCTTAGGAGGCTGGCAATTGTACCGGTCTTGGAATTATAGAAACATACAGGACAGAAACGACCCACTCAGATATTGGCGCTCATCTACGCTAATCCCCGTTGCTCGTGTCAAGCCCATCTTCCTCCACCCCTTTCCTATCCAGGTACCAGTCCAAAATAAACATCTGAATAGTATTTGTCTCCAGTGCCTCCGCTGGGAGGTAACAGAATAGACAGAGGAGCAGAGTCACAACCCCATCTGGCTGTTGAGTCTGGTTCCCCTTTCCCATCATGGCTGATTACTTTCTCTCTCAACCCCATTCTCCCGTAACCTTTCACACCCTGACTAATCGAGAACCTGTCAACCTCCACCTTAAATATACTCAATGACTTGGCCTCCACAGCCGTCTGTGGCAATGAGTTCCACAGACTCACCACCCTCTGGCTGAAGAAATACCTCGTCTCCGTTCTAAATGGACGTCCCTCTATTCTGAGACTGTGCCCTCTGGTCCTAAACTCCCCCACTATAGGAAATGGCCTCTCCACATCCACTCTTTCGAGGCCTTTCAATATTCAATAGGTTTCAATCAGCTCCACCACCCCCATTCTTCTAAACTCCAGTGAGTACAGGCCCAGAGCCATCAAATGCTCCTCATACTTATACCCTATCATTCCCAAACACTCCCCATAAATTAACCCTTTCATTCACTGGATCATTCTCATGAACTTCCTCTGAACCTTCTCTAACGCCAGCACATCCTTTCTTAGATATGGTCCCAACTGCTTACAATATTCCAAATCTGATATGACCAATGCCTTAGCATTTGAAATGGGTTCTGAATCTGTGCTTGGACTGTACTATGCCCAGTTCCACATGTTTCCAGCTTTTGGAATGAGAGGGAGAGGGGGAGGGGGGTTGAGTGTTCCTGGAGATGGAATGGACATGTCTACAGACCAGGTTACTCCCATCTGTGATCACACTTCTCTGCTGAACATTCCCTTGGGTGCCTGCCAGTCTGATTGTATTTCACTGCCTGCAGGTCTGGGGAACGTTCCTGAGGAGGATGAGGAGGATGAGGCAGAGCAGGACATGGAGGCGGACGACCGGGTAGTGGTGGAGTACCGGAGTGACAGCCGCACTGGCGGGCACTGGAGTCCCCGGGGCTCAGACTCTGACGAGATGGACTATGATCTCGAGCTGAAGATGATCTCAATGCCTTCGCCCAAGAAGAGTCTGAAGATGACGATGTACGCGGACGAGGTCGAGGCTCAGCTGAAGACCATAAGGTGGGTATTCAACTCTGCTGCCTCTCCCCCCCTCGGTTTGCATCCTGTCCCCAACCAGATGTGCAAATGAAAGGTAACACGGTCCAGTCTGGCGGAGCTCACATCCACTCTGTCTGCCGGTGGACGCAGGGCAGTGATTGGATGTGTTTGGACAAATGAGGAGAGTCTGGATCTCTCGGGTAGCGTAGCAGTTAACGTAACACTATTACGGCACCAGTGACCAGGGTCAGTTCCCACCGTGGTACATTCTCTCTGTGACCATGTGGGTTTCCTCCGGGAGCTCTGGTCATCTCCCACACTCCAAAGATGTTTGTATGAGGTTAGTAAGTTGTGGGCACGCTGTGTTGGCACTGGGAGCGTGGTGATGCTTGTGGGCTGTTCCCCAGCACATCCTCAGACCGTATTGGTCATTGAAGCAAACGACACGTTTAACTGTGTGTTTTCATCCACATGTGATAAGTTTTAATAACATCTAATCTGGTGTGGGGAGACAGGTCTGATGGCTAGGGTGTGTACACAAAAGGCAGGATGAACTGGAGTGACCGACGGGGATCTGGCTGGGGCCCCTGTTATTCCATAAGACATAGGGACAGAATCATGTCATTCAGCCCATCAGCTCTGTATCAGGGATTAGGATGAGGAGGCAGTGTAAGGTATCCCAAGTTTCCACTGATAGTGTTTTTGGAATGTGGTTTGTAGGGGAAATCCAGAAGGATCTGGGGGTGGTTGGGGAGGGATGGAAGCTGATTGAATAAACTGCTGAGTGGAATATAACACGATAAAATGGGAGATCGTGCACTGTCAGAGGTTACAGTGGGACATTGATACGATGCAAAACTGGGCTGAGAAGTGGCAGATGGAGTTCAACCCAGATAGTGTGAGTTGGTTCATTTTGGTAGGTCAAATATGATGATAGAATATAGTATTAATGGTAAGACTCTTGGCAGTGTGGAGGATCAGAGGGATCTTGGGGTCCGAGTCCATAGGACACTCAAAGCTGCTGCACAGGTTAACTCTGTGGTTAACAAGGCATATGGTGCATTGGCCTTCATCAATCGTGGAATTGAATTTAGGAGCTGAGAGGTAATGTTACAGCTATATAGGACCCTGGTCAGACCCCACCTGGAGTGCTGTGCTCAGTTCTGGTCGCCTCACTACAGGAAGGATGTCGAAACTATAGAAAGGGTGCGGAGAGGTTTACAAGGATGTTGCCTGGATTGGGGAACATGAGAACTCAGCCTTTTCTCCTTGGAGCGACAGAGGATGAGAGGTGACTTGATAGAGGTGTACAAGATAATGAGAGGCATTGATCATGTGGATAGTCAGAGGCTTTTTCCCAGGGCTGGAATGGCTAGCACGAGAGGGCACAGGTTTAATGTGCTTGCAAGTAGGTACAGAAGAGATGCCAGAGGTAAGTTTTTTACTCAGAGAGTGGTGAGTGCGTGGAATGGGCTGCCGGTGACGGTGGTGGAGGCAGATACAATAGGGTCTTTTAAGAGACTCCTGGATACGTACATGGAGCTCAGAAAAATAGAGGGCTATGAGTAACCCTAGGTAATTTCTGAAGTAAGTACATGTTCAGCAGAGCATTGTGGGACAAAAGACCTGTATTGTACTGTAGGGTTTCTATGTTTCTAAAAAGTAGAAAGAGTAACACAGATTCCTCTAACTTCCAGTTATTTATTTATTTATTATTTACTTTTACAGCACAGTAACAGGCCCTTTGGCCCATCGAGCCTGTACCATCCAATTACACCCATGTGACCAATTACCCTACTAACCGGTTTGTCTTTGGAATGTGGGAAGAAACCGGAGCACCCGGAGGAAGCCCATGCAGTCATGGTGGAACATACAAACTCCTTACAGACAGGGGCGGGAATTGAACCTGGGTCGCTGACTCTGTAATAACATTGCACTAATTGCTATTGTACCACCCCCATTGTCTTCTCTTTCTCCTCCCGCTTCCCTCTTTCCCCTTTTTTCTCCTCTCCTGGCCATCACTTCCCTCTGGTTTCCCTTATCCTTCCCTTTCTGCCATGGTCCACTCTCCTCTCCTCTCCTGTCAGATTCCATATTCAGCCCTTTACCTCTTCCACCTATCACCTGCCAGCTTCTTACTTCAGTACCCCCTCCCCTACCCACCAACCTTCCCCCTCACCTGGGCTCACCTGTCACCTGCCAGCTTGTACCCTTACTCCTTCCTCCCCCTCCCCCACCCACCTTACTCTGGCTCTGCCCCCTTCGTTTCCAGTCCCGGTGAAGGGTCTCGGCCTGAAACGTCAACAGTTTGTTCCTCTCCGTAGACGCTACCCGACCTGCTGAGTTTCTGCAGTGTTTTGTTTAGTTTATGCCAAAGCTTCCAGAGGCTGCTACAGCCGTGCGGCGCTCCTGCTGTGAACATAGCTTCATGTTTATCCGGTGCTCTGATTCTCCAGGAATTCCATAAGGCCAGAAACGAACATGACAATTGTGTCCAGCAACGTGAAGAGCCGGATCGGTTCCAGGCTTTCGGCAGAGAAGGTGTCGGACGTCCGGCTGCTGCTGCAAGAGAAACGGCAACTGGCAGAGAGACAGCTGCCCAGTGCAGGGAGCAGCTCTGTCACCGGTACGGCCCCCGTTCCCCCACACGTGTATAGTCCATGTTCAGCTCAGTCACTGGTACGGTCCCCATTCCCACACACGTGTACAGTCCATGTTCAGCTCTCACTGGTACGGTCCCTGTTCCCACACACGTGTACATCCATGTTCAGCTCAGTCACTGGTACGGTCCCTGTTCCCACACACGTGTACAGTCCATGTTCAGCTCTCACTGGTACGGTCCCTGTTCCCACACACGTGTACATCCATGTTCAGCTCAGTCACTGGTACGGTCCCTGTTCCCCCACACGTGTACAGTCCATGTTCAGCTCAGTCACTGGTACGGTCCCTGTTCCCACACACGTGTATAGTCCATGTTCAGCTCTCACTGGTACGGTCCCTGTTCCCACACACGTGTACATCCATGTTCAGCTCAGTCACTGGTACGGTCCCTGTTCCCACACACGTGTACAGTCCATGTTCAGCTCAGTCACTGGTACGGTCCCTGTTCCCACACACGTGTACATCCATGTTCAAGTTGATTGGGGCTGGAGTAGCCGTTGCGACCTTCTGTGTCCCCAGCTTATGATTACCCCACACCGGCAGTACGCGGTTTCCCAGCAGCCAGTGCTGGCACGTTCCTCTGCTTCATTTCAGACTGACAATGTTCATCACAAGATCAACATTGAGACCGTCAGAGATAGGAGCAGAATGAGGTCATTCTGCCCATCAAGTCCACCCTGCCATTCCATCATGGCTGATTTTCTTATCCCTCTCAACCCCATTCTCCTGCCTCCCCCCCTCCCCACTGTTGTACCCTGACTAATCATGAACCCTCAGCCTCTGCTGTAAATATACTCAATGACTTGGCCGTCATATCTGTCTGTGACAATGAATTCCACAGATTCACCATCCTCTGGCTAAAGAAATTCCTCCTCATCTCTGTTCAAAAGGGATGTCCTTGTATTCTGCGGCTGTGCCTTCTGGTCTTAGGCTCCCCCACTATAGGAAACATCCCGTCCAGATCCACTCTGTCTAGGCCTTTCATTTTTTGTTAGGT